>NW_024081073.1:509775-929731 GCF_003009895.1 Hyaena hyaena | reverse complement strand
AGCATAACTGAACAAGATTTTAGAACAATAATCATAAAATTAATAGCTGGGCTTGAAAAAAGCATAGAGAACATCAAAGAAACTATGGCTACAAACAACATGGAGAATAAAAATAGACATGATAAATTTTAAAATGCGATGAGATACATAAAGTAGAGGTGTCCAATGCACGGATTGAAGAGGCAGAAAGGAGAATAAGTGATTTAGAAGACACCATTATAGAAAAAGAGGAAACTGAGAAAAAAAGAGACAAATTGATCCAGGAACATGAAAGAAGAGTTCGAGAGCTCAGCAATACGGTCAAACGCAACAATATCCATATCATAAGAATCCCAGAAGAGGAAGAGAGAGGGAAAGATGCTGAAGGAGTCCTGGAACAAATTATAGCAGAGAACTTCCCCGACCTGGGGAAGGAAGTAAACGTTGAAATACAAGAGGCACAGAGGACTCCCCTCAGATGTAATTTAAATCGATCTTCTGCATGGCGTATCATAAGAAAAATGGCAAAATATAAGGACAAAGAGAGAATTTTGAAAACAGCTATGGAGTAAAGGGCCCTAACATACAAAGGGAAACCTATCAGAGTGGTGACAGAGCTATCTACTGAAACTTGGCAGGCCAGAAAGGAATGGCAGAAGATATTCAATGTGATGAACAGAAAAAATAATACAGCCAAGAATCCTCTATCCAGCAAGACTTTCATTCAAAATAGAAGGAGAGATAAAAGTCTTTCCAAATAAACAGAAATTGAAAGAATTTGTCACCACTAAGCCAGCCCTACAAGAAATCCTGAGGGGGGCGCTATGAAGGAAATGTTGCAAGGAACAAAGATACCAGAAACACCACCACAAGCATGAACCCCACAAAGGACACAAAGACTCTAAACCCACATATTTCAATAATAACACTGAATGTAAATGGGCTGAATGCTCCAATCAAGAGACATAGGGTAGCAGAATGGATAAAAAAACAAAATCCATCTATATGCTGTCTACAAGAAACTCATTTTAGACTGGGAGATACCTTCAGATTAAAAGTAAGGGGATGGAGAAATATATATCATGCTACTGGAAATCAAAAGAAAGCTGGAGTAGCTATACTTATATCAGACAAACTGGACTTTAAATTAAAGACAATAACAAGAGATGAGGAAGGGCATTACATAATAATTTCAGGGTTTATCCATCAGGAAGAAGTAACAATCATAAATGTCTATGCACCAAATATGGGAGCACCTAAATAGTTAAAACAATTAGTCACCAACAGAAACAAACTTATAGGTAAGAATGTGCTAATAGCAGGGGACTTTAACACTCCACTTACAGCAATGGATAGGTCAACAAGACAGAAAATCACTAAAGAAATAATGAACTTGAAACACACATTGGACCAGATGGATTTGACAGATATATTTAGAACTCTACATCCTGAGGCCAGGGAATTCACTTTCTTCTCAAGTGTGCGTGGCACATTCTCCAAGACAGATCACATACTGGGACATAAAGCAGCCCTCAATAAATATAAAAGAATTAAGATCAAACCATGCACACTCTCAGATCATAATGCTTTGAAACTTGAAATCAATCACAAGAAGAAGTCTGGAAAACCTCCAAAAACGTGGAGGTTAAAGAACACCTTACTAAAGAATGAATGGGCCAATCAGGGAATTAGAGATGAAATTTAAAAATATATGGAAACAAATAAAAATGAAGACACAACAATCCAAAATCTATGGGATGTGGCAAAGGCAGTCCTAAGAGGAAAGTACATTGCTCTCCAGGCCTATTTCTAGATATTAGAAAAAGCGCAAGTGCAAAATCTAACAGCTCATCTAAAGGAATTAGAGGCAGAGAAACAAGAACGCCCTAAACCCAGTAGAAGAAAGAAATAGTAAAAATCAGAGCAGAAATATACAACATATAGACCAAAGAAACAATTGAACAGATCAATGACACCAAGAGTTGGTTCTTTGAAAAAATAAACAATATTGACAAACCTCTATCCTGGCTTCTCAAAAAGAAAACAGAGAGCACCCAAATAGACAAAATCATGAATGAAAATGGACTTATTACAACCAACCCCTCAGAAATACAAGCAATTATCAGGGAATACTATGAACAATTATATGCCAACAAATTGGACAACTTAGAAGAAATGGACAAATTCCTAAACACACACTCACTACCAAAATTCACACGAGAAGAGATAGGAAATCTAAACAGACCCATAACTAGTGAAGAAATCAAATCAGTTATCAAAAATCTCCCAACAAATAAGAGCCCTGGACCTGATGGCTTCCCTGAGGAATTCTACCAGACATTTAAATCAAGTTAATACCTATACTTCTCAAGCTATTCCAAAAAATAGAAATCGAAGGAAAATGTCCGGACTCATTCTACGAAGCCAGCATCACTTTGATTCCCAAGCCAGACAGAGACCCATCAAAAAAGAGAACTACTGGCCAATATCCCTGATGAATATGGATGCAAAAATCCTTAACAAGATACTTGCATAATCAAATGCTATAGCACATAAAAAGAATTATCCACTATGATCAAGTAGGATTCATTCCTGGATTACAGGGCTGGTTCAATATTCACAAATCAATCAATGTGATACATCACATCAACAAAAGAAAAGATAAAAATCATATGATCCTGTTGATAGAGGCAGAAAAAGCATTTGACAAAATACAGCATCCCTTCTAAATAAAGACCGTTGAGAATGTCGGGATAGAAGGAACTTACTTAAACATTATAAAAGCCATTTATGAGAAGCCCTCAGCTAACATCATCCTCAATGGGGAAAAACTGAGAGCTTTCCCCCTGAAATCAGGAACATGACAGGGATGTCCAGTCTCACCGCTCTTATTTAACATAGTGCTGGAAGTCCTAGCATCAGCAATCAGACAACAAAAGGAAATAAAAGGCATCAGAATTGGCAAAGAAGAAGTCAAACTTTCACTCTTCGCAGATAACATGATACTCTGCACAGAAAACCCGACAGACTCCACCAGAAGCCTACTAGAACTCATCCAAGAATTCAGCCAAGTTGCAGGGTACAAAATCAACGTACAGAAATCGGTTGCATTTTTATACACCAACGATGAAGCAACAGAAAGAGAAATCAAGAAACTGATCCCATTCACAATTGCACAAAAAACCATAAAATACCTAGGAATAAACCTATCCAAAGATACAGGAGTTCTGTATGATGAAAACTATAGAAAACTTATGAAGGAAATTGGAGAAGACACAAGGAATGGAAAAACATTCCATGCTCATGGCTCAGAAGAATAAATAGTGTTAAAATGTCATTACTATCCAAAGCAATCTACACATTCAATGCAATCCCAATCAAAATAGCATGAGCATTCCTCTCAAAGCTAGAACAAACTATCTTAAAATTTGTATGGAACCACTAAAGACCCGGAATAGCCAAAGTAATATTGAAGAAGAAAACCAAAAGGGAGGTATCAGAATCCTAGACTTTAGACTTACTACAAAGCTATAATCATCAAGACAGTATGGTATAGGCACAAAAACAGACACATAGACCAATGGAATAGAATAGAGAACTCAGAATGGGACCCACAAATGTATGGCCAACTAATCTTTGACAAAGCAGGAAAGAGTATCCAATGGAACAAAGACAGCCTCTTTAACCGATGGTGCTGGGAGAAATGGACAGCAACATGCAGAAGAATGAAACTAGATCATTTTCTCACACCATACACAAAAGTAAACTCAAAATGGATAAAGGACCTGAATGTGAGACAGAAAACCATCAAAACCCTAGAGAAGAAAGCAGGAAACAACCTCCTTGACCTCAACTGCAGCAATTTCTTACTTGACACATCCGCAAAGGCAAGGGAATCAAGAGCAAAAATGAACTATTGGGACCTCTTCAAGATAAAAAGCTTCTGCATGGCAAATGAAACAATCAATAAAACTAATACACAACGAATGGAATAGGAGAAGATAGTTGCAAATGACATATCAGATAAAGGGCTAGTATCTAAAATCTATGAGTAAGTCACCAAACTCCACACCTGAAAAACAAATAATCCAGTGAAGAAATGGGCAGAAGACATGAACAAACATTTCTCCAAAGAGGACATCCAGATGGCCAACAGACACATGAAACGATGCTCAGTGACTCTCATCATCAGGGAATTACAAATCAAAATTACACTGAGATACCACCTCATGCCAGTCAGAGTGGCTAAAATGAACAAATCAGGAGACTAGAGATGCTAGCTAGGATGTGGATATATGGGCACCCTCCTACACTGTTGGTGGGAATGTAAACTGGTGCAGCCCCTCTGGAAAACAGTGTGGAGGTTCCTCAAAAAATTAACAGTAGAACTCCCCTATGACCCAGCAATAGCACTGCTAGGAATTTATCCAAGGGATACAGGAGTGCTGATGCATAGGGGCACATGTACCCCAATGTTCACAGCAACATTTTCAACAATAGCCAAATCATGGAAAGAGCCTAAGTGTCCATCAACTGATGAACGGATCAAGCAGAATTGGTTTATCTATATAATGGAATACTACATGGCAATGACAAAGAATGAAATCTGGCCATTTGTAGCAACGTGGATGGAACTTGAGGGTGTTATGCTGAGTGAAATGTCAGGCAGAGAAGGACAGATACCATATGTTTGCACGTATAGGTGGATTAGGAGGAACTTAATGGAGGACCATGGGGGAAAAGAAGGGGAAAAATAGTTGGGGAGACAGAGGGAAGCAAACCTTGAGAGACTCTTGAATGCTGAGAGCAAACTGAGGGCTGATGGGGGTGGGGGCAAGGGGAAGGGTGGTGATGGGCATGGAGGTGGGCACTTGTTGGGATGAGCACTGGGTGTTATATGAATACCAACTTGATAATAAACTCTTTAAGAAAAAATATTATTTATTTGTAAAGAGATAGAGAGGGACCATGTGCACCCATGCCACCAAGGGAGGAATATAGAGAGGAGAGAGAATCCCAAGCAGCCTAACACTGTCAGTCCAGAGCCCAAATTAGGGCTTGAACTCACGAACCATGAGATGATGAGCTGAGTTGAAATCAAGAGTCAGACTCTTAACCAAATGAGCCACCCAGGCACTCCATGAGGTAAGGTAAATTTAATTAATATTCAGGATAGATGCAGTTGTTCTTTTTTATTTTGGGAAGAAAATCTATAAAAAAAAAATACACATACCAACACCAGGTTTCTACTAAGTAAAAAAAGTTTTATTAAAACGTACTTTAACTGGGCACTTAGCTGGCTCAATCTGTAGAGTATACAACACTTGATCTCATGGTCATTAGTTTAAGACCCACACTGGATGCACAGCTTACTCAAAAAAAAAAAAAAATACTTGAACCTATTAACATTTTACTAAAAGTGAATGTAAATTAAGAATTAATTGTTCTGGGTTTCCATGAAAACATTTATTTTTCTCAAACATAGAGAATTATGGTCATAGAAAATATTTTATAAGGTTTCTAGATTTTTATTTTCCTTTTTCTATATGACTAATTTGTTTTGTCTTTTTCTAATGAGTTTTTGATAAGTTATTCAAATGCAACTTTTTGAGATATATTATGAAAGTGGAACTAACGATATGAAAGTTCTTAATATTCAGAAGCTGAAAGATCAATTATATAAACACTATTCAAGAAATTAATTTATTCACATTTTAATTCTCAAAAAATGTAAGATAGATCTTGAAACTACTTTAAATATTTTTTAATCAGTCATCTTAAACCACAATAATTATGCATAACAAATGGCCACAAAGCTCCTGTAGAATACTACGATATGTGTATTTCTCAGTCATCTGCAGTCATTGGTTAGGCAGTGCTGTTGACGTCAGGTGGCTCTTCATGCTTTCCCACGTTAAGTAGCTCTTGAAATCTGGTAACTAAGGTGAGTCAGATCTTCTCCACATGTCTCATCCTGCAGCAGGCCAACATGGCCATATTCTCATGGTGGTGGTGGTAGAAACACAACAGAGTCAACAAATACACACACACAGCCCTTGAGATATAGAGTGGGAATCCACTACACAACATTGATGTTCATAGCATTCTGTCAATCAAATTAGCTCCTAGGTCAGGTCAACTCATTGTGTGGAAAAAGCTATGCCAAACTCATGTGACAAAGGGTAGAAATATAGAGAGGTAGAGGATTATGACTAGTTTTAGAATCTCTGATATGTACATATTTTTTGTAATAAGTTTTTTAATGCTTATTAACCAACCAAACCATCTATATGCAGGAATTATGCTATAACAACTAACAAATATATTTATCTGTTTTGTATTTCTGAACTACTACACAATACATACTGTTTCCTAACTGAAAAAAAAATTCTATTTTGATCACTTTGACCACATTTTATCAGTACTGGGATAGTGAGTTGAACATCAACAAATTAAACATCAATAGCCCATAGATCCTGTACAGTTCTTATCATTTTAAACAATGTAGAAGTGTTGTTCAGTAACATAGTAAGGATCTTATTATTTAGACAACCACCATTTCCATGAGAAGTAGAGTCACAAACTGGATGATAATATGCATTTGCCTCTATGGGAACTCATAAAAATTATAATAACAGGAATATGAAGTGGAAGTAGATATTAAAATCTACTTCTCTTCATAGAGTTCCACAGAATATAATTATATGCCCTTTAAAAATATGTAGAAAATAAGATTTCCCTTAATCTCAAATCTAGAAAGAAATATAATTCTACCACATAGACAAAAAAATGAAGTTATGATATTAATATATCAGTTGATTGATATTATTTCCTATTCAGGATCTCATATTAGTTTAATAGAGACTCATGTCCTCAGAATGAAGCCTGTATTAATTCACAAATCTTGAATTGGACTGTTTCTGCCCTAAACTTATTTCTTAAATATCCTTAAAACCATGGTTTCTTCTCAAATGCATTGCTCAATAAATGATTTAATTATTCCAATTAATCATTGGCCTTTAATAGAGTTAATTTTAGACTTTGTTTATAAAATGCCAATCATTCAAATGAAAAGTTGAAAGAAAAATGATATTTTCTATTTGGAATTTACATTGCTGTTTTAATAGTGAATTTTTAAAATAATAGTCAGTTTGATTTGTTGAAACTCCATGGGGCACAAAATTTGTCTTAATCGCTGTTGGATTGCGAGAACTTGGAATACAGCCTGATACATAGTATGGTATCAATAAATATTTTTTAAGTAAAATATTTGTCAGCTGAACAAATGATATTATTTAATTGAATAAAAATGTTCCTTGATGACTTGGGACTAATCAACACAGGATTCTTCATAATCCATATAACTAGAGAATAATAAATTCATGTTCAAAGAGCTATCAGTTTCTTCAGAAGACATTAGGAGAGTGACATGAATAATCCTAAAGTGAAAATCAGCCAAAAAACTCCATATCATTTTCAGGCTTTATACATTTTGCAGATTTCTCTTTAGATTCATGGCATTTGAACTCTTCACTGTCAAATCAGAATGGTTCCTTTGAGTTAGTTTGGCAGCCATAACAGAACATATTGTTAGATTAAAAATCTAGGACTACATTTAAATTCAATCAGTTTATATTCAGAAATTTCTCAAATTTGGGAGGAGATGTTATTTGCACTAAACTAGGAATTGGATGCCTGTTGAATTTGCCAACGAACAGCCTTAAGCAACATAAGTTAGAAAAGTAATAAATGTTCCCATAGTTCAAATTTTGCTATTTATGAGATTTCTCAAATACAACAGGAAATCATGTTTTGTTATTATGCTATTATAAAATCCAGAGTTGAATTCAATATGTGGGGAAACATGAACCCTGGATTTCCTATTGTTTAAGAAATGTGTGCTGGTAAATAAAAATTATTCCAAGTGTATTTTTATTAAAGATGAATTCACTAAACTCTTTTCTTTTTTTCTTCCACCATGCAACAATTTATTCTAAGAAGTACTATAACAAAAATGATAAATTTCACTATTTTTTAGGAAAAATCAATTTGGAAAATTCATCTATATCTCTGAGAGAGTGGAGATAGAGGAAAGGATTATGAGAGGGACAGATTAGTAGACTCAAATTATTGTACACTTTCTAGTTCTTAGATTGACTAGGTAACTCACGAGTAGTAGTTACATTACTATGCTCCACAATACTATGCTTATAATTTACCTATGTTACATATCTCTTATGTAATGTTAATAAAATCATTTTCAGAGAAAGAATGTAGTCAAAATGGCTTATAAGTGCTAATTATTTTGAACTATTCCAACTCTAAAAGTGTATTACTAAAAGAACATCCGGAAAACATATTCAGATTTTTTCCCAGGGAAAGATAAAATCTTAATTTTTGTACATAAGATTTCTGCATGTTATCTCATCATGGTGTGAGTAGCATTGGTTCCTTACAAATAGACTGAATCCAGTGGAGGATTTTCTACATCTTCATAAATGGGAAATGATATACATATACTGTTAATTTATACTGACCAAATGAAAATGACCATTTGTTTATAGTAAAATTTAAAGGAAATTTAAAATTAAGAAGAATACACTTATTTAAGAAATGACTTTATTTATTATTTGTGATAATCCTTGTCTCTAAATATGACGTTAAGAAAGTACATGTGTACACATATTTTAATGGGCATGTACAGCACTATACCAAAAGGTAAACTAAAAGTAATTAACAGTGTTTAGCTGAGGTGATTAAAAAAACTCAACAATTTACATAACTTATCAAGATATTACAACTATCGACTACAATATATAATTTAATACAATTGGTAAGATGTAATAAAGTAATGTGTAAATAAAATATAGAGTTAGTGTTGAGATAAAAATATCACTGAACTGGTAAAAATGTTAAGTGTGTAAAGCAATGATAAGAAAGAGTCAGTTTTCAGATATCTATATAGGAAATTCAGCTTTCTAATACAAAAAAAATGATATGAAATTAACATACCATATATTTAAAAAATAAATTACTTTTGACAAATTTTATTAAAGTAGTATGTTATAATTATATTGTATTATGCTAAGCAATACCTATAAAATATAAATGACACATGGGTTTTCAAAAATTATTCTTATTGTCATTCATGTTTTCCTTCTTACTTTAGAGACTAAATTGTCATTTCTTTATACGTCATCACTTTTAATTCACTTTAGGCAAGTGTTTACTGATTACACGTAAGAAAACTCCAACTCCCATTATTTTGAACAAAAAAGAAAAGGATATTTACTAACTCATATGATAAGTAAATCAAAAGGCAGTATTTGATTTTAGATAGGGCTGGTTCCAGGAATTAAACGATGTCAGAAGGGCATCAGGCTTCTCTGTCCCTTGATTCAGCTTTACCTTGTTTGGGAAAATATCATTAGGCCATTTCTACCAATAGATTAAGGATGGTAACTATTAACAGATGAATAAATTCAGGCTTACATGCTCTCAGCTTAGTGAATTTTCATTGACCTTTGTTCACATGTATGCATATCCCTGAAAAATGTTTGTCAAAGAAAAATCAAGTGTAACAATCAAAATAAAGATAAATGGATTCTGGGCACAAAAGCAACAAATAAAAATGGCCAATATAGTCTCAATCACTACTACTCAAACACATTTTTTCCACATTTATAATTTTTTAAATGTCCCTGCCCTCTTACAATACACTCACCCTGTATTTTGTATTTTTGCCAAGTCAAGTTCTTTCTTCACACCAAGAAAGTTATCCTTCCATAATACAGGTCTGTACTTATCACTATCTCAAAAAGTATTTTATTTTTTCACATTACCAATTGTTATACAAAAGACAAAAGGCCTTTATTCAAAAATATATGACTACTAATATATAAGTGTATTTACACAGGGGCTACCGTAATGGATAAATTGGACCAGGTCTCTGTCCACAGGGACTTTTGAGTTCAGGGAGGAAACTATTCACCATGTAATTGCAGCATAACTTTAGTCGTTTCCATGAAAGAGGATTGGAGAAAACTATGCTAGCTCAGGGCCAAGCTATATTTTATAGGTCACGAAGTGAGAGGGAATACTGGGAAGAGTTTCCCAGAGAAATTGACATCTAAATTGAGAGTAGATTGATGACAAAGAAATATGTTGGTGTCTGTGGGAAGACAGAGTTCCGGGTAAAGGAAACAACAGTTCTAAACATCCAGAACTAAAAGTAATAAGGCTCATTTGAGGAACTGGAAAATGCTCAACATGGCAGGATCATGGAGTAAAATCTAAAGTGGTTCACAGGGGATGATGCTAGAGAATTAAAGAGGATGCATTATAAGAGGACATTTAAATGCTCTATAATATGACTTGTGTATGTCTTTTCAAAACTTACCCTTCATTATACCTCATAGAATTCTCTCTTCCCTTCAGCATCATAAACATCAGGAAACCTAATATGCTAGAAATAATTTTAAATAGCTCAGTTTTCTTCCGTAGATAACTAAGATGAATAGCTACAAAGTTGATACGAATTAGAACTACCTTAATACATAGAATCTGCTTAGGGCAGTGCCTGATTTATATTTGATTACTGGTATTATTATGCCAGAAGTCTGTCATACATTTCTTCATTTCTTTATCCTTGACCAAACTGACTCATTTGGCAGGAATTATTTTCTTCCCTTCGTTTAAGTCCATCTCAAAATAGTTATTACCTCTAAGAATAATTCTCATATCTTGCAATCCCCATAGCTCATTTTACCTCTATTAGATGTAATATTTAATGCATATTATCTTGAGTTAAATTCATGTGCATATGTCTTTCTACTTATGTATCATATGACGTGTAGATCCTTTTCATCTATGTTCTCCATGGCATCTAGGGTAATGCTGGGTTAAATTAAATGCACAAGTTTTGTTTTTTAATTTGAACTGACTCCAGACAGCAGAGGTAAAATAAATAAGGAATCCAAAATCATCACATGCATGCTCACACACAGATACACACACACACACACACAAAACTACTGAAAATCAATATTTAAAAAAAAAACTTTACTGGTATCAACCTTTGTTTATAAATGTCTAGAGTTTTTGTAGAAAACATAGAAATACACACACACACACACACACACACACACAATTTCAACTAAAAGACTAAAGGCAACCTGTGTTAAGCCCTATATAAAACTGAGACCTCCTAATCCGCCTATATGTGCAAACATATGGTATTTGTCCTTCTCTGCCTGACTTATTTCACTCAGCATAACACCCTCAAGGTCCATCCACATTGCTACACATGGCCAGATTTCATTCTTTCTCATTGCCATGTGGTATTCCATTGTATAGATAAACCACATCTTCTTGATCCATTCATTGGTTGATGGACACTTAGGTTCTTTCCATGTTTTGGCTATTGTTGAGAGTGCTGCAATGAACACTGGGGCACATGTGCCCCTATGCATTAGCATTCCTATATCCCTTGGGTAAATTCCTAGCAGTGCTATTGCTGGGTCATAGGGGAGTTCTATTGTTAATTTTTTGAGGAACCTCCACACTGTTTTCCAGAGGGGCTGCACCAGTTTACATTCCCACCAACAGTGTAGGAGGGTGCCCGTTTCTCCACATCCTCGTCTGGTGGATTAGGAGGAGCTTAACGGAGGACCATGGGGGAGAAGAAGGGGAAAAATAGTTGGGGAGAGGGAGGGAGGCAAACCATGAGAGACTCTTGAATGCTGAGAGCAAACTGAGGGCTGAGAGGGGGTGGGGGAGAGGAGAAAGGGGGTGATGAGCATGGAGGAGGGCACTTATTGGGATGAGCACTGGGTGTTATATGTAACCCAACTTGACAATAAGCTGTAAAAAAATAAAATTAAATAAAATTGAGACCAACAATGAGGATTAGAAAATTTGAGAAGCTTACTTTTATTCTGATAGATTGGGTTGAATTTATGTTTGTATGGTGGATAATCAAATGATTAACTTGAAACCCATAGAATAAACTAGGTGTAAGAGGATAACATTAAGAATGATTAAAGGATCCAGTACTTTTAAACACTTTTGGAAATGTGTTTACAATCAAATAAAAAAACAGAGCCAAGTGGTACTTAGGTTCTTACTTTGCTATGATGATTTCAATAAGTTGTAATCCAATCATTTAAATGGGATTTTAGAGCAAGGAGGTATATAAAATTGAAAAGTATCAATGCCATTCTCTAAATATCATAAATAACTCAACAAGTCATTGATTCAATGGTCTTACTCCCTAAATATTTAATAAACACAGCCATTCAAGCACAGGACTAAACTCCTTAGATGAAGAACTTCATTTCATTCACAAAACACCACTTCCACTATTTATTACCATCTTACAGGTGAGGAAATTGGGCCACTGGGAAGTTAAGCAACTCAGTGAAACTCAGATTCCACCCAGACAGTTTGGCTCCAGAGTATAAACTGAAAAACCACAGTGTGCCTGCTTCTGATGTTTAAGAATGTACCTAACATTTGGGGCGTGTGGGTGGCTCAATTGGTTAAGCGTCTGACTTCAGCTCAGATCATGATCTCACGGTTCGTGGGTTCAAGCCCCGTGTCAGGGCTCTGTGCTGAAGGCTGGCTCAGAACCTGGGGCCAGCTTCAGATTCTGCGTCTCCCTCTCTCTGACCCTCCTCTGCTCACATTGTCTCTCTCTCTCAGAAATAAATAAAACATTTAAAAAATTTTAAAAAAAGAATATAACTAACATAGAAAACGGAGGGTGGAGAACTAAGGAAAAGAAAGTTGAATACTCATATTAAAAAATGAAGGGGCACCTGGGTTGAGTGTTCGACTTTGTCTCAGGTCATGATCTCATGCTCATGAATTTGAACCTGATGTCAGGCTCTGTGCTGGCACCTCAGAGCCTGGAGCCTGCTTCTGATTCTGTGCCTTCCTTTCTCTTTGCCCCTCCCCTCTTCTCTCTTCTCTCTCTCTCTCTCTCAGAAGTAAACATTAAAAAAAATATTTTAATGTAATTCAACCAGGATATGCCATTACTATGTAGACATTTACATCATTTGAGCTTAAAACTGCCATCCTTCTGTATGTCAGATCTGTCCTTTGATTTTATCTGACAAATTGGGTATTGCTTTGACATTCACTTTTCACGTTATAAACTATTTCATCATATCTTTATAAATACTATTTTGTAACTGTTATCTCCTACCATAGACTGTTCGAACTTTAAGTATGAAAAGTTATCTTTGTATGTGGTGGTAATGGGCACTATACTATGTATTAAATCTACTAAAGCCAATACATATAAAAAGGTTTTTTATGGGCACAGACATTTATATTAATTGGCATATTCATGGGTTTAATTTTGTGTTACTGAAAACAATGGATATATTTAGATGTGTGTACTTATTGTATGTTTTAAACCAAATTTAAACCTGAAACTTCTTGTTCAGGTAAGATAAAAAACTTCCAAAACTAAGCCCTTTTACATTTACTTCAAAATGATAAATTGCAGAATCAATACTTTCATCTCTTTGTTTTTCTATCCTTTTTAGTTATCTTTCAATTTGCTTATTTTTAAATAGATTTTTAGATTCTGCTCCCTTAGCATTTCCTTATGCCATCTCCAAGAGATGGGCAATTAAAAATGGTTGCTAAATTGAAATAGAGTTGTGAGTGGCTTGTAATCTATAGCACACAAAGTTCCTGTTGCCTTTTCTTATTAGTTCATGCCCATGGCTAGAAGGGAAAAGACAAAAGCTGTGTGTGTGTTTCTATGTGACTCATGTTAAAAGAGAAACTTGAGGCATATTACAAATTTTTAAGAGTTTGAGCAAAACTCTGTTACAATCATGCAGCATTCAATCTAGCAGGTAGGAAGGAAATCTGAGGAGCTGTACAAAATGAAAGACTTTTATAGGCAGAAGAGAACTGGAACAAGGAAGTCATACAAGACCAAAAAAAATTGGTCAATTGCAAAGTTACTTTCCATTAGAAGATGGCAGTGTCCTATGAGGCATATTATCTAACTAGTGCTGATCAGCGATTCCTGATGAACTGATTTAAGCTTCCATTTCTGGGTGATCAAACTAATTTGGTGACATATGCTTATACCATCTCAATTTTGAGTCTATTGTTTTATTTTTAACATTCATAAGAAGCTATTTAAGAGTGAATATCAGGAACACCAAGGTGGCTCAATCAGTTGACCATCGAACTTTAGCTCAGGTCTTGAGTTCCAGCCCTGCATTGAGCTCACTGCTGTAAGCACAGAGCCCACTTTAGATCTTCTGCCCCTCACTCACTCTGCCCCTTTCCCATTCACCCTCTCTCTATCAAAAAGATAAACATTTTTTTTAAAGAGTGAATGTCAAAGTGCTAAGATGAAGAAGTACAATGGATAAAAAGAGAAAGACCACAGAAAGAAATCTCTTTATTAAAAACACATTATTGGCTGTTTGAAAAATCCTCGTTTTTAGGCACACTCCAAAAATAAAAGATAAAAACATATATATGCTAGCTCTGAACATTAGCCATCTGTCCAATAAATGGCCAGTGTTTCTCAGTCCTAAAATGGTGGATTGTTGAGCATTCAATAGCATCATGAATATGATTATACCACAATGGCTGCAAAAGTTACTGTTATGGATCAATGAAAAAATCTGTTTGGCAGTTATGACTTCAGAAAAGAAAAGATTAGCTATAAGAAGGTGTTTAAGTGGTTCATATAATATATCCTTAGATTCAGCATTCCTTACTAGGAAAATCTGGTATGATTGTCACTTTAAAAAATAATATTGTGATCTTTTTAATCCCCAAAGCCAATACTTACATAACACTGTGTTAATTCTATTATTGTTTCTGTGTTTCTTTCAAGTATTTAAAACTTATGATAATTATTCCCCAAAAGTCGGCTCAGGTAAAACCTTGAGTACATTTAATCTTAGGATATTTTAGTGCCCTCTAGTGTGCAGAAATCAGCAATAGCATTTTATCTTCTAAATTATGTAATTGTTCTAAAAATGAAGGAATTTAAAAATGATAACCTTGGACCAGTATGAACTGGGTAAAAAAAAAATCAGCTTGGAAAGCAAATTAGAACTATGTGTCATTTCAACCTAAATATAATACCTAACAAAATGCAACCTTTTTTTTCAACTTTTATTCAACTCAAACAGTCCCTGTTCTTCTCTCTCTCTCCCTTTTGTAAACAGGATTCTCATTTGCATAAACCCATCTCCAGATTTCAGATGGCCAGATGAGCTAGACTGTTGACTTCCTTTCTAATACTGTGAGTTCCATGATTTGTCCATGAGGAGTGTGCAGAACGATCTATGCATATGGCTAAAAAGGGTGCCTCTTCTGAATCTACTAGCCCTTGACATACTGAGTCATTTGATTTATAATTAAGGCAGTTAGTTAGTGCCATGTAAAAGGAGCCTAACAATCCAAAGCCTTCCGCCATACCCACACACAGAATTTTTTTTTTTTCAAACAAGGATGGGGATTTAGGAGTTGCAACTATTCAAAAATGTGTGTGTGTGTGTGTGTGTGTGTGTGTGTGTGTGTGTGTGCAGGGTCTGTGCAGCAACAACAGAAGGGATTTAAGCCAAAACACAGTTTAAATTAAGTTTGGAAAATAATTTGGGGGGAGGCTTTTTGAAATTTAACTTCAAATACAATAGTGGATTCATTAATTGAATTGAATGCCAATGGCCAATATCAACCAACAGACCTCCTGCATTGAAAAGATATGATAGAGGCTGTCTCTCAGCATTTGTAAAAATTTCTATGGTGAGCACAAGACTGATAAATTAAAATGCATTCAGATAAAGAGCATAGCCCAGTTCATACTATTAGAAGATCTGTAATTGCCTCTCAGAACTGACTTGCATCACTCTTTTTATCATGTTTTACCAAGAAGTGAACAACAGCAAAATTGAGTGATTACAAATTGCTTTGTGGTTTTTAATATCAGAAGAAGGACAGTAAAGATCAAGAATCATTACTGAATATCTAAAAGACATCCAAAATGCCAGATAATGATATTTTATTTGGCAATGCTATATTCCTAATAGGATCCAAATTGTATGAACAATCATCTCTGTGAAAAGTAGAGAATTATTTTGTCCTTGTTTTGGCAAGTGTCCTGTATGTTTCCTATGTGTAGTTCGGGGATGAAATCATAAAGTTTAGGGAATTATAGCATTGGAGGGAAATTAAACATTTCCAAACATCTTAGAGTTTAAATGAAATTCAAGTTGATATTATTTATATTTTAAGATAAAATATTAATAAGCATGTTATTCAGTCAATTTTGTAATTATCCTCTGTCAACACAGCACTCTAGATATTACTATACATTTTATAATAAATTAGCCAGAACAGGCTGAATTTCCCTAATTTGTACAAAAATTCACACAAAAGTTTCAGGGTTACTAAGTGACTTACACATCCTAGTTATTTGTTTTTTAATGTTTTAATGTTTTATTTATTTCTGAGAGAGAGAGAGAGAAACAGGGTGAGCAGGGGAGGGTCAGAGAGATAGGGAGACACAGAATCTGAAGCAGGCTTCAGGCTCTGAGCTGTCAGCACAGCGCCCGATTTGGGGCTCAAACCCACAAACCGTGAGATCATGACCTGAGCTAAAGTCAGACGCTTAACCCAGGCGCCCCATCAATTTTTTAATGGTTATTTATTTTTGAGAGAGAGAGAGAGCATGGCCAAGCAGGGGAGGGGTAGAGAGAGATGCAAACACAGAATCCGAACAGGCCCCAGGCTTGGAGCTGTCACCACAGAGCCTAAAGCGGGGCTAGAAGTCACGAACCATGAGATCATGACCTGAACTGAAGTCATACGCTTAACTGACTGAGCCACCCAAGCACCCCACATCCTAGTTATCTTACTCAAACGCTTGGGCAAATGCAGAATTACAACTACACCTATTATTATAATTAATAGCAGCAAAGGTAGCATCAGTATTCTCTTACATGTACTTCCTGAGACACGTTTCATTTTCTTGTATATTTATTTATGTATACCATGTCCCCTACTCCAAAATTAATTGTGCATATGAGAAATATGAAGAGCCTTAAATGCAACCATCTTTCTTATGCCCTAAGAATAAAAGGGAGAAATTCATGTTAATTGAGTGTCCACCATGCACTAGATACATTTTATGTGCTTTTGTGGTCTTAATTTCTTTTATCCTTCATAATAGTCATTTGATGTGGACATTACCTTTTTTAAAATACAAAGAAAAAATAAGGTTCAGAGAAAAATTAACAATAATTTCTCTCATGTATTGTACTTCTTCTTGTTTCCAGATACTCTTCTAAAATCTTTCCAGACATAATTATTTTTAATCCTGATGGCAACACAGAATCTTCAGTTTAAAACCTCCTGTGTCACAGATAAAACAACTAAACTTTGAAGAAATTAGTAACTTGACTATGTATAAATGGCTTTAAAGCAGTTTATCTCAGACTAGTCTGATTCTAAACTTTTTCTCCAACTAGTGATAGTAGGATGAAAGTAGGGAGAGTTGGAAGGTTTCAGTTCTGCTGCCTTCATCTCATGCCCAGAAAAAAGACAACATTTCTTTTCTTTGTTTACCTAAAAGGCAGATTGGGGATGGGTACCAACTGACAGCCCCGGTTTGTGGAATCCAGACAAGAATCCTTTGTCTCATGCTAAACACTAGGACTTGGGCTTCCAGACTTCACAAAGAGTTATGTGCCCAAATTTGGAATGGAGTTATAATGTTATCCAATTTAAAAAGATCTGGGGCAGGGTGGTGGAAAGGGGCACTTGAGTGGCTCAGCTGGTTAACCCTCTGTTTTTGGCTCAGGTCACCATCCTGGGGTTTGTGAGTTCAAGCCACACATATTGGCTCTCTGCTGTCAGCATGAAGCCCCACTTCAGATCCTCTGTCCCCCTCTCTCTCTGCTTCTCCCTTGCTCATATGCTCTCTCTCTCTCTCTCTCAAAAATAAATAAAACAATTTTAAAAAAAGGAACTACAGATTGATGAGGAAATGTTAAGTGAGTGTCTTAAAGAAGAGTCAGACCATCACAAACAGAAGAAAACTAATGAATGATGAGGAGAAAGGAGCGCAAGCTACAGAAATCTTGCTGCTTAGAGAAAGGATCAGACTTTATCTACTGCTCAGCCCACATCCAAACTCCTATTCTACTTTCCTTTCATGTTTGGTTACTTTCACTTCCTGGAAAGAGCAATGTTCTCTTTTGCCTCAGATACTTTAGTGTTCTTTATATGGAATCCATTTCCTCACAGTTTCCCCCCCACTTTGCCTTGTTAGTTCCTACCATTTTTCAGGTTTTAACTTATCATCATTTTCCCACAGGAAACCTTCTCTTAACCTAAGTCTGCTTTAGGTCCCACCTCTTAAGCTTCTTAAAATACCTGAACTTCCCCTCTTATTAGTCTAATTGCTTAATATTAGGTACCTAATAATCTCCTCTTTAGGAGGCTGCCTCTTGACCACACTGGAAGCTCTATGAAGACAGATTCTATATGTCTGGTCTACTAACATATCACTGCATTTGACACACTGTTGAAAAGTTGAAGGGATGTTAATCTGCAGCTTTCATGTATACAGAGGATCATAATTAAAATTTCAGTATGAGTAGAAGTTCTTAAGAATTTATGAACTTCTCATGAGGATACAGAAGAAAGATGAGCTAGAGGGACTTTGTCTTTAAACATTCAGAGTCTAGGGGTACCTGGGAGGCTCAGTCAGTTAAGCATCTGATTCTTGGTCTCGGCTCAGGTCATGACCTCATGGATTGTGAGATCAAGTCCCACATCAGGCTCTGTGCTGACAGCACAGATTCTGCCTGGGATTCTCTGTCTGCTTCTCTCTTTTCCATTTGCTCACTCTCTTTCTCAAAAAAATTAAATTAAATTAAATTAAAATTAAATAAATATTCTGGGTCTAGTTACAGAAATAACATAAATAGCTGTAAAATATTATGGAATGAAAGTGTATATATAATTTTGTTCAGACTATGTGTAAGGGCTAGATTGCTCATAGGCCACTAAAAAAAAACCTCAACACCAAATAGTTCTAGCGTGTCTTTATTTGTTCCAATAATATTTTACAAATAAAATCAATATTTTACAAAAAAATAAATGATTCTTACCCTTTATGTTCTTGCTATGGTCAAAAATATATTACAGTCCTTACTCATTCAAACACATTCAAATGCATTCAATTCAAATACTATTTCAAATACATCACCATCTACTTGCAAAGCATTTAGAACACACTTAAAGGTTTACATTGAGCATATTAAGGGTACATACGTTTAAATATTTGTGCTAGACTAACATCAATAAAATTCGTACCTGCTCTTCAAAATTGCTCTAAGTTGGGCACCTGGGTGGCTCAGTCAGATAAGCGTCCAACTTTGGTTCAGATCATGATCTCATGGTTTGTGGGTTTGAGCCCCTCGTCGGGCTCTGTGCTGATGCCTAGCTCAGAGCCTGAAGCCTGTTTCAGATTCTTTCTGACCCTCCCCTGTTCATGCTGTCTCAATCTCTCTCTCAGAAATAAATAAAATATAGAAAAAAATAATAGTAAAATTATTCTAAGTTATACACAATAAGAATAACTCAGATTTTTAAAAAGTACACCCTCCATAATGAGTGAGTAAACTGCAGTTGAAGACATATTGGACAAGTTTGACTAAGTTTGTAGTAGCTACATTTTCAAACACTTTGGGAAAAAAAATAAGTCCAAGGATGTATCTTTTTGACTTTGGAGCTCTCAAAATACTTTTGCAACTCTGATTGTCAAAAGCAAAAAGAATCCACTCCTATATTATTTGGCTATGGAGAAATGATCCAATCTAATTTATTCTCCATGAAAGCAATTTTGTAAAATTTATTCAGTATCTATTTATATGTATAAATCATCAGCCATGAAATGGAATAAAATTGATTGTATTATGCTCCATTTTAAACTTATTGTCTATATTTTATTCTTCCTGATTACCCAAGTCATTCAAGTAAATTCAATCAGGCTTCTCTTCACCATCTTATGGATGCAGATAATATTTTTAAGACCCTGATCCAAAATAAATCCTCATTTTAACTGACAGTGAATGATGTAAGTATCAGATCTTAATAATAAGAAACACTGATATTCAATAGACTAACTAGATAAATAGAGGAGGCATCAAGTGATAGGAAAAAAAAAAAACAGGTAAGAGTTTATTTTTCCATGTGACAAGAACTCCACACATAAGGAGTCCAGTGATTGTACAGCTGTTCAAGAATGTCAAAAAAGACCTGTGTGCTTCTTCTATCTTTCTACTACATGATGTTTATTTTTGGGCTTTTGCCCTCAAGTTTACAATCTGGCTGCTTTCCTCAAGGCATTATTACTGTATTCTTCACACTGAAAAGTCACTGTGCATAAATGAAAGACACTGTCCCAATTTGGCTTTCCTTTTTCTTTAGGAAGCGTGTCCTCCCATGAACTTTCACTTCTTATGGATTGTTTTTTTTTTTTTTTTAATATCTCACTGCTATTACAAGAAAAGCTCAGTTCAAGGTGCTTTGTTTTGTTTTTAACATTTATAGCCTTGCAGACTCCATGGTAGAATCAGGCAACAGAGAAGGGAGTTGAACATCAAGGTCTCAATGACCAAACTTTAGCGTGAGTTGCAAGTTTATCTGCTCTCTCTTCTCTGTCTCTCAATCTCTCCTCTCTCTCTCTCTTTCTTTTTACTCTCTCTCTCTCTCGTATATACACATCTTCAGATGCTGAGGAATGAGTTAACCACTATCATCAGATTCTACATTATTCCTCTTTTATCCTTCCTCGTTATGTCCTATTACCCTGTTACCTCACACCCAGGCCCCTCTCCTCGGACAGGCAGCCATTTAGCCTGTTTATTATGTGTGCCTTTCTGTCTTCATGTGTTCCTTTAAAATGTTTATTTCTCTTTTTATAGATAAAAATAACTTACTGACATCGGGATGCCTGAATGGCTCAGTCAGTTAAGCTTCTGACTCTTGGTTTATGCTCAGGGCATGATTTCATGGTTTGTGAGTTCAAGTCTCACACTGGGCTCCACGCTGACAGTGTGAAGGCTTCTTGGGATTCTCTCTCTCCACCTCTGTCTCTCTGCTCTTCCCTTTCTCTTTTTCAGAATAAATAAATGAACATTAAAAATATTTAATAAAAAGTAAGTTATGGATATGATATCATGCTCTATATCTCATTCCTCATTTTAGTTTTACATAAGACACATTTTAGGTGAACACTATACCTAATAAAATTTTAAATGGGGCACTTTTTTTTCCAGAAAATTTCCTCTGGAACTTACACTCTAGTGAAAATAGAGGGAAAAATAAATTATTAAATCATACAGTATGTTAGATAGTAATAAGCACTAAGGAAAACAAATTAAAGCAAGAATTAAGCATAGGAAGATTTACAGGCAGGGTTGTAATAAGGGGTAGAGAAGCAAGATAGAATTTCTTTTAGTTTTTTTAATGTTTATTTATTTTTGAGAGAGAGAGAGAGACATAGTGTGAGTGGGACAGAGAAAGAAGGAGACACAGAATCTGAAGCAGGCTCCAGGCTCTGAGCTGTCAGCACAGAGCCCAATGTGGGGCTCAAATCCACAAACTATGAGATCATGACCTGAACTGATGTTGAATGCTTAACCGACTGAACCCCCCAGACACCTCACAAGATATAATTTTAAACAAAGGTGGATGCAGCCAGAGAAGATGACACTGAGAAGACAGCATGTGAATAAAGACATAAAATATGGATACAAGTTGTGTTGCTATCTAAGGAAGCAGATTCCAGGCAGAAGGACTACTAAATATATAGGCATTCAGGAAAGAAATAAAACAGTCTACTCAAAAACCAGCAAGCCAGTGTTGCTGTAGCAAATGGTAGTAAGGGGAGAAGAGGTAGATATGTGAGAGAATATAAAGGAACGAAGTATGTAAGGCTGATAGGTCATTATAAGCACTTGCACTTTTGCTGTGAGTCAGCAAGCTCTCAGAGAGTTTGAGCTGAGGAATAAAGATGCTCACGCTAATATTTTATAAGATAATTTGCTGCCACATTTAGAATAGACCAAAGATGAGCAACACCAGAATCAGGGAGGATACACTGAGAAACTCTAAAAATAATGCAGATGAGATATAATAGCTACTTGAGAGAAGATGGTAGCACAGAAGTGATGAAAAATTATTAAATTATAGGTATATTGTATATTTGTTAGTGAATTATATGTGGAATAAGAATATATGAGAATAAAGAGGTATCAAAAATGATTCTAAGCTTTTGGGGCATGTCGACAGAACAGGTGTATGAAAGGTCAGATGACTCTTAACCATGTAATATGTGGCTAGGCTCTGGAACCCAGACTGCATCAGTGTCCTTTTATCAATTACTGTGCAGTCAGTCTCAACATGGACACTCCAGGGCACTGGACTGGAGCAAATGATTTACCATAAATCTCTAACAGGTATGTCACAGGGTCATGATTCATGTATACAGTGTATTCTTGCTCCCCTGAGGATGGATCAGATATGGCTCTCTCTCTAAGGTAGACCGTGGAGCTGGAGAATCATGCTACATGATGTAGAGTGAATTTAACTTGCTCCACAATGCAGCACAGCCTAAAGATAAGCCATGTAGCACTAAAGATCAAGAGTTTATTATAACATATCCTGTGAGTGGAACATTTGCCTTTCCTGCCTCCTAGATCAAGGACACTTTTTGTCCATTTTCTCTAGATGAGAAAGAGTGAGTCCATTCTTTCTTTGTCTAGAAAAATAATTACAGACTTGATAAACTGTCACTAGAAAAGCATGATTTGGACCTTTCTCTCTCAAGATATAATTCTTATGTTACATAAAAAATGAAGGTTCAACTGCAGGGCATGCTCTAAATCTTTATAGCTTGCTACTTAGTAAGCTGTGATCTTTCTACTTGAAAACGGAGTGGCCAAATAAAGAAGGAAATGCTGTGAATGCATAATATCATTATTATCAATCTTATCTTTTACAAAAGAGCAAACCAAATCACATTGCTTGGGGGGGTGATTGATAGGGTTGGGTTCACAGAGAATGTGGATAAAACCTCTTGTTTGTTAGCCCTTCTTAACACAAACAGAGGAGGAAATTCTTCAATTCTGTAGGAGTTTCGAAACAAGGAAGGGATCTGAACTGTGAGTATTAAGACATGAACATATGTTAATTACCTGATTACTAAAGGCAGCTCCTCTCCTAAGGGAGTGAGATGGGTAGCTTTTGGAAAACTGCCTTTATATCTTAGACTTTGTAGCATGTGTCCAACCGTTTCATGTGTCCAACAGTAATAATAATAATACCACCCAAATAACCACCAATTCACCATGAACTCCTCTCCTTAGAACAGCTATTTTTATGTTTCATCTACTTTGTTCCTAGTGAAGAGCAAAGAATAGCAAAGCCATTTTGAAGAGTGTATGCTGAGCAAAATTCTGTTCATAAATAGTTAAGTGACGTATACCTTTCATCCATTTCTCAGCCCATTCATGCAAGTATATACAAATTGTTACATGATTCACATCAGGTCATCTCACAAGACTTTAAAACTACACACTGAAGCCTTGCTTACCAAGAGTATCTTAAATGGTCTTTCTCTTAAAGGCAACTGCAATGAAACATCACCAGGGGCACCTGGGTGGCTCAGTCGGTTAAGCGTCCAGCTTTCGTTCAGGTCATGATCTCACAGTTTGTGAATTTGAGCACTGTGTTTACCTCTGCACTGACAGCTCAGAGGTGGGGCCTGTTTTGGATTTTGTGTCTCCCTCCCTATCTCTGCCCCTCCCCCACTCATGTTCTGTCTGTTGTCTCTCTGTCTCTGTTTCTGTCTCTCTTTCTCTAAAAAATATATAAACATTAAATTTTTTAAAATTAAAAAACAAAGCAACATCACAAAGTTGTGATGTAGGCATTGCTCAGGGCTGGGAATGCACTGTAGAATAAAGCCTCAGCTGAACTTTTAGTGGGGCTGTAAATTGGCGTGGCCACTGTGGATAACAGTATGGAGGCTCCTCAAAAAATTAAAAATACAATACTGGCCAAAAATTCCACTATTGAGTATTTACCCAGGTAAAATGAAAACATTAACTCAAAAAGATACATGCACCCCTATGTTCATTGCAGCATTATTTACAATAGCCAAGACATTAACACAACCTAACTGCTCATCAACAGACAAATGGACAAAGAAAATGTCACACACACACACACACACACACACACACACACGCACAGAAGAATATTACAGAGCCATAAAAAGGATGAACATGTGCCATTTGAACATGGATGGACCTAGAGGGCATTATGATAAATGAAATAAGTCAGACTAAGAAAGACAAAGACCGTATAATTCCACCAATAAATGGAATCTAAACGAAAAGAATAGACAAACAAGGAGCAGAATCAGAACAACAAATACAAAGAATAAACTGATGGTTGCCAGACGAAAGGAGGTTAGGGTGTTGGGCAAAACGATTGAAGGGTAGAGGAAAATACAGGCCTCTAGTTTTGGAATGAGTGTATCCGGGGAGTAAAAAGCAGAGCATAAGGAATAAAATCAATGATATTTTAATAGAAACATAATTGGACAGATGGTCCAATTATACTTGTGGTGAACATAGCAAACTATAATAAACTTGTCAAATCACTAAGCTGTACACCTGAAACTAAGGTAACATTGCATGTCAACTACAGGCGGTTAAGAAAAAAAGATAAAGCTCCAGCTATCGGTCAAACATTTATAAAATTTCAATATTGTTTTTTAAATACTGTCTCCATCAAAAATTGAGATAGAGAAAGACTGTAACAATCTCTCAGGGCACTCAAGATCTTTTAATATGTGGACCCAAAGCAGCCTTATCTCCTGTCAACCCTTTCTTTCCCACTCACTGTCTGCCATCTGGCCCCCCTAGCCCAGGACTCTCTAAACTAACATTCATCTTACAACTTGTACCCTGAAATACCCTTTATTTTCTATTTGAAAATAATCTACTTACATTTTTGAGTCTCTGTCAAATGTTATATACTTTGGGGGAAAAAACTATCTGATTCCAATAGGAAAGTTATGGGGATTGTTTAAGAAGCCCATAGAAAACTCTGATAATTCATTCATTATATTGTACATAGTATTGTAATATGTGTTTACTGGCCTGTCTTCCCAATGGAGAGTGACAGACTCATTAACAGGTATATGTCTTTTTAATATTTGTACACACCATGCCTGCTCAAAGGCTTGTCTGTTTGAATGAATGAATCAATGACTCAGTCAATCAAGAGGGTCTGCTGTATTGTCACATTGTACTACATCTGTGATTTGCATGAAGACACAGATAATACCTCTTTTCTTCCTCACTGTTTACCCCACCTGAGAGCACTTGATCTGTGTTATATAACCTCAACACTTTATGTATAAACAAATGAGTTATAAACCTTTTTTATCTTTGTATGCATTTTTAGACACTGCCTAAATTACAATACAGTTTTTGCTTTTCTAAGTTGAAAAGTATACATTAAATGCATAAAATCTTTACCTATAGCTATTTTTTATGTTTGCTTCAGAAAATCTTTACAGAAAAAATCCTAACACATTATAGAATGGTCCTAGGACATGTTCATGAAATGAGACTTAGAAATGATATACAGATGAGGTAATCACAAGTATTGTCAGTTTAAAGAAGTGTTACAAAGCAATTTTCTGCTTTGAACAGTTTGTCTATTTCAAATCACCTAATGGAAAGAATGTATTTCCTAGAAGTCAGCAATGAAAGCAAAATCTAATTCCCTAAAGTAGGAATCCTAATTGAAGAAATACCTGACATTGGATGCTTGCTTAAAATCTCTTACTTTGGGGATCCTCTAGCCAAACTTTGTACCATGCAAAACAGAAGTTATTTCTTAAATTCTATAACAAGATAATAAAGAAATAACGATGAGAGTCACCAACAGTCTGTTTCCCCTTTACCATCAAGAACAAAAAGAGTTTCTTCAAATATCTGATGCCTTCTTAAGTGGCATTATTGGCAAAAAAAAAAAAAATGTGTTCATTTAGTTTTACAGTTTGCAAAAATGCCTTCCTAATGAGAAAACTACTTTCATTTCTTAGACCTTGTGACCACAAGAAAATAGATTGCTGCAGCATAATGTGCTGCAATGTTATGTTCAGCCCTCCTTTCGTGTCAGAGCATGCTAAACTTGAAGCTATTACCAAGCACAACGTAAGGAACAAATGAAAATCTTAAAAGGCATAGGTACTTCTGTGCATTGACAGAAGTTTTGGATAATGTCCTTTTACAACAGCCAAACAAAATTATAATAATTCTGATAATGGTTCTGGAAATTTTGACCTATGTCTAAATGCCCCTCTCTTCTAGAATTTTGCTTTCATTTAAAAGAATATACATTATGGGCATTCTGGTTACTTTTATTTTTGTGTGTTGGGGAAAGGAGAATATGCCTTTGATTCACGTAGTAAACAAACTCATCTGTAAGGGCTGACATTGTGTAACTCTGGCAATTTAAGTAATGTAGAGAAGGTCTGCTATTTTATCTGTTGAAGACACCCAAAGCTCTTGGAAATACAGTAAACTGCAAAACACATATATGGAATTATTCTCCACTTAGTGCTACAACAAAATAATATGGCTCTGAGTAATGAAAGGTCCTAGGAAGAAAGAAAAATAAAAACATCTGTTCACACAGCTGCCTGCTTCTATCAGTAGGTAAAGCCAAAATGATAATGGCCTTCAGAACTTTAAATAATGTATTGTATCTTATTCTGTTAGAATGCTTTCAAAATATAGTCTAAAGACTTTTCTAATGGTCCACGTGAGTAAGAATATAACTTAAGAGATTTAAGTGCTTTATCTAAGAACAAGATGACTAAAGCTGAACTTGGTTTAAGTAAGCAAATGGCATTCCAGCCACTCTTTTTTTTCCTATTTGTGTCTTCCTTCTTTCTTTTACCCACCAACTTCACATTTCCCTATAATTTAATTAGTCTTTTACGCACTTTTTTGGAAAAGGCTTACATTCTAAAGGATTAAGTTAAACCACAGTCCTAACTGAGGAAATCACTTACTGGCAATATGCACATAATAAAAAAGTTTCAACTGAGGTTTAGCTGAGATTTAAGATAAATTGAGTCAGAAATAGTTTGCATATTTAAAAATCAAATAACACTTTAGTTATGCTCACATTTAAGCAGTCTGAATATAGTTCTCAGCATTTTAGAAAGATGAAAACAACCCAAAATATTCAAAAAGGAAGAGTGAAACTGTTTCAAAGTCAGATTCTTTTTATTTATCAACTAAGAGGTAAACCCAACAACCTATTCTCAAAAGTTTAAATATCTCAATAAATCAAGGTAAGAAATTGCCTACTTTTGCTAATTTTTATTAATGGGGAAACACCACTCTGCCCAGAGTTTTAACACTGGCAGATTCTTATTTATTATTTATGCATTCATTCATTCATTCATTTTAATCATCACCTCTACTACTGCCAGCTACTTATTCTGATCATCAGACCTGGTAGAGATTGAAATTCTTCTGTTCATAAAAAAAAAAAAAAAAAATCATTTCCTGGAAGATAACAGCCATAACAAATTCTTTTCAAGTCAGTGCTTTCCTTTTTTCTATTTGCACTTGCTATCGGTGGGAAGCGTGAGATGGGAAAGTTGTGAGCCATTAACTTCCTCTCTCTTCCCCAGTTTGACTTCTACTCCCCTTCTCCTCCCCCGTGGGCCTCTGGTTCCTCCGGGATGAAGGTGAGAAATGAGAAGAAAGGGATTTTCCTTGTGCTTTGGCATTTCTCATCTCAGCTTCTGGGGATTTGTCAAAGCTAATCTGTTCTGGTCTCCGCTTATGCTCTTGTAGGTGCTTTTTCGGAGCTTTGGAAGTCACACTGGAAACACTTCATGCATTCCCATGGAAAGATGATGTGGAATTTTTGCTAGACCCTTCATACGTCTTTGTCTGTCCTTGGGATTTACATTGTTTATCCTTTTATTGGGATCACATTCTTTCTCTGGACAGCACTCAGGAAAGATTTGTACTAACTCCTGGGCAGCTTTATTACTGTCCAGTTTACACCTGACCCTCAAGAAACACAAATACACTTGCTGCTACTGTTGGTAGAAAAGAAGCTCCCAAAGCAAATAAAAAAACCATTTTTCCCCCTACTACCTCAGATCAATACCCACCACCTCTCTTATTTTCTTTCTTTCAATTCAATCTTAAGACCAGTGTATTCCTCTCCTCGAGCAACATGTGGGCTTCTTAAACCATTTCTCATCTGGCTTGAGCTAAAGAAGAAGAAATACCTCTATGTTGTGATACAGAGCACATTTTCTCCAAATTCTCACTGTTTCCAGCATGCTGGTCAATTTCTCTTTGATCAATACATATAGGCAAGGTGTGTGAGGGCTGCCTTCTCTTACGTTGCTCACTACTTCTACATTGGTGGTCTCCCAGGGCATTCTTCAATCTAAAACATTTGCTACATTTGTTATGGCTGTTGCTGCTGGTGTTCTGGACCATTATGTCTTATTTGACACTGGGGCAGATTTTCACTTTTACAGTCAGCTGTGATACTTAAATCAAGTTCTAGAAAATCAACTCAGGTCAAGCTTACATTCATGTTATTATAATAATTCCATCCTTCCCATTGGTTTATTTAACTAGCAGATAAAATAAACACTATTGTCAAAGGAGTTTTCAATCTCAAAGCTATGAAACAGGTAAAGTAAAAACAAGACAGAGTAGGGTACACTAGGAAATTATTTATGTAACTATAACTTGATCTAGATCAGAGAAGACTTCTTTAAAAAGTATGTTTAAGAAGAGAACGAGGAATGACTAGAGAACAGGAGCCTTGTTAAAGTGAAAATAGCATGTATGAAGGCACTAAAGGAAGAATAATCATATCATATTCAAAGAGGGGAAGAATACTTTGTAAACAAAATATCAAGAATAAGAAAGGTACCAAGATATAGGCTAAAGAAATAGCAACCATACTACTTAGAGCTTTCTCTAAAATATATATTCATATATTAATGACTTAATTTTCATTAAAAGACAATGGAGAACTATTAAAGGGTTTTAAATTAGGAAATGGTAATCAAATTTGTGTTCTTAAAATACCACTCTAGCTTCAAGGGATGTATCAACTAAAAAAGTAGATTGAGGAACAACAGGTGGCCTATATTAGAGATGATAATGACAGGTACTTGGATTTGGGCAGAAGAGATGAAGTAGCTTTAACAAGTCTTGGTGCTTAACTATATATGAGGTGTAAGAGAGAAGAAGTACTCATCCATAACCATTAGGAATGTCACCCAACTAATAAGTCCTGGGGAGTAGGGGAAGGAAACAAACAGGCCATCTGACTTGCAGGATCACAGAATCATAGATTTTATGGGGGAAAAAAATCCTCACAATCACTGCTTTTACTGGGGGGGAAAAAAAGGAAACTCTTTCTCCATGGAAGAGTTTTGTGAAATTCCATTTTCTTCACCTTGTTGTTGATGAGAAACTTACTCTCTCTTGAGGACAGTGCTTTCTCTACAGCCTTCCCAGGTGTGAGTGTGTTCTCTCTTACACTCCTGTGCCAAAGATAAAATTGTCCTTTCTAAATATACTACCATCCCTCCTCCCTAAAAACATTTATCCATCATTATCTGTCAATGTAGAAATAATCCATCAACTGTTCTCTCATTTTGTTAAGATCATTGTTTCTGAACTACCATCAATTTCTCCAGTATTAACTTTGTTTTGCTTTCTGGTAACCTCAATATCAACATAGAATGGGTTTCTGAGTGATTTGATCCCTTCCAAAGATCTTCGCCTCTGTTTCTATAGTCCCTCTATATAATTTTTTTCATTAACAGTGAGTGTACCTGTTCCAAAATCTCATTTCTAAGTATCCCATTCCTTATTTGTATTGGCAGTCTAGCCCTCAGTAACAGCTGGAGTTATCTATTTTTTGGCATCTATTTTTTCTTGCCAATACAGTGGTATAGATAAAAACTAAAAGTCATCATCTTCAAAAATTAAGCTACAGAATGGCCACATGAGCATCCTTGTGTTGGTACCCAGTTTAAATAAAGATAATGCAAATACTCCCATTACTACTAACACAAAAGTATCTCTAAAGCTCATTATTGAAAACAGTCACAGAGGTGCCTGGGTGGCTCACTCGGTTAAGCGTCCGACTTTGGTTCAGGTCATGATCTCACGGTCCATGGGTTTGAGCCCCACTTCGGGTTCTGTGCTGACAGCTAGCTCAGAGCCTGAGCCTACTTCGGATTCTGTGTCTCCCTCTCTCTCTGACCCTCCCCTGCTCATGCTGTCTCTCTCTCTCTCTCAAAAATACACAAAGGATTAAAAAGAAAACAGTCACAAGGGCCACAATTAGAGGAGACAGCCAAGCTTTGTGTACTGAGGCTAATGGGAAAAAAACTTGAAGATAAAATGAGTGGCTACAGAGAGAAAGAAAAAAAAAATAGAGAGCCAGGAGAGAGAAAGGAATTGAAAGGATTATTCTTCCTACTCACCTTCTAGATTAAAGTTGCACTACATTCCATTACTGGTGTTAAAAGGTCAAGGTAACAAAGGCATTCTTTAGGATTTGAGTTCAGTAGCCCAGGGAGAAAGGGCATCTTTTTTACCATTGGCTTTATCTTTGTGACTTTGAACAAGTCAGTTGCTCATCTACACTTCTATATCCCCATCAGTAAGACAAGAATAATAATAACTACTTCATCAGGCTTTTGTGCTGACCGAATAAGACAATGTACGGAAACCAGTTAGCAGTCTGAAGACTCCTCCAATTTGAGCCCTTCTATAATTCATACTTTTTACTAATTAATCATAATTATTTTCTTCCAATTCCCTGAGATTAGTCATTAGCAGGAAGCACACCTTCAGAAGCACAATGTAGTGGAATAGCACTAGTTTCTCTCAATTTATGAATGTGGGTCTTTAAAATTTGTTTGTTCTTTCCCTAGAAACAGCTTGCTAAATTCCACTACAAAGAGAAATAATTTGGCTTAGGTCTTACTAAGACAGACATTAGAGGGAATGGGAAGAATCAATGTCTTCATTTTGCATTTATTTAAAATTACATTTTAAGTTTTTGTAGATGGATTATTAAGGGCTGTTGTACTCATAATACCAATAATTTGGTGCACTTTTTCCTTAGTAACTATCCATGGATACAGTAATTCTTTCTCTATCTTCAACTATCAATATTTCTATCAGGATAAAAGCATGCTTACATTTTTTCCACCTTAACAAAAATTCTCTCTTGGCGTTACTTCTTCTCCTATCACGATATTTCTCTACACATGCACCAAACTGTATTGAGTCATCAAAGGAGCTTACATGTTTTGGAAACACTTTTAAGACTTTATTTTTTCAACAGTTTAGGTTCATAACAGACTGGGGTGAGGAAGATACAAAGATTTCCCATATACCTCTTGCTTCACACATGCATAGCTTTCCCATTATCAATATCACTCATCAGAATGGTACATTTTGTACCAAGGATAAATATATATTGACACATCATAATCACCAAAGTCCATAATTTACTTTAAGGTTCACTCTTGGCCTTGTACTTTCTACAGATTTGGACAAATGTAGAACATACAACCATAACTATAATGCCATACACAATATTTTGGCTGGCCTAAAAATCTTTCATGTTCTACTTATTCATATTCCCTCCTCCCCCAATCTCTGGCAATCACGAATCATTTTATTGTCACCATAGTTTTTGCCTTTTCCAGAATCCCATGTAGTAAAAATCATACAATAACATTTTCATATTGGATTTTCTTGTTATTAATGTGGACTTAAAATTTCTCCATGTCTTTTTATAGCTCAATATCTCATTTCTTTTTAGAGCAGACTAATATTCCAGTGTCTGGATATACCGCAGTTTACTTTTCCATTCACCTAAAGGACTTCTCGGTTGCTTTCAGGTTTTGACAATTATAAAAAAAGCTACTATAGGGGCGCCTGGGTGGCTTAGTCGGTTAAGCGTCCGACTTTCGCTTAGGTCATGATCTCGCGGTTGTGGGTTCGAGCCCCGCGTCGGGCTCTGTGCTGACTGCCAGCTCAGAGCCTGGAGCCTGTTTCAGAGTCTGTGTCTCCCTCTCTCTCTGACCCTCCCCTGCTCATGCTGTCTCTCTCTCTCTCCTAGAAATAAATAAAAATATTAAAAAAAAAAGCTACTATAAACATCTTTGTGCAGGACTTTGTGTAGACATGAGTTTTCAGCTCCCTTGAATAAAAACCAAGGAGCACAAATGCCAGATCATAAGAGTACATTTAATTTTGTAAAAAATCACAAAACTGTCTTCCAAAGTGGCTGGACCATTTTACGTTCCCACCAGCAATGAATGAGAGTTCTTTTTAGTCCACACCCTTGCTGACATTTGGTGTTATCAGTGTTCCAGATTTGGGCCATTCTAACAGATGTGCAGTCGTATCTCATTGTTGCTGTTTTAATCTGCGTTTCTTTGATAATACATGATATGGAGCATCTTTTCTGTGTGTCTACTTTAATGAGGTGTCTGTTAAAGTTTTTGGTCTATGATCTTAACTGGGTTCTTTCTTTTCTTATTGTTGAGTTTTAAGACAACTTTTAAGTATATTTTGCATAATAGTCTTTTATGTGATGTATTTTTTTAAAAAATATTTTCTCACATTCTGTGGCTTGTCTTCTAATTCAGTTGTTTTGGAAATTTCTGATACTTATTGTGGAAAAAATTTTAAAAAGAGTAAAGCTAAAATGGGAAAATTAAGAATGTGAGAATGTATTATCTAAAAATGCATAACATCATATACATGTTTTTGTGATTTGGAAATCTACATAGAAAGAGAGAGAAATTGAGAAAGCAGAGTCAGCAGCTAAGCCCTGATATTTACACTCTGTTACAATGCAGCATTCACACTATGTCCAGCAGAGCATAGATGCAGTAGACATACCATAGAGGATTCCAGGAAAGAAAGTCCTCCCCTGAATGCTCTACATTATTTTTTTTTTAAAGAAGAGAATACAGAGATGATCCAGGACACTATTTTATAATGGGAAATTCCTGATCTAGGAAATGGCTTTATAACAAGGAATACCTTGGGGTTGGATGAGAGGTATCATGTTACTCTTATGATGAGTTAATTCACCCTTGTTAGGTTAGCTCTTGCTAAGCTACCTAAAAAAAGAATGATTCTACAGGGCCATCTGAAATTTGAGCTTATTTAGCAATAATAGTCACAATAATCAAAATAGTTTGAAAGCAATCTCAACATACCTATAAGTTATAGTAAGTTATTATATTAAATGAGAAAATATCAAGCTTATTCCTAATACTAAATTTTATAAAGTTGAAAATACAATAGAATATGAGAACTGTAGAGATTACCCCTGACAGGCTTTCTCATATAAAACTGAACCTCATCAAAAAGGTAAAGAAAAAATGCCTAAGCATTTTTAGGCATCAGCCCAAGCATCGTTCTTTGACACGGCTGCAAGTTAATTGCCGAAAAAGAGTATATGTATGGGGGGATGCACAGGATTGTCAAGGAAAATCATATCACATTTTATGAATTGCTTTCAATAAATACTTTTTTATATAAAATACAATAGAGAAAATACAAAAGCATCTTCTGCTATTCTAAGAAAAATAAGTCTACCACTTTTATAGAAATTTGGAGGTATATTTAAGTATATTTCTTATGTATTGTTTCATAAGCAAAAATATTTTTCTACATTTCAATTTTTTCAACATGTTCAAAATTGTGTTCACATTTAACAATAATCCTATAAATTATAACTGAAAATAGAAAAAGCTTAAAGAAGGGCAAAAATAAGTTTCTCCAAGGATTCAATATAAAGCACATTTATAATTCGACCAGAATATGTTCAACTTTAGATTTAGATTAACATTACTTATATTCCTGGAAGGTCTATAACCAAAAAACAAATCCATTTGCCCATCAGGTATATTGGATTCAAAAGAGATTTGGAATCCAATATTCACTCCTCACCAGATACTTACAGAATTATGGACTGTTTCAGCTTCTCAGGATGCAGCACCAAGCAAAAGAGGTAAGAACACACTCCTGCCCTGTGATGCTTACTTTTCCAGGAGGGCAGGAGGAGAGGCATGAAATAGTTTTAAAAAACATAAAGCGTAGTCACAAAACATAAGTGATAATAAGAAAAGACATATAAAGTACAAAATGGGTGAAGTTACAGATAAGGGAGCCAGGAAAGACTTTAATAAGAGAATCATTTTTAAACAAATATCTGAAGGAGGGGAGTGTGCAAAAGGTATCTGGAAGGAGGGCAAGCAGAGTATCATTTGCAAAGTGGTTGCCCATAATATTCCAATAACAAGAAAAATGCCTGTGTGGCTGGGTGACAGTGACCCAAGAGGAGGACTACTATGCACAGAGTTGAGAAAAAAAAGTGAGCATCCAGATCACATAAGGTTTTGTAGGTCTAGTAAAGGCTTTGAGACAGATGGCAAAACAGGGACAGTTTTGAGGAGAAGAATGTCATGATCTGACTTACTTTTTTTGCTGACTTACATTTTTTAAAATGTTTATTTCTTTATTTTTGGGAAGTGGAGGAGAGAGTAGGGAGAGAGGGAGAGAGAGAGAATCTCAAGCAGGCTCTGCACCATCAGGGCAGAGCCCAATGCAGGGTTCAAACCCACAAACCGTGAGATCATAACCTGAGCCCAAATCGACAGGCAGATGCTTAACCAACTGAGCCGCCTTGGTGTCTCTGACTTACATTTTTTGAATGATCACTGGTTAATTAAGGGGCAAGGACTGCAGTAGAAAGTCAAGTTAGGAAGCTCTTAAAACTCTAGGTGAGACAAGATGATAAACTTCACAGGGTTCTTGATACATGATAAAGGATGGGAGACTTGGTGAAGAGGTAAAACTACAAGAATTTGCTGATGGACTAGACTGTCAAATAAAAAGAAGGGGGGAAAAATTCAAAAGACACTACCAAAATTGCTGGTTTGGGCAAATGAGAGAATGGGGTTATCAGAGACCCAAATAAAATCTTCAACACATTGCCTAGCACAAGCTAAGCACTCGATTCATGTGAAGGAAGGGGTGGGCGTTCTAAACAGAAAACACACAGAAGCACAGCAAACAGTAAATGTAGTATCCTAAATGGATATTGCTAAGTGGGAAGGTGGGAGGCAGAGCTTGTAAGCAGACGAGGCACACAGAAGTCAGTCTACAGGTTTTCGTAGGACATCATAAACCTCAACTCTCTTGTGTTAGTTGGGAAAGAGGAGCAGAGCCAAGGATTGGTAATAAGTACATGTAATATACATATTTATTACATTATATGTATTCTGTATAATACTTGTTGCATAGAAGTTCTCAACTCTGCCTCTATTTCCTGAATAACAAAAGATATCAATGAAAGAGAGAGAAAATAGATATGGAGAGACTTGATAATAGCTGAGCTTGGGGGTGCCTGGATGGCTCAGTCAGTTAAACATCTGACTCCAGCTCAGGTCGTGATCTCATAGTTCCTGGGTTTGATGCCTCCCCACCAAACTCCTGCATCAGGCTCTGTACTGACTGCTTGGATCTTGAAACCTGCTTCGAATTCTCTATCTTCCTTTCTCTCTACCCCTCCCTTGCTTGCCCTCTATCTCTGTCTCTCTCTGTATGTCTCTCAAAATAAATAAATGAACTTATAAAAACTATAGTTGAGTTTCTCACTCAAGAATCCCTAAGATTGGCTCTACCCCTTTTTTTCCCACATGTTAATTATGGAAGACAAAAATGTCCCCATTTTGCACAAATTTGGATTGAGTTCCTGTCATTTGGTACAGAAAAGTCCTAACTAATTATATCAACTTAGATGCATATGAATAATAATATTCATATCCTGATACGGAGTCTCCAGTATTAAATTAAATCAATTCTCAGTATATAATTAACAAAAAGCTTCACATCTCTGCTGTAATTTCAATCTAAGTGTTTTTCTGTCATTACCCTGCCTCTATTTCATAGCATGATTTCTGTCACATCCTGATCTGTGTTCTATACTTGTCCATGTGATTCACTCCGTATATCACTTGCTATAGCTAGTGACCAGATATATTCAATTTCTAAAATTGTTCAAATTTAGGCTTTAAATTATAGCATTTTATATTTCAATAATGTCATCTTTATTTATTCTTAATACCTACTATAGATATCCAGAATATATTTCTCAGGAAGTTCACTCTTCTCCATTACATACTCAGCAAATCCTCCTTTTAACAGCTCATTGCTGCTTCTTGCTTTTTGCTGATACGCACACGAATTCATGTGCATCTGTATGAACTAAAGCTGTATAAAATATATATGTACAGTGTAAAGGAGAATTAATCCATATAACTACCATCCTGGTTGGAAATGGAACGTTGCCAGTACCTGAGAATACCTTCTGGACTCCAGGAGGCGTGCTGTACCAGATCTCATTTCCCCACTTCCCTCAACTGATGATTATTCTGACTTTTGTGATAGCAATTCCACTTTTTAAAATATTTGTTATCTATTTATATCTTTCAATAATATAATTTCTAGTTTTGCCCATTTTAACTTTCTATAAATAAACTTACACTATATAAATGTTGTGGCATATATAGCTTAATTTTGCTTGTAGGCTGTGTTCATATCAGTGTGCAAAATGATAATTTTTTTTACAGATATGTAATATCCCCTTGTAAGGCTATTTCATGTATGTACGCACTTTCTTGCAGTGGTGTTCTTAAATAGCAGAAGTATTAAAGCCTTCAGGCTAAAGATTCCCCCAAAGAGCTCATTGCTCAAATAGGAAATATTATTTTGTTTGGGGTCCCAATGTTAGAACATGAAGGGTTCAACAAACTTCTTTTTTTTTTTTTTTTTTATTTCTAGGAGAGAGAGAGAGAGAGACAGCGTGAGCAGGGGAGGGTTAGAGAGAGAGGGAGTCACAGACTGAAACAGGCTCCAGGCTCCGAGCTGGCAGTCAGCACAGAGCCCGACGCGGGGCTCGAACCTACGAACCGCGAGATCATGACCTAAGCGAAAGTCGGACGCTCAATCGACTAAGCCACCCAGGCGCCCCTCAACAAACTTCTTTACCACTTTTCAACGACATGTGTATTCTAAAGATATTTTTAATCCATAAGAGGGATATATCGTGAAGTATTTACCAAACACATTTACTAGAGAAAACTGTTCAAATAACATGTATCAGGGTATGTGTTTCAAAGAAAATACTCTGACAAGTAGTTACTTGTCCACTTGTTACTTCCTATGTCATATATCCCTTTTATTCCTATTCGTCACTTCCTTTAGCCCACCATTTTGACTCATATTTGCGTGCACCATAAAGTACCATAGTTTTTGTTTGTTTGTTTGTTTGTTTTTGTTGTTTTATTTTAAGAGGAGACGGTTCTCTCTGGAGGCCCAGGGTGCACTTTTGACCCCACTCATATCCTTTTACTATCTCTGAGGAAAGCAATTAGCTTGATGCTTCTCTTAATTATGCCCCCTGGCAATTCCAATTTACCAGGATGGAAATAATTGTATTTTGATTGATTCATGGACTCACAGCTGAGAATGAGACTAGAGTAGTAAAATATTCAATAATCTGGATTTCATATGTAAAGAACAAACTCAAGATTTTTTAAGACATATTATAAAACTCTTAATTGTCCACTGTCAGAAGCTATTATAATTTAAATGAATCAGTGAAGATTACATTACAAGTTAAATATATTTCCCTTATGGTGGCTACCATATTTTGTGCACTAAACCATGAATTGTGCAATATATTTTACAGACAGTCCTTGATAGAAGTCCAGTGAAATTAAATTGGGTATAGAGTAAATCAGCTTTGGGTAGCTCAATTCAAGTTGACTTTTAACCCACTTGAAGTACTTAAGATGTAAAACCTGTGGATGTAGCTTTATCTGTGCATTCTTATTTTTAGACATAGATCTGAATTTATTTTGGATATGCCAGAACCCTTTTGCATCTATATATTTTGATGCTTACCCACTTGCATCTTTTCTCCTGAGCAAGCAGCCTATTTCTCTCTCTCTCTCTCTTTTTTCCCCCTAGCTTCCAGCTTTACTGGGTCAACAGTGCCTCTTCTGATAAAGTGGCTACCCCTCTCTAAGTTCTCTTGACATATATTAGGATTCACATACTCTCCGACTTTTAGGGAAGCATTGAGAATTGGCACAAACTGTCTACTCTGATAACTGTAAACAAAAATTACATTTTATTTTGCTGGCTAACAAGAACTTTGGCTGGAATTTTTTAGATGAGTTTTTGAGCCTGGGGCACAAACACATAAACGCTTTCGTGAAAGCTTATACATCAAAATCATTGCTTTGAGTCTAAGATGAATTTCCCAGCATTTCCCCAACATGCCTTATAAGTCAACTTAGAGGAAAGTGGTATAGGAAAAATTATGGAAAGGCATGTCATGAGAGGCTCTTACGAACACAATTTACTTGTATTTTAAGTCAAAATTTTGTACAAACATGATTTCTCTACAAAATGGTTTCTTGGGTCCAGAGAAAAATCCTGTTACTCCATCTGGTAGAAACCAACTATATTCAAATATGGTATAAGGATTTAGACCAGGACATCTTATTATTAAGGTTAACTCTAAGGAATTTCTTTTTAATGTTTTAATCATTGGTTAAAATGTAGTCCTGCAAGGAAATTATTGGATGAAAGAGAAAATGAGACAAGCCTTACTAATTTGAATGGTGATGGACAAATACAAAGCTAATGTGAAAGCACTGAAGAACACAAAAGAATGCACTTTCACAGGGACTGGCATAGCTTGATGTTGATATTAGCTATAACAGTGGTAATGGTGGCAATTGTTATGGTCATTATTAAGGTCACCTATCTAAAAGGAAATGAGAAAACAAATTATTGCCTAGTTAGGAAATTTAGATTTAGTAGGGAAAAAGATAGAGTACGAACTGTTTAATCATCTTTCAGAAAGTAGAGTTAAAAAAATATACTAATACAATTGTTGGAATGCAGGTTTCAGTGTACATGGGTATCATTACAGTCTGCTTTTTTGTGTTCACTGGAATTTGTCATACTACAAATTGAACTATGGCAGTAGAAACCATAATCATCTATATTGAATTAAGCATACAGACAAATGCATATAAATGAACAGGGCTTATGTAAAGAGCATCACATTTATAAATTTTGTTTTGGAGAATAAAGATACAATATATTAAATATCAAAAGTAAAAGACTGATCTGATAAGCATGACAAGAAAAACTATGATAAAAGAATGGCACTAGAAATTTGGGAAAAGCATAGAGAAAAACACCAATATAATAAAAAATTTCATTAAATGAAGTGCAGAGTAGCCAGTAAGGCTATATACTCTTATTTATGCAATTTGCTCTTATTCCAACTTTCGTGAAGTAAAATTTACATACGACAAAATGCGCCCATGATCAGTGTACCATTTGATCAGATTTAAAACTGTGTTCTCCAATGAATTTTTGACCATCAAAATTAAAATGAAGAAAATTACTTTTACCCCCAAAAGCTCCTTTGTGATTCCTTTACCATCAGTTGAACATCGGCTGATCTGCTTTATGTCCTTAGATGTTAATTTCACCTTTAGTAGAACTTCATAAAAATAGAATCATATATACTCTTTGTGTCTGGTTTCTTTTCCTCAGCACATTTTTTTTCATATTTAGTTTGTTATTGTTATTATGAATTGTTTATTGCTTTTTATTGTGAGTAGAATCCCAGTGTATGGACATATCACAATTTGTTGATCTGTTCACTGGTAATAGAGACATTTGTATCATTTCCAATTCTGGGCTAAATAGAAATAAAGCTGCTACTGATGTTAAGGTCATGAAGAGTTTATAAAGATTGTGAGAAGGTCAATTATATATAGGACATATGTTTACAGTTTTCTTAAGTAACTGGTAAGTGTAATTCTATTTCTGGACTTGCTATTCTGTTCATTTGGTCCCATCATCTATCCTTATGTTTCACCACACTTTCTCAATTACTGTAGCTTTGCAATAAGTTATAATATCAAATAATGTACATTCTCCATCTTTGTTCTTTTACAAAATTGTTTTGGTTATTCTTGACCTTTGTTTATTCTTTTAAAGTTGAGATACAGTTTATTAATCTCCCTACCCAGCCAAAACTCCTGATAGGAGTTTGATTGGGAATACATTGGATATATAGATCAATTCAGGGAGAATTGACTTTCAGCAATATTGAGTCTTTTAAAGCACAACTATGTCTTTCTATCCATTTTAGTTCTTTAACTTTTATACTTTTATGTGTACATGTTTGTTAAATTTATTCTTAAGTACTTTATAGTTTTGAATGTTATTTTAAAGAGTCTATTTTATCTCCCTGTTTGTGATCACTAGTGTACCAACATTCAATTAATTTTCTTCAGATTTTTATTTAAATTCTCGTTAGTTAACATATACTGTAATATTGATATCAAGAGTAGAACTTACTGGTTCATCACTTACATATAACACCCAGTGTTCATCACAACAAGTGCTCTCCTTAATCACCCTCACCCATTTAGTCCATCCCCCACCTACCTCCCCTCCAGAAACTCTCAATTTGTTCTCTATAGTTAAAAGAGTCTCTTATGGTTTGCCTCCCCCTCTCTCTTTTTTCTTCCTTCCTCTATGTTCATCTGTTTTGTTTCTCAAATTCCATATATGAGTGAAATCATATATTTGTCCTTCTCTGTTTTGCTTACCATACCACTTTAGTTCCATGCACATTGTTGCAAATAGCAAGATTTCATTCTTTTTGATGGCTGAGTAATATCTCATGAACAATTAATTTTTATATGTTTATATTGTTTTCCACCACATTTCCATCAGCATGTCAATACCGGTAGCTATTTGGGAGATTCTTTAAGATGTTCTACATATATAGTCATCCTATTTATTTGTCTTCATATTTATCTGTCTTTTACTTATTTTTCTTGCCATATTATATGGGGTAGCCAAATAAAATGTTAAAAAGAAGTAGAGTTAAAATTCATGTCTTTCTTTCAGGTCTAACTAAGGTGGATATCATTGTCTGATGATAGCTAAACATTTCTTATAATGTCCTTTAAAAGTTTGAGAAAATTCTTGTATTCCTCGATTGCCAAGAGTTTTCACCATGACTGGTGTTGAATTTTACAAATTTCTTTCTGGGTATCTATTGTTTTCTGCTTTATGTTGTTATTATAATAAATCATGTTGACTCATGTATACATTTTACACTGACTTTGCATTTCTGGGATAAATTATGCCTACTTGTACAAGTTTAGCTTAAATTAAAGTACAACTTAATTATAGCTGGATTCTATTTTCTAATATTTTTGGGAAAATTTTACTTCTATATTTCAGAATATTGGTTTGTAGGGTTTTTGAAAAAATAATGACTTTATAAGGTTTTAGTATCAAGTAATACTAGCCTCATAAAATGAGTTGGGAAATATTCATTACGTCTTTTATTTTATGAACAAGATTGTGTAATATTAAACCTTTAAGAGAGCTGACCAATAAAGCCATCTGTAACTGGAGTTTTCTTTTGTAAGACAGAATTTTAATTAAAACTTCAATTTCCTTCAGGTTTTGGATTTTCTATTTAATATTTAATCATTTTAAAATTTTATCTTAGAGAGTGAGAGAGTGGGGGAGAAATGAAGGTGAGGGGAGAAAGAGACAGAGAGAGGGAGAGAGAATCTCCACGCTAAGCATGAAACCGTATGCAAGGCTCAATCCCACATCCCTGGGATCATGACCTGAGCCAAAATCAAGAGTCAGACACTCAACTGACTGAGTCACCGAGGCGTTCCTGGATTTTCTATTTATTTTTTTGTGAATTTTGATAGTGAGCATCTCTTTAATAGAATTTGTCCACTTAATCTAAGTTGCATAACTTATTGTTGTATAAATTGTGTAATTTATAAATTTACAAATTTATAAATGTCCTGGACAAGCTTCACTCAAATCTTTGCAATTTAACACTCAGGAACTTATAGGAAATTGCAGAAATTGACTGAGTTTTTACTCTGCTATTTTAGAACATCAGAAAGTATTTATCTTGTACCTCACTGAACTAGGTGGTCTTTGGAACTTTCAGAATAGTTTCAGTAGGTAGAATCTATAATTGTCCTTGTAGAAAATTTATGACTAATGGATATGATCATTTTATACTCATTTCATCAATAATTTAAGTAATACTATATGTAAAGAAGTATTTAGAATATATAGTTTTTTCATTAGTTGTATTAAGAAATATTATTTGGAAGATCCTGAGGGAAAAGAAAACTAATGCTTCAGAGTGTCCACACCTAAAACAGCTCCAAGTTTCACTGCTTTAACAGTAAACTATAGACACAAGTTGTTTTCAAAGTACTAAAAAGAATTTAATATTTTCAAAGAGGAAGTGGACTTCAGAATAAAACAAAAATAGCCAATTATAAATGACTGCAAATATTTATTTTTTGGAATCCTGTATTTTCTTATTGTTGAAATAGGAGAATTTGTTTCTTGTTCATAGAAGTGAAAACCTCATATACTCAAAAGTCCTAAGAAGTTTAATAATTTGTCTTCAGGGTTTGTACAAGTAGTATGTTTTCTGGAATTATTTTATTATTTTATTACTTTATTACTTTATATGTATTTAATTATTTTATTAGTTTACTGTTTATTTTATTACTTATGTTTAAGGTGTATAAGTATATAATTTGTCTCCATGTAGATTATAATTTCAGTGACAGAAAAGAGACTAAGATATAATCAGTTGTCAAGTATTGGCAATATTATTTTGAAGAGTATTGTGACCTTAGCCGACTTACTGAATCTCCATAAGCCTAAATTTCCTCATCTGTAATGTGAAATTAAAAATTATGCCTTCTTCTTGACATAAACGCATAAGTCAAAATCTGGCACATAAAAACACTAAATCAATTTTAAATAATAATAATACTACTAAGAACATTGCTGATTATTCGAATAATTTGTTCCTTTACTCTTTCCTTATTGTTCCCTCAGACAGGCTCAATCCATGGGAGAATTAGGTATGGCCCATGATACAAAAGTGTCTTTTACATTTTTAATGGCTGTAAAAAAGAGAAAGAAAAGAAAAAGATGGGGCGCCTGGGTGGCTTAGTCGGTTAAGCGTCCGACTTTCCGACTTTCGCTTAGGTCATGATCTCGCGGTTGGTGGGTTCGAGCCCCACGTCGGGCTCTGTGCTGACTGCCAGCTCAGAGCCTGGAGCCTGTTTCAGATTCTGTGCCTCCCTCTCTCTCTGACCCTCCCCTGCTCACGCTGTCTTTCTCTCCTAGAAATAAATAAAACATTTAAAAAAAAAAAAAAAGAAAAGAAAAAGAAAGAAAGAAATAAAAAAGAAGGAAAGAAAGAAACAAAGAAACAAAAGCAAAGAAGATCAAAGATCTTCTGGCCAGCAAAACTTAAAATATTTGGTATCTGCCTCAAGAGGAAAGCTTACTGGCCCCTTACTGAGTATTTAATTTTTTATTTAATCAATGTTTAGCAGCCTTCACTCTATCTACCTGAAAAATAAAGAAAATAACCCAATAATCAGATAATAACCTTAGGTTTGATTAACTAATTAGCTTACTCAAGTTAGATAAATGGAAAAGAGTACACAGAAAAGAATCAATTTAGAGCTGTGTTTTGAATAATGTAGCTGAAGTTTTCATTTACATATAGTAAGTACAGCTTTACAAAACTTTTATAAGTTCAGCTCAATCATGTAAAGCTTAAATAATAGAGCATTTAACAAATGGCCATAAATGGCCAATTCAGTTGAGCATAAGTTGAACAAAACCAGGAGAAAATTACAGGAATTCATTTTATCAATTAATTGAAGTGACTGATATAATAATCTCTCCGTTTCTGCTGTTTTAGGGTTTTTTGTTTCTTTCTTGGAAATAATAAATTTTTAAAAACTAAATTTGTGTAACTAAAACTATTATCTCAAGTCCACCATGAGCAGAATTCTAAAGTGACCTCCAAGATCCTCAGCCTGATGTATACATACATCCTCCTAGTTACTCAGTCAAAATCTAGTAATAGGGACTGTATGTAAATAAGGTCCCATATTAGTTGACTGTAAAACAAGATTATCCAGGAAGTCTGACATAATCACCTGAAGTCAGATACAACGGAAGTTAGAAATGCAAAATGAGAGGGATTCTACAGATGAGAAATTCTTTTGTCTTAAGATGGTCAGTTCAGGAGATATGGGATGTGGGTAGTGAAATGGGAGCTCAGATAGGCCCTTGATGACAGCTGTGAAAGGAAACAGAGCCTTAGTCATGCAACCACAGAGAACCAATTTTTCTGCTAAAAACTTTAATGAAGTTGGAAGCAGATTCTTCTCCAGAACTTCTAGCTTAGAACTCAGCCCATCTAACAGTCTGATTTTAGCCAGTGAGATCCCAAGCAGAGAGCCCAGTCATGGCATGCAAAGATTTCTGACCTACTGTGAGTGAATGAATGTTGTTTTAAGCTACTAAAGTGGGGTCATTGTTATTCAGCAATAGAAAACTAATATAAACTAACATTTTTAAAGTGTTAAATTTCTCATATTTGGGTACTTTTATTATTTAGAAGTTTTTAAGTTTGTCAGTTCATTCACATCATGTTAAGTCAACAGATACTTAGTATAATTATCTGAACAGAGATCATGTTACATTTAAAATAAAACAAAATAAAATAAAATAAAATTAGATTAGGTTAGATTAAATTAAATTAAATTAAATAGATCATTCTTGGGCACCTGGATGACTCAATCAGTTAAGCTTCTGACTCTTGGTTTCAGCTCAAGTCGTGATCTTGCGGTTTCGTGGGTTCGATTCCCACACATGACTCTTGACAGTGCAAAGCCTACTTAGGATTCTCTCTTTCTCCTTTTTTCTCTGACCCTCTCATGCTATCTCTGTCTCTCTCAAAATAAATAACTTAAATAAATAAAATAACAAACACTTAAAATAGATTATTTTTAACAGATTTCAGAATTTCTCAAGCAGAGAAATGAAAGACACACCTATGATTCATAATTGTTTATTAAATTTTCTATCTTTTTAATTTTGTAGTAATGATTGTATGAAGTTGTAGAAATAAGTTCATAGGTTAATTTGGTAAAAATTCTTGCAAAAATATAAATAATTCACCTTATTTTACGATATTACATTATGGTCAAGTAGTTCCATCCCCCAAAACACTGTAGCTTTATCTGGAATATTTCTAATACTTTCAGTTTTGAATCTTTGTCCAGGAAACATAAGACTATGAGTCGCATCCAGCTATCCTGATGCTTATTTCAAACACAAGAAACAAAAAAATAAAAGGGAAAATAATTATTGATATTATTAGTTTTATATATAATAATTATTATATAAAATTATTGATATTATTGATAGTATATTAGTTTTGCTATAGATTAGTAAATGTGACTTTTCCTGAAGGCAAACAAGCATTTTAGATAAGAGATTAAAGAATCACTGCAGTGTTTTTTGAAAAATATTTGCCCCAAGGCGTGTCTCCTGAGTTCTAGAAAACATCTTGTCCATTAGAATCTGTAGCATTGGGCAAACTGAATAACAAGAAGATAATGTGCCAGATGTACTCCACTAAGTTTTCTGAACATATTGTTTTCTGCTGTGTGCAAAATACTTCATCTGCATTATCTTTTTAATCTTTATAAATAGGCTATAAAGTAAATACCATACACCCTCCTAAACACACCATATTGCAGATTAGCAAACTGGAGCTTAATGGGGTTAAATACCTTGTCTAAGATCACAAAGCCACCAAGAGGCTGAGTCAAGATTTCAATTAAACATCCTGGTCTCCTTTGCTTAGAATTGTCCAATGCTGCCTCCATGCCCAAATAGGAGGAACTGAACACTTCCAAGTAAAATCAAGTAACTTCTTAATTATTAACATGAATGTTTAACATAAGAGTTAAAATATTTTAGAAAACATATATAATCATATTAAAATTTAAATTTGATTTGATGTCCATTTGAAAATAAATTCCTTTAAATTACATATGGCATAATTAAGGTCTTTAAAAGCTTTATTCATTTTTTAGGTTATCTTTTACTTAGTAGCTACATTTAACTGAGGTCAGAGAACATATTACAATCCTGTGAAATTTGCAATCCTATGAAATTCGATGAGACTTGTTTACAAAGTCAATAAATGCTGTATGTGCAGTGTTCATAGTTGGCTGCAGATATGTCTGTAAATAGTGTCAATGAGTTCAAATTTGCTAATTGGGAAAAAAATTGCATTTGAGATGTCAGACCCTTTGAATCTCTGCCAATTGTTTTCTGCCTGTTCTATCAGCTATCAGGGGTATTCTACTATGATTGTGGATTCATCTATTTATCCTTCTAGTGGTATTCATTTTTGTTTGTTTGTTTGTTTCTTTTAAATAATTTGAGGCTATGTAGTTCATGCAGATTTAGAATATCTGGAGGACTATTTTATCATTATAAAAGATTCCTCTTGTCCCTTTTTTTATAGCAGGATCATTTTTAAAATTTAATTAATTAATTTTTAAAATTTACAACCAAGTTAGTTAGCATGTAGTGCAATAATGATTCCTCTTGTCTCTTAAAAAAAATGTGTTAACCTAAATTCTACTTTGTCCAGCTATCCCACTTTCTCCACCCATCCTTTCACTAAACCTATTGTTTCTTGATTTAAAAAGCTATATGTTAGAAACTCCATGTTTCTACCATGATGCCTTGCATATAGTAGGAGCTCAAAAATTATTTGTTGAATGAACAAGTGAACATATGTTTAGATGAATAAATAAATAAATGAATGCATGCCTTTGAATCTAGATTTTCTGACTTAGAAATGTTCTTTCAAATTACTTTCAAATGTATTGCCTTTATTTGGCTGTCATACAGTTTTACACGGATTAACAACCACTGTCCTTCACTAATACATTCCTCCAGGTGTAATGATTTTATGAGGTACAGCTTATATGAAGTACCATTTGACATACAGCCCCATCTCCAGAGCTTGCCTGAGAATGCAGATTATGGGGGACACAGTGAGCCTGCTGTTCAGATCAACGTTACTAAATTCTCCAAGGCAAAGTTTTTAAAAGTCCTGCTCCATGATCTAATACATCTCTTCTGCCTCTGAATATGAGGAGGGACAAACATTTTATAGATTTACCACAACAATTTTGAAGAAAAACAGAGCTGCTGTTCTTCAGTGCTTAATAGTATGATGAAACTTTGTCAATAAGTACAGACTAGAAGAGACAGAGGAAATCAGTGAGGTCATAATCCTTCCTCTTTCCCACCTACGAAATGGGGAACACCTGACAGTTACAACAAACATGAATACAAATTATAGAATCAGACTGAGATAGTATTAAGAGAGCCTACCAACTGGCAGGAAGGAGGGGAAACTACAGAGCAAAGTCAATAGCAGTTTCTGAAATATTAAACTTTTCCGTGTTTACCGTTGAAATCCCCAGAAGATTAATTTTGTATGTAGGTTTTATTTTTCTTAATAAACTCTCTGATTTGCATGATCTGTCCTGAATTATACTGAGCAACTGATCAATTCCACTGCCTTAAACTCTTCCTGCTTCTTTATTCATCCAAATTATTCCAGCAAATAAATAATTCTCTAAGCATAAATTTATCTGACACTATAAGAAATGGGGGGAAACATATTAAACCCCATGGAAATTTTAGTAAAAATGCAAGTAGATTTTCTCTCATATGAAAAGATATTGAGCACTAGTAAACAATCCAAATGTTAAGTATTGAGCTACAAGGATTTTTTTAGTGTAAATTATTAAAACAATAATTAAATATGAAGATTGATTATTTTCTAGCTCAGTTTTATTTTTCTATATTTTGTACAAAAATATTTCCAGAGTTTTATTTAAACATTTACATTTTTATTTAATGAAACAAATTTGTATATTGCTGATTTGCACTGAATTAGCTAGGGTTTTATTTTGCCTTACCCTCAAAGGTAATCTAATTCTTAAAAGAAGTCCTGGTCCTAGATTTGTCTGAAAGTGATCTTTAAGCACATTTTCTGCCAAAATACTTTGTGCCTTAGAGGAAAGATGCTAACACACAAAGGGGCAGTATTGAGGAACTGAGTATTTCTAACCTGTGGATTCCGTACCCCCAAGCAATTTCTATCAGATTAGGAGTTTCAGATAAAAAGCCCAGAGAGACTTGTGTGATGGAACCCTATTGAGGAAAATTCATTAACACATCCATTTATAAACATAAACAGTGTATTTGAGATGTTTATTTCTGCCCTGTAAACATATTAACAACTTCATTTAGCATCATATTAGGATGAAATAAATAGTTTGACCCCATTCAAGAACAATTATATTCACAAAATAGATTTCTATCTTCTGTGTGTTGGCAGCAAGTCAGCTTTGAAATAAAACAACGGGCACAATACCAAAGTTTCCTACATAGAAGCATTTCACAAAAGCAAGAGTTTGCTCTCTCCAGCAGAATTAAATTAAAAATTGTTGCTCTTAAGTATACTTTCTGTCCTAGAGTTACTGGGATTTGGGGAATTAGGAATGACACATGATGAAAAGATAAAAGCCTGATTGTAAGTCTACTTTTCAAAGGAATAGAAACAAAGGCAACAAGAAAAGAAAAGGGATACTAATTATAGAAAACTCTGATTTACTGAAGTTAAATTTTTCTAGTTCCCCAAAGAGTGTTTTCTTTATGCATCTTACAGCAGCCAGTCTATCTTACTCTCAGGACATTGGAAATTATTTCCTAGGTGCTGTTTCCTGTGCAATTAAATGACTTAAGATCAAATCTGAAGCATTATACCTTTGGGGGTAAAGCATACACTTTTGGGAAAAAATGGTGTTAGATGTATCATATGTTCCAGATTCTTCTAAATACTGGAAAACAGAAGCAAAGAAAATTTCTAGAATACAATCAAACGAATTATAACAACAATAAAAACACAAAAGCAAAAACTAAAAATCTGTATATGGCATGAATTTAATGTTTCTTTAAATGTTTATTTATTTTTGAGAAAGACAGAGAGAGTGAGTGAGGGAGGAGCAGAGAGAGAAGGAGACACAGAATCCAAAGCAGGCTCCAGGTTCTGAGCTGCCAGCCCCAACCCATGAACCATGAGATCATTAGCAGAGCCGAAGAGGGATCTTAACCAACTGAGACACCAAGGTCCCCCCGAATTTGTCCTTTCTAATATTAAGGAAGAAATTGCACAGATATGCCTGGGCCTGAAGAACCAATCCAGCGCCATGACAGGCTTCAGAAGGCCCCAGAGATTAGAAGACCCAAGTCTCTGAGGCCTGACTCAGCAGGCTTGAGCCACCGCCCTTCGCTGTGTCCGAACCAATCACTGGAGGTTGGGAGGTACCGGACGTTCCGGCCACTATTCTGGCCCACCTTGCTCTAAACTCACCAATCCCTCTGCGCCGTAACAACCTCTGCCGTCACCTGTCCTATCACGTTGTAGTCCCTGTCCATCACCCCTTTCCCGCCCTAGAGTTAATAAAAACCCTTCTCCTCCTTTGTTCGGGGCTCTCAGCATGGATTCTTTGTGTTGGTGAGGTCTGGGAGCCCGAGCTTAAGCCCGTAATAAAGCCCTTTGCCTTTGCATACGTGACTCAGACTCCTTGGTGGTCTTGGGATTTTGGGGAGATTGCGATCTGGGCATAACAGGCCCATCCATTAATATTATTCCAAGAGGAACACCCACATGAAATTGATTTCTATATACATACTCTTAACCTACCCTAGCTTTGCCTTTCCAGAAAATGGTGGAGGTGGAGATATAAGGACAAAATTAAAAGACATCTATCTTGGGAGAAGAAAGATGAAAGTGAGGGAACTAAGGACAAAACTTTAGCAGGATATCTTTGTTCATCTCCTTTTCTTTCATGAATCTCCATCCCTCTGTCTCTCAGTTTCCATTTGATAAATGCCTCCATTCTTCACCCGCACTGTAAAGACCAACTCAAAAGTATATAAAACAGATACACTCTCTTCCATTGTAATTCAGGGCTAACTATTGCTGATGGATAAGTTTTACAGAAATATGTTTTTAAGATAAACCAATTAGGAAAAATACAGACTTCAGGAAGAACTTATGCAGCCATAAACAATTTATGTGGTATTTTCAAAGTCACAGATTTGACATGAAACAAGTCCCAATCAAACTAATTTCATATTCTATATGAGGACATTTAATGATTTTGAGAGCGAATGCAAAATCTAATTATATGTGGGTTCAAACTGGTAGAACATTAGACAGGTGATAGAACATAATGAAGCAGTAAACAATGCCAAGTAACGGGGCAGTCTGTCACTCATTGGTAAGTTACTCACACTGAGATAAACCACCACACACATCATTCAATAAACAGAAGTTCAGTTCTTAAAGGATCTTCATTTCCCTATTTTCCATAGAAGGTATGTATGAATCATAAACAATTAAATTTACATTGACAACTCATAATGACATTTTGAAGGTCGAGTTCCCTCTGAACATTGACCCAAATAAAAGAAACCTAGCAATTCAGGTCCTCTTTTTCCAGGGTATGAACAGATATATAAACCTTTCACCAAATTGTTTATGTTCTACAAATGTGTGACAAGACCTCTACTCCCTGCTCAGTTACTTCCCATGAATTTGAGTTTCCTATTTACTTAGGGAAATATCTTGGACATCTAATTATGCTTCAGTCTTATTAGTAGACAATCTTTCTACATTTACTTATTGCCTTGTCCGGACTTACTTGTTTAGATTCCAAGTAAATTTCAGTCAATGTATCTGTCTCAGCTAGTTCCCTGAGAGTGATGACCATTCACATTTCACTTTGGACATCTAATCTGCAGAGAGGTCCTTGCCTGAATTCAGTGATCTAATAACATAAAGCTTAATACGAAAATATTAATATGAGCAGAAACATTATCCTGAGAAAGGATTTGTATAAGGAAGCTAAGGGCATAGCATAGCTAATACCTATTAGGAGAAGGAAGCTGTATACAAATAGTGCAATTTACAGAGTCAATGCAGACATTTAACAATTCCTGATTCTAGGGTGTATACTTAAAAAATTATATTCACTTTGACCCAACAGACATCTTTTTAAATAAAATTTATTTATTTTAACTTAGATTCTGTTCTTACTCCTCACTCCGTAAAGTGACATGCTTAATTTTTTTCTGTCAAAAACACTTAGTTAGGAAATAATACACTCTCTTTTTTCTTGTTTATTTATTTATCTATAAAGAGAGACAGAGAGAGCAAGCAGGGGAGGGGTGGAGGCAGGGTGGGGAGAGAACCCCAAGCAGGCTCCATGGGTCAGCACAGAGCCATATGTAGGGCTTGAACCCACAAACTGTGAGATCATGATCTGAGCAGAAACCAAGAGTCAGATGCTTAACCAACTGAGCCACCCAGGTACCTCAATACACTGACTTTCTAAACTGTATTTAGATAAGCTCTGACTTTATTAACAAACAAGCTTCTTGGTCATTTCAATAGATAATCTTAGCCAAAAAGTAGTGAATCCAAAAATACATAAATCTGGTTACATCAGAAAACACTGCAATGTTATATCTAGAATATCATCAGTGAATTGTAATGGCTAAAATACACATTTTGTGAGATTTATCCATACCCAGAAATAAAAGTAAATGCATTTTAAAATGTATTTTGAACTAACATGTTAGTATTCTTTAGTAAACTTTAAAGTTATTGCTAAATATGTCATAGAATGCCTCAATGCAACCTAGCTATTTTTGTAATACTGTGATAAAAATTTAACATTAACAATGACAAAAACAAGCATTAACATTTATTGAATAGTTATAATTATCAGGCTTTGTGTTCAGCACTTTTACATGCATTATTTTAACTGAATCTCATAATAACCCAATGCAACTTTTACTAATGCTCTCATTTTACAAATGAGAAAAATCATTCTTGCTTATGGAAATGGTAGACATATTTCATGTAAAAAATATTAAAAAGTTTTCTAAGTCCATATTTAAAATTTAATTTCTACCTATTTTGAAGTCAATAAAATATCTATTTCATAGCATGCCATATACAGCTTGGGATTTTTACATTGATGGTAATAGTTTTTCATTATAGAATCCTAAAGCATTTAGCAGTCCAAAGTAACTTTTGCTGTATAATTTACATGTCACAGTTTTCCATATTTTCCAATGGTGCTCCTTTTGTCTTCCAAGATGTTTACCAATTTTTTTCATCACCCACAAAAACTTTTTTTTAACTTTCTACAATTCTAAAACCTTCTATAATCTGAAGCACATAAGTTTTATACAACTTGATAGAGTAGTAAAATGGAATCCCTTGGATCCACAAATACCTGGTTTATTTATATGAGGACAATTTATTCAATTTTTAAATGTGGTAATGGCAAAATTATGCAGGAAACATACACACTTTGAACTTCCACAGAAGTCAATAAAAAATACATATATACATATTTACTATATTTAAACAAGTTAATTTTTTTTAAAAGTGCATACATTTTTTTTTTCTTTTTAGTGAAGCAACTATGATCAGAGACCCAAAGATCTTTTATGTCTGCAGAACAAAGAATTTAAAGTAGATGCTTAGTGTTGGGGATCTAGCTGTGATGGGCCACCCAGGATCCCTTCAGGAAGTAGGTACTCCCAGCTTTAAGAAATTCTTCAGCTCAGGAGTGCAACTATACAACAGGTCACATGCCCATCATCAGTGCAAACTACAAGCAATGTCCATTCAGCATGCGGATGTCAAAGCCAGGCCCCCTCATCTCTACTGCAGAAAACTCTCAAAGAATAGCCCAACTTGACCACTGAGACCTCATCAAAGTTTATCTCCTCTCTTTGTCCACAATTGTTGCATGACTGTCCGTCAAAAGGAATAGCTCCTTAGTAAACCTCTTGCACATTCATCTCCATCTCAGAGTTGGCTTTCAAGGAACCCAGCCTGGGAAAATATTTGTTTTGTTGTTTGGTTTGGTTTGGTTTAATTTTTTTGTTCTCCTCAAATAGCTCCACCAATAGTAGCATGTAGAAGACAGTAAAATCACAGAAAATGGAAAGGAGCAATTAATCTGATAACAAACTTCACAATTAAGTGGCCAGCTTAGTACCTAAACCTGAGAGAGCAAGCTTCAAAAAAAGTGCAGTTCAGTGAGTGCCACTCTGAAGGAGGTAGGATGTCATGAAACTGGGTAGGACAACAGGGAGAGTTTGAAAGGCCTATGTCCTAGAAAAGCTTGGCCAGCTTTTGAAAATCTTATTTATTTATTTATTTGTTTGTTTGTTTGTTTGTTTTAAATTTGAAAGAGACCATGAGCAGGGAGGAGGCAGAGAGAGAGAGAGAGAGAGAGAGTTATCTCAAGCAGGCTCCACACTCAGCATGGAGCCTCATGTGGGACTTGATCCCACAACACTGGGATCATGACCTGAGCCAAAAATGAAGAGTCAGCCACTTAGAGCCAGCTGGTGACCCTACTTTTTATTTTAAGTAGGCTTCATGCCTCACAACTCTGAGATCAAGACCTGAGCTGAGATCAAGAGTCAGCAGTTCAAACAATTGAGCCACCCAGGTGACCCAGGGCTTGGCCAGTTTTGAAAACAGATTTTCTTCCTTCCTTCCTTCCTTCCTTCCTTCCTTCCTTCCTTCCTTCCTCTCTCTCTCTCCTTCTCCTTTATTTTTACAATGATTTTGATAATGATAATTGATCATTTTGATGATGATATTTGAAAATAAATTTGGCATTTTCCAAAGTGGAAATCAAAGTATTCCTTACTAACACATGCATTCTTTGGGGTTTAAATATGCCAGTGTATTTTTTTAAATTTCCAATTCTAAAGAAAAACTGCCAAATCTTGCAAACTAATTCAGTCACTTACATGGCACTACTTCCAGACAACATGAGAATAATAATTTTATCTAAAATTAAATCTATCATAAATTCAGAAGTTTAAAATATTCTTTAAAGGTAATTTCTGATTAATCTGAGATGTCAGAGACTATTTTTTGTATAAATGGATTTGAAGACATATATTGTCTCAGTGAAGTAGAAATAAAGAGATGTAAGCATCTCCACTTAAGTTAGCCTAGATTCAGATGGCATTTTGGTAATTCAAATAATAAATCTTTGTTATAAATTAAGATTATAACTCTAATCTCAAAAAAATAAAAAATAAAAAAGCAGTGAAAGCCTGAGTACTATATTGAGAACAGCCACACTCACTCACCTTAGAGAATCAAAGTTCTGAAGCATTGCTTAAGTAAAAGCACACATAAAATATATCACAAGGTAATTAAATTGAATGACTTTGGCTTCACTTTTTGCTAACAAAGCAAAATTTCTTACCCTGCCTTATCCTAATATAAATTGAAGGAACATAACCCTTTATAACCATTCTCGACATTGTAAAATCAAAGATGAGTTGTTTTTAAAATCAAATCCATTTGATACTCCTTATTGTTCTCATAATAGTTCCCCAAAGGTCAGAGTTGATAACAATTTCCTTAAGGAATGTGCTCAAGCACTCACTTTTTTGCTCTTATTTAGTTCCAATGAATCTTTACCTTTTTCCATGCTCTGTTTCATCCAGCCATAAATCCTCTTCATGCAAGGTAATACACCAATAAATCAGTTTAAGGAGGTTGGCCCAACTTCCTGATGAGTCTTCAGGGTAAATTTTCTAGGTACTTTTGAAATGGTATGCAATACTGAAGAATTATTGGAAAACAATTTTAATGTAATTATATAGTCCATACAAGGGAAGAAAAACATTTTTTAATAAATTTCAAGTGAAGAAATTATTATAACACACTGGTTTTTCTAAGAGGTTTTGTTTTTGTTTTTGTTTTTTTACAAACCAAAGAAACATCTTCCCTTTTTTTAAAAATTCTATTAAGTGTTAAACATTTAGTGTGTGGGGGGGAGGGGGGGGAGGCAGCCGTGGACATTGTGACACATGCAGGCTTGATTTGAGGATCTAGAGGGTGTCTAGCAGGGCCAGCCAAGAAGATCCTTGGCCTCACACAGGATAGAAATCAGACACAAGCCAGGAGGAAGTGAAAGCTGAGTTTATTGAATAGCATAAGTGACAGGCAGAGTAACAGCTGGAGTGTCTGAAAGACTTGGGAAGGGAAGGGAAGAGAAGGGAAGGGAAGGGAAGGGAAGGGAAGGGAAGGGAAGGGAAGGGAAGGGAGTCTCATCATGCTTTGGGGTTAGGGGTTTATGTTGGCAAGGAGTCCAGGTTATGTTTTCCGTCAGGAGTCCAGGTAGGGTTGGATCAAAGGCAAGTGACAGGTGAATAATACAAAGTATTTCATAAGTCATCAAAGGTAATGTACTGCTGCTAGTGCTGGCTGACGTTTGTTTATGGCTCACATCCTGGAACACGTTTGGGATCCACTTCTTAGATGTTATTGGGTGTTTGGAGGCCAAAGACAAAACTCAGAAAATGAATAACTTTCTTGTTCTCTCTTGCAGTAGAAATATAACTTCTTTGATTTATTCAAATGCAAGGTGCAATATAGAACATGAGTAAATGGGGCCTAGAAGAAAAATAATGGAAATGCAACCTTTCTAACAATGTAATCCCTTTAGTTTCCCTATCTCCACTGGACCTTGGGAAACAAATATGACACAACCAAGCTTCCATATTATTTCACATTTATCTGATGCTTAAAATGAAGTCATGTTGTGTTTCCATTGTACATAATCTCACAAAATATCCATTGTAAACAGTCACTGAGCAACCTCCAAAATATCATGCATTCTCTGATATTTTGTGACTCTTACCATGTGACTACTACTTCTTTATTTATAATATTTTTCATCTTTACTCTATTGTATAAAGTTTATTGACTTGCCCAATCACAAAACTGCCTCCACTTTCTGATAATACCCAACTGCGAGCAAACCTACTCTACTTCTTTACACCTTTCACCAAATTACTCAATCAATACCCAAATTGTACAAAGTGTAACTAACACCCTCTTACTGAGGTGCACCATGGTTCTCATGATGAGCGTTCTCCCTCCTGCAACCAATAATAAACCCTACTTGTTTAACCACATGTATGATTTTTTTCTGGATGAAGGGCAGTAAGTAGAAAGATGGATAGGATATCCATAAAAGACTAGAGTCTGTCCTAGAGGTAGGATCTTATAAGCAGATTTGCACAAAACCAGGCCTTCAAATTAAATTTTAAATATCTCAGTAGAATAAATGTGAAGTGCATACGGAATCTTTAAAATTCCAAAAATAGGGTTTGGTTGTTTTGTTTGTTTGTTTTGTTTTGTTTTGGTCCAGGGTAATCAAATTTGCTTGTATACAGAGCCTTTCTTTCTTAGAGAAGAAAGATGATTCATTGTGTTGCATCTCTTCTTGTGTAAAGTCCCGTATTCTATCTTCTCCCTCTTCGTTGCTGTAGGCCCAATAAAACCAGTTATGGGAGTTTTCCTTTAGTAATCAAGACACATACTTTTATCATTTTAACAGATCTTTCATAATTTTCACATTCCGAGGTTGTTAAACATTTTCTGAGTTTTGTCCTCAGCGCTCAATTTTTGGTTACTCTATTGATATTGCAAGACTGCTTGAAATAACCTCAAAGATGAAAAGGAAAACTTAAGTCATAATTTTGTTTTGTAAATACACATATTTAATTTATGCATAGTTTTTGTGTTTATGTTAATAGGACAGTGTTAACAATAGAGACCAACCTTTTGTTTTTCAACATACTATTTTATCAAAAGTAGATGTAGTTATTTGGATACAGAGAAATCAAGTCATTTCATAAATATTTATATATATGAACTCTCACTCCCTGCCTCTTTTGTTTATATCTTTTTGCAAATGCCTCCTGACCAAACTTTGATGATTACACATTGAGATTCTTAAGTGATATTCTAACTCTATACTTAAAAATCCTTGGCAAGAGGAGATAACTATTTATAGTATATATTAAAGTGGTCTTGGAATTTCTATCCAAAAAATTCCCAAGCCACCTTTTAAAAGCAGATATAAGTGTATCTCTTGCTATTGTCTTCCTGACATATTTTGGAGTTTCATCAGAGAACTCACTCAAAATAAAATAACCCAAATAAAATTCATCACTAGGAGCTTGAAGAAATCTTTAATGTTTGTATCTTTTAACTTACAATTTCCCTTTCTAATAGTCGTACGTAAAGAAGCAATCTAACACTATAATACCTTTTATACTGTACTATATATAAATTGGGAGATTAAAAAGTAAGCAATCACTCTAAAACTGTTAAGTAAAGACTAAAGGGTTAAGCATCTGTTAGGCATGAAAAGTTAAGTGTAAGATTTTCTATGATCATAACCATGTAAAATAAAAGAAAAAAATAGAAAAAATAGAAGAAAATGCAGAAGCATATTTACAAGCGTTATATTTTTCTGATCAAGCAACATTTGTAACATTTTAATACAGTTTTCTATATTTTATAAAATATCTGTACTTATTACATTTTATTTTTATAAGTAATATTATAATAAAACTTTAATTTTAAAAAATGACACTATAAAATGGTTTTGTGCATTTAAATGTGAATTAATTTGATAGTCTAAATTAATGTTGTTTTACCTTTTAAATAATCGACAAAATATAAATGTGGATTTATAACCGAAAACATTTTAATGCAGTCCTAAATATGACTAATTCACAATTAAATAATAGTTCAGCATCAAAGATGAACCCAGGTAAAACACATATATGCAGTTACAAACTAATATGTCTGGCTTTGTTACTATTTCTGTGTAGTTTCTACTATAATGTACGTTAAAATTTAGTAAACTATTTCTATTTTAATTATAAAGTATTGATATTGCAGCTGGAAATGTTATATCTCACAGGGATCTTCTATGAAAGTAACAGATACTTGTTCCAGCTCAATTAAGAAAAAACTAGTCTATTCAAAGGAATTTAGATATAGAAGCATGTAGAAAAGACTTGGGGAATGGCCAGAATCTGTTTTGGCTGGGCAGCAGGGTATCTTTTTACAAGCATAGGACAGGAGCAATCCAGTAAGAACACTGTCAGCACCGCTACTGTGTTTATTGTGATGCCACACTGTAAGTTTGATCACTCCTGACTTAACACCTTCCTGGCTTTCCCCTCAAACAATCTCATAGCTGCAAAAGTGAAAGATTCTCCCTACAAAGGTTAATCGCAATATATTTTTTGTATAATCAAAACTGTTACCTTTCCTGTGCCTTAGTTGAATGAACCAGCATCTTCACAGTCATCCAAAATAAAAACTGGGACTTCAGCCTGAAATATTGACTCTTTCATTCTACTTGCTCACTGCATTTCCAGTTCTTACCGAAATTAAGTTATCTTTAACATCAGCACTCTATTTGCATTCTTAATATCTCTGCCTTAATCCTGCCCTTGTTAATACTTATCAGGACTATTGGGGCACCTGGGTGGCTCAGTTATATATACACATGTATGAAAAAGCAATGGTAACAGAAGAAAAACATGGTAAAATCAATGATTTATCAAGATGGTTTTAGAAATTGACAGATCAGGTGAAAACAATAAACATATAAAAGAGATACATAATTGAATCTATAGATCGATTTAATAGATATTGTATTTATTTTATATTGTTGCTATAACAAAATATCACAGCTTTAGTGGCTGAAACGATATAAATTTATTATATTACAATTCTATAGGTCAGAAGTTTGGTATACTTCTCACTGAGCTAAAATCATCATATGAGTGGGAGTACTTTCCTTTCTGGAGGCTATAAGGAAGAATCTGTTCTCTTGCCTTTTCTAATTTCTAGAGGTTGTTTCTAATCCTTGGATCATTGCTCCCTATTGCCATTTTCAAAGCCAGCAAAATTATATCTCTCCAGTTTCCATGGCCACAGCTCTCTCTCTTTCTCTTTGACCACAACCAGGAAAGTTTCTCTGCATGTAAGGACTCATATGTTTAGATTAGGTCCACCCACATAGTTTGAACTAATCTTCCCATCTCACTGTTCTTAACCTGAATCACATCTGCAAATTACCTTTATATAAAGTAACAAATCCACAGATTATAGGGATTAGGGTATGCACATCTTTTGAGGGCCCGTATTCTGCTTGGTACAGATATAGTTAAATATTAAACCTCTAAGAGTAAGAATATACATTGTTTTCAAACCCATGTGGGAAGCCCTCAAAAACATGGTCATTGGCACCTGGGTGGCTCAGTCGGTTAAGCATCTGACTTTGACTCAGGTCATAATCTCACAGTTCATGAGCTCGAGCCCCAGATTTAGTTCTGTGCTGTCAGCTCAGAGCCTGGAGCCTGCTTCAGATTCTGCGTCCCCCTCTCTCTGCCCTTCGCCCATTCTCTCTCTCTCTTTCTCTCTCTCTCTTTCTCTCTCTCTCTTTCTCTCTCTCTCTTTCTCTCAAAAGTAGATAAACATTAAAAAAATATAAATAAATGAAAAACAAAAATAAAAAATGATGATAAAGGCAATCTGAACTACCAAAATGCAGAAATAATACAAACCATTTTATCAGAGTACAATCAAATAAGATTAGATATAATAACAAGAGTAGCTAATAATATTGATCTAGAAATTCATAGGCCTCATAATAAAACACTATGAAGAAGAATTAAAAACAACACTAAAATGGAAATTACTACCTAACGATAAATACACAGCATTGAGAACACGGTGCATCAAAGGCTTCGAGGTAGAGCTAAAGTGATACTCAAATGAACAGATAAGCCTCATACTCATTACCATCAAATAGGACAATTTAAAATGAGATCATTTATTCTCCCAAAAATCTAGAAAAAAAGACAATGAAATAATCACAAATACAAAATATATTAGTAAAGGTACAACTCGAAGAGAAAACCAAAGTAGAGTTAATCAGTAAAGACAATGATTCATGGAAAGATTTATCAAGTAGATCATGCTTTTATGCTTATGACTTACAGAGAAGGAGAATGAGACAGAGCCAATCTGACTTCTTCTATCCTCTCTGACTTAATTTCCCACTAACTCTCCTAATTTAATTTCTATCTACCCCAATAACACTATTCGTTGTTGTGGCTGGAAAATTCCAGCTATGTTCTGCTGTGGAACTTTACATCTGCTTTTCCTTTGCTTGGAAATTTTTTTCACCACATAGCCACATACATATCTTCAATATAACAGTTCGTTATTTCTTTCCATTAAGATCTCTCTCAATGACACTACTTAACATTGAAACCAACCCTTTTTACCCTATTTCTCTCCTCTGGTTTATTTTTTTCCTATAATTTTTACCATCATCAGAGATACCATATTCTTTTTATTATTCATTGCCTTTCCAAATTCAGTGAAGTTAGAGATCTTACTTAGTTTGTTCACTGTACATACCCCAACAATGTACATAATAAATACTTATAAATACTTGTTTAATAAACACCTGAATAAATAAAAGTAAGATGAATTTTTAAAACAAAAACCAGTGATAAACATACAATAGATAAAAATGAAAAAAACGCGACCTTGTAGAAATAGTTAAAATTTAGATGAAATTTGATTATTCTCTGTGAAAATATAGGAATGATATTTTCAACATTTAGCACCTACAGAATAACATCAAATAATCTTTACAGTGGATAGGTGCAGGAAAAACAACTAATCTGTATGTTTTATGTGAAGATATAAACTATCATTCTTAAAATTACCTCTTTCACTGTATATTTTGTTATATTTTTCATTGTGCTTTGCTTGAGGTTGTTCTTTGGAAGTTGATTTGGACAATGGGGACTGAAAAGGCAGGGATCAGAGAAAATTGTTGAAAGGTGGTATTACAGAGCACCTGGGTGGCTCAGTCAGTTACATGTCCAACTTTAGCTCAGGTCATGATCTCATGGTTCATGACTCCCAGCCCAGCATCATGCTACATCGGGCTCTGTGTTGACAGTTCACAACCTGAAACCTGCTTTAGATTCTGTATCTCCCTCTCTCTTTGCCCCTCCCTGACTTGGTCTCTCTCTCTCTCTCAAGAATTGAAACTAAAACATTAAAAAATCAGACGTCTTGACTTTCCTATAATGAAAATAATACACAGATAAAAGTTACTTTTATAAGAATAAGATCCTTGTGTAAGGCATCAAATTTGAATTTATAATAATTCAACCAATAACAATTACATAGACAGGAATAAACTTACCTTATATGGAGTCCCATTTTTTTTTAGTATTTCTAATACATAGTCTTTTATCTCTGTATCCATTACATTTATTACAGTATGGAGTAGTCATTGCTTTACTATTCACCAGCTATCTCTTTTTTTTCTGATAGCATCCAGATTCTCCTTTGGGAAACTAGCCTTCCTCTGCCTCTAGTTTAATTTATCTTTATGATTTTGATAATAGTAAACCCATATCAAGCTCCATGGATAGACCCTCTGTGGCATGATCCAATCACCATAATCTTGTCCCTTTGCTAAAGGTTCGATTTAGGAATGAGTAATATCCTCAATAAATAAGAGCCAGCATTTTCTGGCCAAATTCAGGGGGTTATGTGATGATAATCAAAGTTGATACTCTTCTTCATCCTTAATGTAAACTGGAGAAAGTATAGCCCTGGTTGTTAGTGGTAGCCTTTCTCTACACTAAGTATGAAAGCCCAGGGCCTCAGCCAGCTCAGGGAAGAGGACATTGCTGAGTCACAGAAAAGGGGAGCCGGAGTCCTGCTTGGGTCAGGTCTGCCACCAGACTTACCTCTGGGATTTTCAGCTATATAAATCACTTGATCTCTTCCATTTTAAAAGCATGATTGAGTAGGATTTTTTAATTTAATAAAAGACAAATGTGGGTGCACCAGTATGCATGTATGTGAGTGTGTGGTTTATGTCAGATTCGGACTTTTAGAAAACAGGGTTTTTTTTTTTTATTTTGTTTTTTGACATCAAGAGATGTTTTCACCATATGGTATTTCTTCCTCCTCTCTAGCACAGCCTGAAACAGTTGTTCTTCACATCAAGTTAAAATACTCAGCAATTTTGCTTCTCCAACCTGTCATTTTGTTTTTTGAACAATAAAATAAGTTTAGATATGAATAGGTAGACACGTATTCAATGCATTATTACAGATTGAGATAATTGGCTCCACAATTACAATGTTTCTCTTTAGAGAAATGGAATCAGAGCACTAATACTGCAATTAGTACATTGATCCCTTTATATCATTCTGTCAGACTCCTGGCCTTCAAAGGGTTCCTAAGTCTATTACAATATAGCATAATTCATCCATTTTGCTATCTGCACCATTTGCAAAAATGTTCTCACTAATTACTTTCCATTTCAACCATTATGTCCTAATCCAAAACTATGTCCTTTTCTTCCACACTTTTGCCATGATGTTTTAAACTCTGTCTCAGGGAAAAAATAATAATCCTAGATCTTTGTGAAGACATGATGAACTATTTCCATGAAGGCTCATTTACAAAGAACAACAAAGTGCTCTTATTAGAAACAAGGGAATAATCAGTTCAGATGAAAACAGAAGTGAACTATGCCTACCCAAACTCAAGTGAACCTTTCCTATGGTTCAAAATTTCGTTAGCGTATTTCTATTTGTTTTCTTTTTCATTTTCATGCTTCCATGCATTTCCAGCTGGACTGACTCTGGAAGGAGCAATATATTACGAGAAACTTTGTTCTCATATTTCCAATCTGATTTCAACCTCTATGAGAAAGGTTAGGATAATCACAAGAATGTTGGGTTTCTTATCTGGACCTCATCTTTAAACCTTGAAAGGCTTACCCATCACTAGTTCTTAATTTCCAGTGTTCCCTTCTGGGCTAGAATATTTGTTATGATTAATGTACCTCTGATCTTTCCCTCTGTCTCTGTCTTACTCTGTTTCTTCCTCTGTCTTCCAAAGATAAAATCTCTCCAGCTTTCCTCTCACATTGATTTGTTTATTTTCAATTCTTTCATCTTTGAAAGGTTAACTTTGGAATCATGGCTAGAGAAACACTGGAAAGTTCACTAGGAAAATATAATAGATGGGGATTTAGTTAATTTTATGAATTTCATCTTTTAAAAAATATCAGCCCAGCATTCAATTATTTGTATAGAAATTACAGTTAAGGTAGTACTGAACACACATTGGTCACTATTGGGTAGTTAATAGTCACTGGCTTTATTGTACAATGGATATAATTAAGAAGTTTTAACTAACTCTCATATAAATATTTTATTATTTAAAATTAAATAACCAGAAACATTATTTTTAAAATACAGCATTTTATTAGAGCAAGAAATTGATGCCATTATTGGCTTCATTTCAATTTCTCTGATCTGTGAACAAAGAAATAACAGAGAAAAAGGTAGCAACATTCAAATGCTATGAATTTAATATACTGTTTTACCAGAGAATCTGAGATTTGGGATGAAGGGCTACATGGGAACCACCAGAGAGGATATTGGAGAAATAAAAGTACTTCCTAGTTATTCTCCATAATACTTACATGCTCAATAGCCTTGTTTTCTCATGATGTAGTGATATTCAACATTTCATTCAATGAATTCTCGTCTAGATCACTTACTATTAGAGGTATTTTAGAATGCATAACAAAACCTGGACCAATATTATGTAACCTTTTTATTTACTTAATCTTAAGAACTGTTCCTGCTTTAGGCTCTATCCCTAGTGCATATTGGAAAGGCTGGTTATAGAAGTGTCTCAATTTAGGGGCCCCTGGGTGGCTCAGTTGGTTAGGCATCTGACTCAGTTTCTGCTCAGGTCATGATCTCACAGTTTGTGGGTTAGAACCCTGCGATGGGCTCTGTGCTAACAGCACAGGGCCTGCTTGGAATTCTCTCTCTCTCTGCCCTCTTCCACTCACTCGCTCTGGCTCGCTGTCTTAAAATAAATAAATAAACTGAATTTAAAAAATAAGTGTATCAGTTTATGCAATAAGATTTAGAAATTCAAAGAGATTCAAATCTCTAGCTCTTCCTAACCTTCTAGATTTGGGCAAATAGATTACCCCTAAAACTTAATTTTCTGATCAGTGTAATGGTAAAAAATAGTATCTACCTTATGTAATTAATGTGTATTAGGGTTAATACAAGTAGAACACTAATGAAGAGAGTACCTAAAAACTGTATTCAAAAAATATTAGACATTATTGAGAGTAGTATTATATCTGTTCATTTTTCTTTCCTGAAATTGAATATTAATCTATTTCCCTGAGATTATTTATCTACAAAGTATTTATTACAAAAACCAAATTATTACAATACCTAAAATTATGTTTATAAATTATAACTGGCTTCCTACGGAGAGATATTTCATTTTATTTTTCAAAAAGAGGCATTTTAGAATGCTTTATATTTAAATATGTATTCTTCTCGTCCTTACCTATACACAACATTGAAGAGAAATGTATAAAGTGTGAAATCATGAGAAACCAATGAGATTCTAGTAGACTGGACTTTGGATCAGACATACCTGAGTCCAGGTTAGAACTTTTCTACTTTTAAGCTGATGATTTGAGGCAAATTCGAATTTCTTATATCTCCAGTTTCCTTAATTGTAAAATAAAGATAATGATTCCTATCTCACTGAGAGGCTTTGAAAATTAAACAAGAATATACTTGGCAGAGCTCTTCAAAAAGAGTAACTAACAGTCAATGGGACTAACAATAATAATCAGCATTACCATCATTATTAACAAGATGGTACTTTCTGAATGTTTTTAAGTCAAAGGGTGACCCAATAAGAAACTGTAGTCCACTGAAGGTGACCTTAACCTTTTAAAAATCTGTAGGTCTTTATAGGGTAAAGGATGCTGAGCTGACATTTCGTTATGCCGTCATATTGGAAAACGTAAATGCACATTTTTCATATGTATTAAATAAGGGGAGGAACTAATTTTAACCACATGAACTACTTTGATGCAATGTTTCCCACCACAATTTTTACCAGGTCTTTTTAAACTTGCTTAAGGTTATTGTCAATACGATACTGCTTATTTCAACCTATGGAGCTGCTCTGTCTCCTTGTTCCTTCCCCCGTCACATTTAACCAGTTTTAACTCGTGTCAACTCTTTGTGACCTCTAGTGAGGAAAGTGGCTGAAGCGTCTGGCAGGTTCATTTGCACAGTAATGAGTTCTGTCTACTAGTCTGCTTGAGACTGATGGGGAGACAGAGATTACCTTCCACCACTGCCTATTAAATGTGATTGACATGCCTGTATGATATCTGTCTTCCTTAACAGCCCTCTCCTCTAGAAACAGTGTGTGAGCAAAAAGAATAGTACTAAAATGAGGCCTGAGGCATTGTTCTCCGACTTTCACTCATTTTTGTTTCAATTGCTATGGTAGAAAACAACAGAATTTCTTTAAAAAAAAAAAAAGAAAGGAAAATGATTTGATACTGTATATAACTGGTTAGAGAAGAAGCAAACTTTCGTTATTAAAAAAATAAATTAAAAAAATAATGTAACACGTCTCCTACAGCACAAGAATTATAGGGAAAAAAGTAGAAATATTTCCTCAACTCATAAGCTTTTGTAATAGCATCTTTAATTGTGCCATTTCATTTGATATTTTCAAGCATTGGCTTTTATTACAGCTTTTACATCCACATTTATTCTCTAATCTTCTGTTTTATTTTTTATTCAGTTCATATTCTGTTTTAATATAACTTTTGCTTTATGGTATAATTGCTGTAAACATCTTCTTAAAAATGTGTCTTAATAGCTCAATAACACATAAAATTGCAACAACTCACATAATGATTAATTTTATACCTCTATAAGAATGCATTTAGCAGAAAACATTCCAAAAACCTCAACATAAAAGGTATATTATAATTCTTGTAAAAATTATATTTTCCTATTACACTTTACCTACAGTATTTTAGGCAATCTAATCATACATGTTTTAAGGTCCTGTTGCAAGAGGCATTTTTAAAAAAAAGTGAAAGGCTAAATTCTATTTAATTGCAAAAAGTCATAGGCAAGTTGTATTGAAATTCTCTTCATTAGTGAAATGTAACAAGTATTTTCTTTTTTTTGTAACAAGTATTTTCTATTGTTAGACATTTAAATTTATTCCTGCTTATGTTGTATGATATATATTTCATGTCAAATTTCAGCATGGTTTAAGTTTCAAATGTGCTCAATCATAACATTATTAATGCTATGATCTGATGAATTAATAGCTTGAATGGTTGCCCACTGAGTTTGAACTATGAGGATTGGATACCTGCATAATCATCTTTCCCTATACTGCAACCAGGATATATTCATATAGTTATCATGAAGCTCGGTCTGTTGGTTCAAGTTTTGGGTACAACTTAAATTGAAAACTGCCTGAAACATGAAATTCACCTTACTTTAACCTAGAAGTTCTGAATGTACTGGTTCAAATTAACTGCTTGACTAGAGCAAAATAGCCGTGAAAGTGAGAATAGAGCAGAAACGTATTTACATTCAATCTACATTCATTTTTCATCAAATCGGAGAGCAAGGGCCAGGTAGCTGCTGAAGGAAAAAGCAAATGCTGCTGTTTGGATTCACTAAATAATCGTAGTACATCAATCGTTCATAGCATATTATTCTGCAGTTTTGCTGTTGCAGAACAGTAAGTACTAAAGAATAGTAGGTGTCATCTGTTAGCTGTAGCAAAACTGTTGTTCTTTATATTCTATATATAAAAAATAAAATCCTGCTTCTATGTGAACGATTGCCTTACTAAAGTACAGAGAAGAACTATTGGGGACCCTTCTGGTATTAGTATTATAATTTAATTTAACTCAGGTCACAGCAGGAAATTGATGAATAGCTACAAAATGCACACATGATTTAAAAGCATGAAAAGTAATTACTTCACCAATTACAGAAAGTCCAAAACAGTTGTGACTGACAGAGCACAAGAAATACATTAGAATTGAAAAAGTTGATTTTATTTATTTACTTATTTTAATGTTTTATTTATTTCTAGGAAAGAGAAAGAGAGACAGCGTGAGCAGGGGAGGGTCAGAGAGAGAGGGAGTGACAGACTCTGAAACAGGCTCCAGCACAGAGCCCGACGGGGGGCTCGAACCCACGAAAAGCGAGATCATGACCTAAGAGAAAGTCGGACGCTTAACTGACTAAGCCTCCCAGGCACCCCTGAAAAAGTTGATTTTAAACATCAAAAAAAAGAGACGTATAATCTCTTGATTTTATTTATAAGAACATACTTTTTTCTGTATGTTTAATAACCTATTAAAATGAAATAATAAAATTGAGATTCATAAATATTTATAACTTTAAGTGATTTTAGACTTGCAATGTTTTTGGTGACCTGAGTCACCATATTAAGGTTGAAACATCAATGTTTTTAAAATATTTTAATAGGAAGCATTCAGTGTACAATATAATGGAGCGAACAATGGTATGTTTAAGAAAAGCTAGAATTTGGGACACCTGGGTGGTTCAGTAGGTTAAGCATCTGACTATTGATTTTGGCTCAGGTCATGATCCCAGGGTCTGGGATTGAGCCCCACGTCAGACTCCACACCTCCAGAGCTTGGAACCTACTTGTGATTCTCTCTCCCTCTGCCCTTAACCCGCTCATGTGTACGTTCCCTCTCTCTCTCTCTCTCTGAAAAATAAAAATAAAAAAATAGTAAGAAATCTATGTTTTAAAAAACTGGAAGTTTTGTTTAATATCAGAAATAAGGAAAAAGTAATTCACTTTTTTAAAATTTTAGTATTTATTTTGACAGACAGCACAAGTGGGGGAGGGGCAAAGAGAGAGGGAGAGAGGGAGAATGCCAAGCAGGCTGTGCTCTGTCCGCGCAGAGCCCAGTGCGGGACTCAAACCCACAAAACTGTGAGATCGTGACCTGAGCCAAAACCGAGAGTCAGACACTTCCTTAACCTACTGAGTTACCCAGGGGCCCCAAGAATTCTTTTTTAATTTTAAATATTCCAGAAGTTTTAGGTATTATTTAATTTGAGAAATGGAAATGCCACCATGTAGAATTTTGTAGGAGGACATGCAATCTTACATAAATTTCATACTATTAAAGTCATCATGGGGCGCCTGGGTGGCTTAGTCGGTTGAGCGTCCGACTTTCGCTTGGGTCATTATCTCGCGATTCGTGGGTTCGAGCCCCGCGTCGGGCTGTGTGCTGACTGCCAGCTCAGAGCCTGGAGCCTGTTTCAGTCTGTGACTCCCTCTCTCTCTGACCCTCCCCTGCTCACGCTCTCTCTCTCTCTCTCTCCTAGAAATAAAAAAGAAAAAAAAATAAAAAAAAAAGTCATCATTATACAGGATATTTATATATATATATAATAACACAATATTAGTATAGATAAGGTAATTTTATTCCAGATACCTAATAGCGAAAACTAAACATTCTTCAAACTTACAAATCTGTTTACCTATCTTATCCAGATATCCTTTGTTTTGACATACACTCTTATTTAATAGCTCAAAAGGCCTTTCCTAAGACCAAGTATTTCACTTCTTTATTTCTTTACTAAGAACATTTTTTTTGAGGGCCATGAGTTTATCACTGAGCATTGCACATAGTCACACTGAGTGCTCAGTAACTATATGTGGAATGATTGACTATTGAACATAAGCATTGTTTTGGAGATGGTAGTAATCATTGAACTATCCATATTTTTGATCCACATGGTAATTTATTTGAAATATAGATGTTTGGATCAGAAAGTATAATTAAATAATTTCAGATATTTTGTCTCCCAACGGCAGACCACACCTTTGAAATTGCAGATGTAAACAGCATTTCAAATAATAAGTTTTCTTCAATAGATATTAAAACTTACAGACTCAAACTTATCTTTGAGTCATATAATACCCCTTATTCTGAGTTTGTACTCAGAAAAAAATTTTAAACTTAAATAAATAAATAAACTTCTGATTTCTCTGTGATTCTATCCATGTGGAAAAACTCTATATTTATTAACCTTTAAGATTTCTTGCCCAGGTGTCAATGATTTCTGATTATGCATTAACTCCCTATGAGGTGAATATGGTATATTATGCAATGATATGAATAAATAATACTTGTTAAGTATACAAATATACCAAAGAAAGCAACTTCACAGCAAAGCATCCTAGCCACTTGGACATATTTCTAGCATGTACCCACTAATACGGTAGTTAGTTTGCCCTTCAAAAAGTCCATGAATTGCTCTATAAAATGTTGATCTCATTTACAAGCACCCTTTCAGAATCCATAGATAACATATCACCTGGCATACTAAAAAAAATGTTTTTTAATCTGTTTCTTTAAAGATAATGTACTTAGTCATGGGAACTGGTTGATGTGAGTTAGTTATTGTAGGTAATCACTAACTGTTAAGAAAAGAGAATAAGAAGATTTCTAAACAGAGCTTAATGAAACTGAAAAAAACTTTGAATTTTAACCAAAGCTGCTAAAATTAATACAATATAGCTACAAGAATTCTCAAACTTTGAATGATCATAACAATATTGATGTTTGAAATTGTTTTCAAACTCTGACTTTCTAAAGATCTTATTTAAATATTGCTGTAAGAATTTGTCATGAATCTCTATCTGTCCAATAAGCTAATGCCAGAATTAAAGTCAACCAAAGTAATAATTAAAGTACATAATATTCATTCAGAAACAAGAGAGATATAGCATATGGACAACTAACATTAAAATAAAAGGTTTCCTTCCAATTATAAGTAAGCTAAAACTGGTAATCAAATCTTATAGTAGACTTTTATAAAGACAGTCTTGATTCATAGATTATATCCATTTGTCCCTTTAGAAAAAAGATTAAATATATATATGAAATCAGCATTTATATTTCATGTTTAATGTAAAATTTACCCAGCTTATCCTAAAGCCATTTATAACAAATTGCCTATACTTTATTCACTGTCTCCCTTAATGAAAAATTCATTTTTCCTTTTCTGATTTCTGGAAATAACTTGAATGTTTAGGATTCACTTTGGCCTCTTATTATTCATTCAAACTCTGTTTCCTTCTGGGGGATAAAAGATATATATTTATGAATCATTCAGTATGTCAACCACATGTGGATTCTACACTGCTACAAGCATATGTTATTTGTATCCCGCTTTCTGATTTTCTGATTGACAGCATGAGTTTAGGGGTGACGAGGCTTATTTCCTGCAGTTTAAGATTGATAGAAGTTTAGCAAAGCATATTCAGTGATATATAGTATTGCTTCCCTGATGACAGTGGGAATGAAAATTGGCACACGAACTCCTTGAACTTCAGAAAGAAAAAAAACTTTAGCAGATTGCGTACTTATGCAAATAGTGACATAAATTAACTTTGAAAATGTTGAGAATACAACAGGAAGAAATAAATTTGAAAGTGAGCCAATCATAATGTCAGGAAATTACAGAATCTTTTCGACCACTTTACATTTACTGCATTGTAAGTATGAGCATCATCCTTTTTTCTAATGTAAGTCTTATAAGTGTTATTAAGTTTCACGTGGAAAAAGGAATCCAATTATATGATGAAAAATTAAATAAAATTCTATTTGGAACTTCTTGAAAGAAATGTGTCACAACCTGGATTCTGTGGTGGCAAGTTAGAACATAAAATGTTGACATAAAACAATGAAGACTACTGAGACTATGTCATCATTTCTGAAACTGATATTGTCATATAGCTTTCAGAAGAGAATAGAATTTAAGTTTTGATTTATATTTAAGAGCAGTTACTATGGCTTTAAACTACTTTGCAAAAAGGATCAAGATAAATTAATGGCATAAATTTTTTTCCTACAGTTTTTCATTAGTCAAGATTTTTAAATTGGAAGGTGAAGTTTCTATTTTTTCCAGTCTAGCTAATGTCTTTCAGTTCTCAAATGGACCATATTGCTCAAATGCCCTTAATTTCCCTGATACCTGGAATTCTGCAAATATTTCTGCCAGAATTTCTACTTGTACTTTGGCTCAACATGTAGATATGACTTTCTCCAGGAAAAGATCCTCAGATATGGGTTAGATATATATCCCTTGAATGTTCTGCTGACCCTTCCTTTCTTGTTCTGAGATCTTATCATACACACTACATTTGCCTTGTTGTTTGTCTCTATTCCTTATAAAATGACCACACCTACTAGCAAAATGTTGGATATCAAGTATGTCAACACTAAATAATTATAGCAGAAATGTATGAGTTACATAGCATGTCCTTAATCATGGGATATGAACTTGCCTGTCTCCACATGCAATTATCTTTTTATGAACAAGAATAGTGTCTTATTAAACTTTTTACTTCCAATGCCTAATACAAAGCCAAGAAAATGATACGTATTCAATACATGTTTTATTAAATGTTCAAATAGATTTTGGAGAGACACAACTGAATGAAGTTGAAATCCATTGCATTAGACAACTGAAATCCTTACATTTACATAGACAAAAATTTTCATTAAAAAAGAACCCTTTCCTATGTCAGAGAAAAAAACCAAAACATTTATTCCTGATAAGAGTTGTCTGTTAGCAGTCATTTTACTTATAATAAGCCCTGATATATAGACTAATGTGAGGCCTTCTTTCTTCTTCTCAACCCAAATAAAACCAAAAATACATCCTTCCTTTTCCATTTAAATAGGCAAAGTGGTTAAAGAAAGAAAATCAAAGTACTGTGTATTTTCAAGATGAAAAGAGGCACATGCTCAGAGTACAACATCTAAAAATAAAATGATGTGTCAATAGCTTTTCACAATGGATACATAACGTAGGTTGCATTCACTGCCCACCCATATGTCAAGATTAGTTTCACACTTTAGGTTAGGGCAAGGTTGGTATTCCATAGTAACAAAATCTTGAGCTGAAAAATCAGAAAAACATAGGCTTGTTGGAGTTCTGTTTCTACAGCAGACTGTGTGGAACTTTGTGGAAATTACTTAAGCAGTTTAAATATCAATTTCTTCAATTATAGCTGTATAGAATAATATCTAATTCATAGGACTTGTAAGGAGTAAGTGTGCAATCCTGTGAAGGTCTTCTCTTTAGTTGAAAGAATATTATAGGGAAGGAAGCTCTATGGCTTTCTTCCGAAAAAGCTAAATGTCTACCATATAAAAGCTAGCATTTTCCCAGGTGCTCAGATTTCATGACTATATCATAGCTTCTGATAATAGTGTTCATGATGCTTAGCAGTGACCACTGATGACTGGATCATTCCCTTCTTAATCCAGGTAACTTTCATAAGTACTTTTACCAAAATGGAATCTATGTTCAAATTCCCAGGAATGTTTAGGTGTTCTCCAGACACTAGTACATAATTCACACCATAGGCTCAATTGGTAGAGCATTCAGCTCTTGATTTCTGCTTGGGCTGTCATCCCAGGGTCACGGGGTTGGATGTCACAGTAAGCACTGAGCCTTCTAGAGATTCTCTCTCCCTCTCCCCCACTCGCACTTTCTTTCTCTTTAAAATAAAAATAATAAATAAGTAAAGAAATAAAGAAATAAATAAGCAAAATTCAATACATAAAGTCGGGGTCTAGAAAAATCCTAACAGGGGCGCCTGGGTGGCTCAGCCAGTTAAGCGTCTAACTTTGGCTCAGGTCATGATCTCACAATTTGTGGGATAGAGCCCCGCATCAGGCTCTGTGCTGACAGCTAGCTCAGAGCCTGGAGCCTGCTTCAGATTCTGTATCTCCCTCTCTCTCCGACCCTCCCCTGCTCATGCTGTCTCTCTCTCTGTCTCTCACAAGTAAATAAAAACATTTAAAAAAGAAAACTCTTTCTTGAAAAAAAAAAGAAAAATCATAACATTTTTATACAGTTAAGACAGCTTATCTGATTTTTCCCTTATCTTATTTTGTGACAGTAATTAAATTCAACTCTAGATTCTTTAAGTTTCTTAGTCCTTTGAAGCTCGACACATATATTTTTTCTCTCAGAGAGCCCCTAATTCTATAATTGCAATCTTGGTTTTCAGAATTATTGCTTAGTTTATGGGTTTTAGGAGAAGTTTGATTTGAAATACACAACTGTGCAGTGATGTCTTGATTCTGGATATATTTTTCTCTCCCAGGGCAAATGGACAGCTCTTACAGCTGTCTAATTATTGCCAAAAAGCCAGGAATCCCTGAAGTTGAATTGCTAATAAGTGTCTAAAAACATTACCTGCCAAAAATATTATCACAAATTTCTAAACCAGGGTTATATTTGAAAAGTCCCTTTCTATTAAATTTGACTACAAATAGTGCCATATTCTATCATCTGCCAATACTACTGAATTTCCCCATAACTTATAGTATAGTTTACTATGAACAACAAAATGCATGTTAAACATTTCACATTTGTAACAGTGCTTGACATCAAGTAAATTTTTTTTTTTAAGTAAGCTTCTTGCTTAGCACAGCACCCAATACAGGGCTTGAACTCACAGTCCTGAGATCAGGACCTGAACCTAAGATCAGGAGTAAGATGCTTAACTGACTGAGCCACCCAGCCTCCTGAGCATATAGTAAATTCTTAATATACTATAGCTAACATTTTAACTCAATATGATAGCTCAATATAGGAAAAAAAATCAGTATTTCCCTTGATCCTATTGTATTGGGACCATATGAGCCCCATATAATTTTGTAAAAAGCCATCTTTGAATTAAGCTTGATCACAAGACTATTTACCACCAATCACATTAACTTTCCTTACATCAAGCTACATGTTCTAACATGACTTATTCCTTTTACAGCTAATGCCCTTTTCTACAATTACTTTGTATAAAATCAGTAGAGAATTAGTAGATTTATATTGAAGAGCTTTCTATATCATTATACATGGTATAAGAGAGAATACATTTTGTGTATTAACTTCATATCTTTAAGCTTTTATTTGTTTACTTCTAAATTTTTCTGACTGAGGAGGGTGAGGATTAACTTAGAAGCTCCCTGCATCATCAGTGTGAATTCATTTTTGGTTACTAACATGTCGTGTGACAACCGTTTGCATGTTTTGTTTCATTTTTAATTATTGTTTAGTAAGAGAAGAGAGGCGAATGTGATGTGCCCAAATATGCCTTTTTTGCATAGGAATTATCTTGAGCTGATTATTTTTAAGAAACAGGAGACACAGGAGAAGCTCTGAAAACTGAGTAAAAGTTACTCTTTTGTAGGGGATATTTATATTTATGAGGAAACCTCCATTTGTAAGGGGTTCTCCCTTTCTCTACAGGGAGAGAAGGATCACTAAATCTCTAGAAATTTATCAATGGAGAACACAGACTTAAATTTGAATAATAACCATATTCTCCTTTACTGTGCTTTGTCTGATAACCTCACATAAACTGTGTCTCTCCAATCCCAACATCTTCTTTTGCCTTCAGCAGGAGATAATATTTAAGATAGTAGCTTTGACCATTTTGGGAAATTACTGAGTTTACCTGGGTATTTTCCATTTATATAGGAGGTATATGTATTATTAAACTTCTGTTTGTCTTTTACCTGTTAATCTGTCTTTTGTCACATGTCAGTCTCAGCCAAGAACCTAGAATGATAAAGGGAAAATTATTTTTCCCCTACATTGGTTAACAGTACATTTGCGATAAAATATTAAACATTGTTGATGAATTAGAATGACAAGTGTCTGAAATAATAGTTAACACAAGCTAATAATTATCTTTAAAATTTTTTACATTTATTTAATTTTGAGAGGCAGAGGGAGATAGAGTATGAGTGGAGGAGGGGCAGAGAGATAGAGAGGCAGAATCCAAAGCAGGCTCTGGGTTCCAAGCTGTCAGCACAAAACCCAAAGTGGGGCCTGAACCCATGAACCTCAAGATCATGACCTGAGCTGAAGTTGGACACTTACCCAAATGAGCCAATCAGGCACCCTCAAGCTGATAATTATCTTAGCCTCCATAGAGATGGAACTTCTAGTACTATAGAAGGCATTGTGGGGGAAGGGGGAAATTCAACAAAATATTTTTCCATTCTTGGGGCGCCTGGGTGGCTCAGTCGGTTAAACGTCCAACTTTGGCTCTGATCATGATCTCATGGTTCGTGAGTTTAAGCCCCATGTTGGGATCTGTGCTGACAGCTCAGAGCCTGGAGCCTGCTTCGAATTCTGTGTCTACTTCTCTCTTTGCCCCTCCCTTGCTTGCACTCTACTCTCAATAAACACACACACACACACACACACACACACACACACACATTTTTCCATTCTTTATTTTTATGCAGGCTGGCTGTGTCAAGGATCCAGAGAGGGTCCTGTGGGACCAGCCAAGAGTCTTTGTTTCCATGCAGCATGGAAATCAAATGCAAACCAAAAAGAAGTAAAAGCAGAATTTATTAGAGACATAGAAAGAGTCTAGATACAGAGCATCTGGGAGACTCAGAAAGGAAAGGAGAATGAGTCTTGTCTTTGAGCCTGGGCTCTGGGGTTTTGGTTGAAGATTGTGTTCTGGTGTACATGTCTTCTCAGGCATCCAGGAACTTGTTAAGACCAAGAGGAGTGTTTAGGTATCATCCATAAGTCACTTATGACCTAGAGCCAGGTGTCTTGGGGAGTCAGTGGTCTAGAAAGTGTACATAACGACACTGCCCGGTCACTTCTTAAATGTTATCTCAGGATAAGACTCCAAAGAAATCATTAACCCCTTGACCCTTACAAGGAGAACACACATTGTCAGTTCCATAGGCTGTAAGGAAGGGGTGCAGATCCTATTGAAAATAGAAGAGTAAACAAAACAAAACAAAACAGTCTTTTATGGGGTCTCTTCAGTTTCCCTGTCTCAGTTTCACAGGTGAATTAAAGGAACATTTTGGACTGGTTCCAAGAATGTGAACCTGGTTTTGGGTATTGTACAATGACCCTCACTGTCTCTTATAACCTATCAGTAATAATATCAAAGTTCTGTAGGTATAATTCACAAATGCCTAAGACAACCTTGTGCTCTTTCCCTTTGCTAAAACAATTTTGACTCTTTCGACTTTCTTTTATTTCACCATTGTTATGTCTAAGTGAACATCTCAAACTATTTTCCATCTCAAAGGAAGATTAGAAAAGCCTGGACTGGTGCTAGGTAGCTAAGAATTCAGAGGAATTTGAAATAAGAGTCGATGTGCACTTCTGACATGGCTCAGCTAGGTAGTAAAACAGTTGTAAGATTTACAAGGATCTTAGCACAAAAGACAGCAGATAGAGCTTGGCTGAGCTCAGCAAGCTCCAAGTTTGTCACAAACCTTTGCTTTTTGATTCCCTTTCTCTGCCTGAGCACAGTCTGAAGTAGCTAACTAATTGCCCCAGGTGTTGTTGGACCAAGAGACTTCACATCATTATTGATCCTATATTTTTGTCTTTTCCCCTGAGTTCAACCTTCCTTTTGGGTCTTTGTGGGTGTTTAGAATTAGAGACTGAAAGAAAATTTGAAACACTGTGAAGGCCTTTTTTTGCAGCTGCATTAGCTCTAATAAACTGAGTTTAAACAAGAAAGACCATATTTCCTAAACACTGTGTAAAGGAACAATAAATAGAAACCATCTGCATTTCCAGTTTATCGAATGTTTAAGATATTTAATAAGTTATTTGATAACATATGATGATATGGATTAAAATAAGTGTGTCCTGGCAGACAGCCTTATGTAAACATGTGGCTGCAGGTAGAGAGAAGAGGTGGTCACCTAGAGGAAAACCGGAGGTCTATTGACCAAACAAAAGCAGATTTTTACTGCATTCTTTCTACCAGAAAATTAGGTAGTCTGTCAAACCCCAAGCACAATATTAAATCCTATAGAAAAAAAATTATCATGTATGTCTATATCATATATGCATATATACATGTACATACAGGTACCTGCAAATATATATTTAATGGTGCTCTCATTTCCCTTAGAATAATTATAAGTATCATGGGCTGAAATGTATTGGGAAGAACATTGAGCCAATGCTTCTATACCCTACATTATTTAAATAAAACAATGTAACCACACAAAAATACCATTTTTAGGAATATTATAGTCTGTTTTCACAGACATAACTCATCTATCTTTCCATAGCTAATATGACCCTAGGCATGAAGTTAGTTTCTCAGAGTTGCCTTCATTCTTCAAGAGGAGGAAATCATTTGCAAAAGCAAGATAGGAAACAAGATTAGCTGGTTTGAACTAAATAATTATCTAGTATGTGTTTTTTCATTATATTATTTTTTTATGCATTCAGTGGTTTCTATTCTTTTACAATTTTACTTTAGGTTGAACAAATAATAAAATTAATACAACAGAAAATCTACCTTCAAAAGCTTGACTGCAATATGCAAAAACTTATTTAAGGAAGTTGCATTTGTAATGTAGTTAGAATATAGCAATTACCACATGAGGTATTTCACAAACAAACCAAAAAATAAGAAATATTTGCATTGACAACCTTTAAGTATAAATAGACTTGGAGAGTGGGTACAAATATATACTAATAGTGCATTTATTTGAGTTGGTCTCCTCTGGGAACCAATGAAGAGATCTCCTCTTCTCAGGTAGCTGAATCAGAACATGGGTAAATCCCAAAGCTATTCTTGGCCATATTTTGCTATGCAGACTAACAAGCAGGAAAAAGTGGTTGACAATTAGAGAAAAGATTAGAACAGATATATAGAAGGAAGTAAAAGGAAGTGAATCTGAGTGGGGAGGGAGTGGAGGAAGGAAAACTCCAAAATAGGGGAAAAGGGAAGGATAAAATGGGGGAGAGGGATAGAGAGAGAGAGAGAGATAACTTACTTGGTCTCCCCAGGATTCTGTTCACTCATTTCTGTATTGTTTCTTCGACCTCGAATTCCCTGAGATATACTGATGCTGATAGGCCTGGTCAGAAGGTGCAGAGGGTTCACACTGGACTAGCTGAGAGGCTCCTTGGCTTCCTGAAAAATGAAATTCAGGCATGAGCCCAAAAGAGGTGAAAGCAGAATTTATTGAAGATATATACATAGAGAGATAGATACGGACTGAGAATCTGGGAGGAAAGCATGAATCTAGTCTTTTTTGTTTTTTTAAGTTTATTTATTTATTTTGAGAGAGCAAGAGGAGGAGGGGCAAAGAGAGAAGGAGAGAGTGTGAATTCCAAGCAGGATCCTCACTGACAGTGCTGAGCCTGATGCGGGACTTGAATTCACAAACCCTGAGATCATGACCTGAGCTGAAACTAAGAGTCATACTCTTAACCTACTGAGCCACCCACGCCCCCCCAGGCATGAATCTAGTTGTAGCTTGGATTCTGGTGCATGCATCCTGCTAGGGATGCAGGAACTGGTCAGAACAGGGACAGGGTTCAGGTGTCCTTCATAAGTCATCTGTTACCTTAAGTCAGGGGTCTGGGCTTCAAGGTGTTTGGAGTCAGTGGTCTTCAAGAACTTTTATGAGGATCCTGCCCAGTCACTCCTTAGATGTTATCTATTGTGCTGGAAGACTCCAAAGATATCTTTACCTCTTTGCTCCTTGCAAGGAGGACACACACTTTTTGCATTACAAGGCAAGTGTAAGTGAGGTGAGGTTGCAGGTCCTAGCAAGAATAGAAGCTGGAAAAGGAGGAAAGGGGAAAAAATGGCCATTTTATGGTGCCCCTTCAGTGTCCCTGTCTCAATAACAACTTTTCCATTAGCTGTTATTTCTTAATTAAGTAATTAGTTTTAATTTTACTCTAACTAAACAATGAAAAATTCAACTCGGTGGAAAATTTCAAGTCTAGAACAAGACTAGAAGAATGGTTGTTTGGGTAAAATTGCATCTATTTTGGACCAGAAATCTGAAAGCAAACTTGTAGGCATAGGTGAACTTTTTACTAGAATTTAATTTTTCTTTTGTAAGCTTCTTCTCCAAAACCTAGTACTTTTTTTCACATAAAAATGTGAGCCATGTATTTGTAATCTGAATCCATCTCTTACATGTTCTAGTCAAAGGTCTTCTGAGACTTGGAAACATAACTAGCTCAGGCTAACTCATATAAAACTGGCAGAAATCATGAGAGGAAATAAGCCATAACTAGGTCTTTGGAATCTAGAATAAGGAGCCAAGAAGGTGCCAGTTTCTAAGGAAGCTACTTTCTGTATTTCTTTACTTCTGAGTTTCTTGTGGTTGGGAAGTCTCTGTGAAAATTTACTAAATTTTTCTTCAAAAACTGTCATTCTTAGCTTAATCAAGTTTCCTACACACAGTCTAACTTGGGCTTGAACCTGACATGGGCCAGCCACTGGGCTAACTCTGATCCATATTCTGTGTCAGCTTACTGACTAACCTTGGTGTCTTTTAGAGATAAAGAGAAAGGAAGAGAATCTATTTAGCTGCTAGGTGGCTAATTGCTGGTAGATTAGCCCTGGTTGTATCAAAAAACTATTGCCAGTAGGACACAGGATTGAGAAAGGAGGTCCTTGACATCTGATAAAGGATTGTTATCCAATAGATACAATGAACTCTTTAAACTCAACAATAAGAAAACAAACATTTCTATTAAAAAGTGGGCCATGGAACTTAACAGTCAACACATCAAAGAAGATATACAGATGGCAAGTAAGCATATGAAAAAATGCCCAGCTCATGTGTCATCAGGGAAATGTAAATTAAAACAACAAAATACCACTGTATGCCTATTAAAAAGACCAAAATCCAAAACTGTGACAATACCAAATGCTGTGAAGATATGGAGCAACAGGAACACTCATGCATTGCTGGCAGGAATACAAAATAGTACAGCCACTTTGGAAGACAGTTTGGCAGTTTCTTATAAAACTAAACATACTCTTACTACATGATTCAGCAATCGTGTTTCTTGGCTTTTACCCAAAAGAGTTGAAAGCTGATGTGTATACAAAAACCTGCATATGGATGTTTATAGCAGCTTTACCTATAATCCTACAACGTGGAGCAACCATGATGTCTGTCAGTAGGTGAAGGAATAAATAAACTGTGTTATATCCAGAAAACAACTATTACTCAATATTATGATGGGGTTTTGTGGTGATGGTGGAGTTTGGAGTTGATGGCCAAGAAAGAATTCTTGAAGAAGACTTTGGTACTAAAAGGTGATTTTATTAAAGCATGGGAACAAGACTCATCGGCAGGAATTGCTGCACTGGGATTGTGAAGAATGACTGGTTATATACTATGGACTTGAGGGAGGTTAAAGTCAAAAGGGAAGTTCCAAAGAGATTTTCATATGCTAAAGACTCACAGATTACTGGAGGCCTAAAGGTTGTTGTTTCCCTCTAATAAAGTTTTAACATTAAGACAGGAGGGAGTTCCTGAACATTAGGCTATTTATAAGATTGATCTTTTCTTCTTACTATTACATAATATTGTAAACTGATAGAAGTCTATCAGTTTAACCATTTTTTTCCCTGTCCTTTCCTTTGTCTTGGGCAGCCAGGAGTGCTTGTGTTTGGCCCTCAGCTTGATTATGGTCCCTCATCAGTTAGAAAGAAATGAGCTATCAAGCCATGAAGACATGAAGAAGATATAAACACATATTACTAAGTTAAAAAAGTTAATCTAAAAAGGTTGCATACTATATGATTATAACTAACATTCTGGAAACGTCCAAAGTATGGAGATAGCAAAAAAATCAGTGGTTGCTTGGGATAAGGGGTAAGGTGAAGGAGGAATAGGCAGAGCACAAGGGATTTTTAGGGCCGTGAAACTCTGTCTGATACTATAATGATGGATACATGTGATTATACATTTTTCCAAATCCATAGGATAGACAGCATCAAGAGTGAACTCTAATGTCATCTATGGACTTTCAGTGATTATGATGTGTCAGTATACTTTCAGTTTCACCAAATGTTCCACTGTGATGAGGGATGTTGATAATGGGGGAGGCTGTGTATATGTCGGGGCAGGGCAGGGAGTATATAGGAAATCTCTGGGCTTCCTCTCAACTTTTCTCTGAACCTAAAACTACTCTAAAAACAAATCATCTTTAAAAAAAAGGAATCCCATTTCAGGCCCTATGGGCAGAGCAATTTTTTTTTACAATAGTTCATTGATAAACAAGTTTGAGGCAAGAGATTTTAAGAAGAAAGAGATGAAAATGTTTATTTAAAACACACTTTCATAGGGGAGCCTGTATTGCTCAGTTGGTTGAGCATCCAACTCTTGATCTCTTCTCAGGTACTGAACTCAGGTTCATGAGTTCAAACCCCACATTGGACTCCACACAGGGCATGAAGCTTACTTAAAATAAAAAATAAGAGCACCTTGGTGGCTCAGCCAGTTAAGCCCTCAACTTGATTTTAACTCAGGTCGTGATCTCAGAGTCGTGAGATCAAGCCCCATGTCCACCTGTGTTCTGATTGTGGAGTCTGCTTACGATTCTCTTTCTCCTTCTCCCTCTGCCTCTTCTCTCAAGCACATACACTCTCTCCTTCTCCCTCAAAAATACATCCTTCCATACATACATACTTTTATAAATCAAATTGATTTGTAAGTGAATGTGAATTCACATTATTTTTGAATTCACATTCATTATCTTTAGTCAAGGCAAGGGACTTTTATTTCAACCAGTTAAATCAATTCACCAATTGATGAAATGATCTAATAGATTTTCTCTTTCAAATTTATTTTTAACTTATATAGATACAGAAATTAAAACAATCTTAAAGTATCAAAGATATCCTAGAATTGAAAATTTACTGAGAAAACAAGTTGTCAAAACGATTCTTATTAGCCTTTATTGTTTACAAGCACTGTTATGTCTTTCCACTCCTCTTAGTTGGAGGAAAGAAGATCCACCTTATAAATCCCATTTCAAACAGCATTTCCTTCACCCTCTAGGAGGCTCTTTTAGTTCATCAGTTTGAAATAATTTTCTTTCATCTACTGCAGAAATAATTTTCAATAATACTCAGTTGTCTTATATGATACAATGCCTTTTACAATGTTGCCTTATTATACAAGACATAATATTTTATGCATTCCTATAATATTCTTTCTTAGAATGAATATTCCATATTGGAAAAGATCATTTTATACCTCTCTATACTCCTCAAACACATGCAACCAAATTCATTTGCAATAATATTATCGATTTTGAACAGCCAAAAGCAAAATCTCCTAGCAACTGTTTCTCTAAATCTAGTCAAACCTGCCTTTGCCCATGCCTCAGCCTAGATCCCTTACCAAAAAAAAAAAAAAAAAAAAGAAAGGAAAACATTAAAAAAAAAACCCCACAATTCTGTTATCGACTCTCCCTCTCTTTACTAGTTTCCTAAGAAGGCCTTGAAGCTCATTCCCATGTTAAAACAGGTAAAGCTAGTTTCCCTATTTTGATCAATGAATTATGTAAGTTTATACTGTCCCCAGATGATGGACATCTCCATTGTATTAGTGTCCAGTGGGAATCATTGCCATGAGAGGAAGCTCATGTTATATAGCCAGCCTTCCCAAGTTCACCATGGTCCACAGATCCACTCCATTCTGAGGTCTCACTACCATTCTACTGTGGCACTATTCTGCTGGGCTCAGGTCCTGCTGTAAGGAATAAACCATCATCCTCTTCTCAGCATTGGGAATGTTTTCATCTCTGCCACCTCCCACCACCAGGATTGGTAGTTTCCATTTATCTCCTATATGTCCTTTCCTCCATATCTTCTCTCTTTAGTGATGAAAGTTTGAATGTCTCATAATTTCCCTTCAAAGAGACCTTAGAAATCCAATGTTGGTCTCTTTGGTCCCCCATTGTTTGACAGCATGTTAAAAGTGCTGAAGTCCAAGTTGTTATTGTTAATGTTGTTTTTCTATCTAGGTCCCCTTGTTACATGATAGCACACACAGTTCAACACTAGAAAAACTTTTTTAAATAGGAGGTTTGATTTGTTAATATTTTAGTCTGTAGAAATGTAAATATAGAGAGAGTCTTGGAACTCAGAAATTTCACTGAGTCTTTACCTGAGACTACTATCTTACTGACTTATAGCAGACAGTATTAATTGTATGCATTGCCCATTATTGGACATGAGCAAAGTTAGAAGAAATCTAATAAATTATCTTACTTCCCTTCTTGTTAAATTCCAAATTGGCCAATTTCCATATGAATAACATTTGCTCTAGATGAAAGGATGTACTGTTCATTATTTATAATAAGTGTCTGACATCATGGATCAAATAATTAAATCATAAAATTGGCAGTGCTGACCTGACATTCAGGATTAATACAAAACATAGAAAGTGATATTTAAAAATAATAGCCTTTTCCTGAGTTACTTGCATGGAAAATTCTTACTAAAATGAATTATGAAATAGAACTGAGTTATTTAAAGTTTAAAAACGTGTGCTGGAAATGATAAAAACAATGTTTAGAGCACTCACGCATCAACTTGAAATAAATGGGAAATATTAATGAAAAAAATTAAATCATACATGCTTACAACATCAATAAACTGCAAATATCTCCATTATAAGTTCTCATGTTAAGATAAAATATCTGGAAGTTTTCATTCTCTGGAAACCACTGAAGTCAGAGGATAATGTAGAAAAAAAAAAAGCTGTTCTTAAACATTTGTTGCTACTGCCACAGATGAATTATGTTCATTGTAAGAGTCTTCTAAAATGTATAACCAAACATTACATTTTATGCTTGACGATTTACAGAGTTTCATGAACTTGATTAAAGTATATCTAGATCAAGTCCAAACAATGTGCAGGAAGTTATGTAAAATAAGATACTTGGCAAAAAGATGTTATGCTGAGTTTCCCAACTTTTATAAAGATATTAGGACATCAAGATTTAGGATTAGTCAAAAATAGGTATTTCTTAAAAGGAATAATGTGACATTCTTAAAGCAAATTAAAACAATGTGTGCTTTTAACTTGACAGTCCCTGGCAATTATCATTAGGCCTCTTCTCCATAGCCCCTACCTAGTCTTATCGCATGGTATAAATGTTTTCCCATTTCCCAATTTATTATTTCCATTCAACTTGCATGTTCTTTTTTAAAAATTTTGTTTAATATTTATTTATGTTTGAGAGAGAGATCACAAGCAGGGAAGGGGCCAAGAGAGAGGGGGGCAGAATCTGAAGCAGTCTCCAGGCTCTAAGCTGTCAGCACTTAGCCTGATGCTGGGCTCAAACCCACAATCTGTGAGACCATGACCTGAGCTGAAGTTGGACGCTTAACCAACTGAGTCACCAGGCGCCCGTCAATTTGCGTGTTCTTTATTGAACCTATATTTCTTTGTCCATGCCACATATTAGCTTCCAAAATTTGTGTAAATTTATTTCTGAGAAGAGCTAATTTTAAACGTAATGTTGATTTTAGATTCACTATGTCTAAACCCAGCATGTTTATATCATGTTTGTTTTATTTTAATCTATATTGCTTGATACAACACAGAAATTGTGGTAGGCAGACTTTCAAGATGGCACCAACAGAGCCCATAGTCCTGGTGCTCATGGCCTTTATAATCTCTTCCTCTGAGTAATTTGTTTTGATGAAGAGAATATGGAAATACCCAGAGGTGTTCTTTTCCATGATAAGGCGACAAAACATGATGACTGTGTCATGTTAACAGATTCTCTCTCTTTTTGGCTTTGATGAAGCCAGATGCCATGTGGAGAGTCCTTTGCAATAAGGAGCTAAGGAAACACTACAGTCAATAACCAGGGAGGAGCCAAGGGCCTCAGTTTAACAGCCCAAAAAGAACTGGATGAATCCTGTTTGTAAACAATGAGCTTGAAAACAGATCCTTTTGCACTCAGGCCTTCAGATAATTCCCCAGCCCTGGCTGATACCTTGTTTCCGGCCTAAGAAACTCTGGATCAGAGGACCCAGTTAAGCCATGCCCTGACTCCCACCAAACAGGAACTATGAAGAAATATATATTCATAGTTTGAAATAACTGAATTTATAGTAATGTGTTAGGCCGTAAAAGATAACAAATGCATATAATAACATAACAATGAAAAAAAATTAAAAAAGCAAAATTTAAAATATCATAAATTATGAATATGAAGAGTTTATGTCTCCAAAAGTATATTTATATCTTCGAAAATGTTCTCTGTTATTTGGGTGTGGACTTAGCATTAATAATAACAAAATACCACCATCTGCTCAGTTTCTTACATCATGGTTCTTTTATTCCTGGCCCCTAACATCTATTTAATCATGAAGCCCTATTAATTCACACTCAAAAACTTTCTTATCTCCACCACTCCTCTCCTTCTCCACTGCTTTTATCATTACCTGGCATCTGAAACACTACATCATGCCCTCTGTTCAGTCTATAGGCCTATTTCTCCCTCGGATCCATTTTATTCAGGTAATCTAGAGTGAATTTTTAAAATCCATGTCTGATCATATCCCTACCGTTTTTATGGCCTTTGTAGAATAAAGTCACAAATCTTTAATGGAATGCACCTGTATAAACACAACGTGGCACCTGCTGACCTCTCTAGGTTTCATGTGACGGATTGCCCTCTATACTTTAGATAGATTGGCATTTTGTTTTCACTTCTTCAAATGGGCCATACTCTGTTCTTCTACATGCTTCTTCCTCTGTCTGGGCTGTTCTTGTCTTCTTTACCTGTCTCCATCCTCAATCTTCTTTAAATAACCTATTCTTTAAGAGCATTACTATCTCAGATTACAGTGACTTCTTAAAGGAAAGATTTTCCCAGTCCCTGGTTTAGGTTAAATTTCTCTGATACATACTTTAACTTTACCCTATACTTCTTCATTACACTTATTTGAAATTACTAGTTTAACATCTCTGTTTCTTGCTAGATTTTAGGTTTTTGAGGGCAGCAAGAAAAGACCTCACTTATTTTGTAATCTCAGCATCTAGCAACATATGTAGGCTGCAACTGATGTCATTTCATCAGTGATGCTCAATTGTGTGGAGGGTAAATTTTCCCCCTCAAGGCATTCTTGGCAATGTTTGGAGACATTTTGGTTTGTCACAACTGAGTAGGAGGTGGAAAGAAAAGGAAGGTTCTGTTACTATCTAGTGGATATAGATTAAAGATATTGCTACATATCCTACAATTCACTGCCAGCACCCATAAGAAAAACTACACAGGCAAAATGTGAATAGTGCTGAGATGGAGAAACTCTGCTTTACATGTTAAAATTTACTGAATGAATAAATCAAATAACTAATGAATGAACTATTTTTCTATTATGAAAAAATACAGTCAAGAATGTGAATAAACAAAAGATTTTGTTCTATTAGTTTGTTATTTCCCTTTACAATTCCTTTAATAAAGAGATTCATTTATCCACTCAATTATTAAGTGTTAATTGACTTTTAGATATTGTGCTTGGTGGTGAGGGGGAGGATTGTACAGTAAACCATCATCCTGTATTCAAGGATCTTATATATCAAAGGAAGGGAAAGATAACAAACTTATAAATAAGTAGATTGTGATAAGTGTTAGCAAGTAACCAGAATGATACCATAGAAACTGACACAGGTGATAAACATTAGCAACATTTTCGTAAGGAGCCAGTCATGCAAAGAACTGTAAGGAGAATATTCCAGGTGTAGAAACAGTGGATGCAAACTCCAGTAGACAGGAAAGACCTTGGTGTATTTAGGAAACTTAAAGGATTCCGATAGAGTTGGATCATTTCAAAATTATTTCAAAAGGCAAAGGGAATTTATTCATTGGTTTGCAGTAGAAGAATAACATGATTTGACTTATAGTTTTAAAATATTCTAGCTGTTATGTGGAGAATGCGTGGAGAGGGAAGGAGGTAAAGTAGGGAGTAAAATATACTTTGTAGCAGGCCCGTGAAAAATAATAATGATCTGGAGATGTAAAGAAATGAAAGGATGTAAAATCCATCTTGTAGATAAAATTCACATGATTTGTTGAGACATTGGATGTTGGTAATGAAAGATATATAAAATTTAATACTAAAAATTTTAAAAACTTAAAAAATAAAATAAAATTTAATGCCACATTTTGTTTGCTTGAGTAGATGCAGTAAAGATGATACCCTTTGTTGTTGAGTTTGTAAAGACTAAAGAAAAAGATACAATGGGAAAAATCAAGAGTTCTGTCTCAGATAAGAAATATTGAGATACCCATGGATAATTCAATAAGACATGTTATAAACCATGGTCAGTGGATAATAGACCATGGGCAAAATATGCTCCACTGCTTGTTTTTATAAGTCAAATATTAGAATGCAGACACTCCTATTCATTTACACATTGTCTCTGGTTGCAAACAGAGACAAACAGCAAAATTGCAAAATGGAACATATGGTCTGCAAAGCCAAAAATACTTTCTGTCTGGCCATTTACAGAAAAATTTTACTGAACCTTTTATAGATACAAATTGTTTTCAGCATTATATCCCAAGTACCAAAACAAACAAACAAACAAAAAACAGTATCTGGCATTTTATAGGTACTTAATAAATTTGTGCTGTAGTAATAAATGTCTAGTGGGCATTCAGGCTTATAAACTTAGAAGAGAGAGCAGATCTTGCATTGAGATATACATTTTGAGAACATCAGCATGATCATCATTTGAAATCATAGGATTAAATAAAATGGCCTAAAACCTTCATGTTAATGAAAAGAAAGAGAGAAAAGAATAGATGTAAAAGAAGAAATAATAAAAATAAGGTGAGGAAAAGTAGACTAGAATTGAATCTCAGAAGCATGTTAAAATTTAGAGATGGGGTTAACAAAATACAACAAAAAGGGGAAACCTATAAGGTAAGAGGAAGAAAAACTTGTGCATAATACTTTATGTTGAAACAGGGGAATGAGATATCAGAGGAGAATAATTTCAATTTGGAAAATGGGTGCTTCTAGGTAAAGTGGTAATGATGATAGCAAGATTGGAGAGTTCTGAAAAGAGAAATAAGTGATTTGTGATACAGCCAATACTTCCACTCTTTGCTAAGACACAGGAGAGCAATGTAATGACATTTGGGGGATAATGTAAGAACAAAGAAAAATTCAGTGTTAGGTTGTTGGTCTTCAGAGTCAAGACACAGGAAGGCTTTAGTCACAGGAATTATATAGGAGGAGAAAAATTTAATGTTGTAACTGAGTGAAGGGATCATTGAAAAACTTCTTGAGAAGCTGAGAGGTGTGACCCAGAGACAATTGCAGGCTTTGTTGTCTGATAGGAGGAAGAATATTTATTCCATAAAAATAGAGGTTAAGATGGAACAGATAGAAGCAGATAAAAGAAAATTTAAGGATTTGGTAATTGGAGTATATTATTTTCAATTGAAAATCACAGGAAATATAATTCACAAATATATAGGAAATATTTGGATGTTTATTAAAAGCTGGAACTCCAGGAGAAGAACTAGTTCAAAGAGTCTTTGAATCAATTATTCTCATGATGGAATTTTACCTCGTTCTGACTTGGCTCTACCTCTACCTGTGCCTTCACTGTCTGTACAAGCCGGTGGCATTACATTAATGGCAGCAGCTTCAAATCTTATATCTTTGTGCCACTTAGCCTGAAATAAGTTGCAAACTGCTCTTTCCCCCAAAGCATCAGAAAGATCTTCCATTTCACTGTCTTTGGTTGATTAGATATTGTTTGCTAGATCATCTTTACTTAAGAATATATATAAACGTATTGGTTTAGGCCAGTTATGCTCTTTGCTTATATTAAGGTCAATTCTACCCAATCACATTGTTGAATGCTAAGATGATGGTTAGGAACTCCAGGAGAACTCAGATGAGCAGTAACAAAGAGAAAGGTGAAAGATTGTGGATGAGTAAAAACAATATAGAGGGAATTTTTGAATATATGAATGATGTGATCTTAAAATTATACAGTAAAACATTAATAATTCTCCCTTTGTGTGCCTATTTTTAAATTATGCACATCCCTCAATTTTTATTTTTTTTATTTATTTTTTTTAATGTTTTATTTATTTCTAGGAGAGAGAGAGAGAGACAGCGTGAGCAGGGGAGGGTCAGAGAGAGAGGGAGTCACAGACTGAAACGGGCTCCAGGCTCTGAGCTGGCAGTCAGCACAGAGCCCGACGTGGGGCTCAAACCCACGAACCACGAGATCATGACCTTAGCAAAAGTCGGACGCTTAACCGACTAAGCCACCCAGGCGCCCCGCACATCCCTCAATTTTTAAACACTGTCCAGAATTTGAGTAATTTCAAATATCGGAGACCAAGTAAACTGAACTATGTGAACTGTACTTTCACATGGTGGAAGTGCTTCGAGAAGAGAACAAGAGAGTCTGCCCTGCAGGTGCTCATGGACATCAGTACTCCTGTAAGGAATCTGTTTATTCTTAAGCTATTATTGCTGTATCAGTATATAATTTATTGTCTCATAACAGTGTTATCTGAACACTCTTTAATTTATAAGCCTGGTGCTAAAAATGACCTTAATACCCAATAACTTTAGAGAGAAAGTCAGATCCCCTAAAAGTTAATGAAGAGGACAAATGACATCATTATACACCATGACATTTACTTCAGGAAGCACACAGTGCAGAATCTAAGAGATGATGCTGCACAAATAAAAATCAACTTCAAATGGAAAAATATATTCAAGCTTCTGGGTTTATTTATCCCAAGCATGAACACATGCACACACATGTACATGTTCAGTCTGCATTCAAATGGAAAACTTATTTATTTATTTTAGGTACTTATTTTTTTGGGGGGGGGAAGAACAAGAGAGAGGGCCAGAGAGAGGGGGCCAGAAGATCTGAAGTGAACTCTGCACTGGCAGGCTAGCCCGATGTGTGGGCTCAAACCCACAAAGTAGGAGATCATGACCAGAACCAAATCAGACACACTCAAATGACTGAGCCACTCATGTCCCTGAAAAGGAAAATTTAATATTGAGTGCAAAACATGAATATGATGTGACTACATGGTATATCCATTACAAAAGAATTTAAAAAATCTCCTTTGAAGAGAATGAGTTTCTAAAAGAAGAATGATATATGGTCATGAAGTGAGAATGAGAACCAGGAAAAATTATAAGGTAGTTTCTCTCAAGGAAAAGTCACTTAACATGACTAAATATTTTATGTTACTAAAATATAACTCATTGGCCACAGAGCCATTTTTTCAGGAAGTTGCATGACTTTATTTTCTCTTATTTAGTTTAATTTCTGGCTAAAATTCGCCTGCCCGGGCAGACAAAAAACTTAAATTTCTAGTTTCCTGGTATTTTTTTCCTTCCAATAGATAAAGAGTTTCAATGGGAAAGTATAATATCTATTGTCCAAGCACACTATAAAAATGTAGTACAGTTTTAAAACATTTTTGAGTTCTCAGCTGAGATTTGTGGGGATTAGTTTAAAGTGACAAGAATCAGCTCAGGTGTGTGGCTTCTCCAAAAACTTTCAGCTACGTGAGGGCAGATGCAAATGTGGTGAATATTTGGATGAAGGCAGAAGTGTCACCAGATGAGCACAATGGAAGTAGTATACCTGAAGGGAGCTGAGGATATTCACAAGGATATAGCTACATGCTGCCATTATCAGGGGTCCATTGTGGATGATAGATGTGTTATGATATGGAAATTATTTATATAGTAAGCAGTTAAAGATTTTTAGTGGCATAATGTGGTGGAAGGAGAATGGGCACCAGTCTCCAACAGAACCGAATATTCAAACTGTAAAAAATTGGCCTAAAATCTGTCAAACTCCATTTGTGTATTTGCTAGCATGTAAACAGAGAGCTTGAACAAGTTTGGCCCAGACCAGGAATTGAACCCTGTTTCTCTCTTTTTTATTGTGTGTGTGGGGGTTATATGTATATGCATGTGCATATATGTACATATATATAAGTATATATAATATATATTATATATTGAAGCAAAATATAAAATGCAATTAGAGATATATTTACTGTGTAACCAAAACAGTAATTTTGGTAATGATTAACAAGAAATTGACGTCGACTAAGAAAATAAATGAACTTCAGGTATTTATCTCAATATCACAACTACATGATTCTTCCCCAGATCTCTTGCTTACAGCTCAGTAAAGTCCACATTATTGTTTCATCCATTTTGTGCTGCTAATTCAGGTGTACAATACACACACACATACACACACATGCACACACACTTTAAAGAAGCTGGTTTAAAAAAAAAGATTCTATTTGAGTAATTTGTTTCTAGTTCCAAATAAATCTTCTATAAAATGTGCTAGAGGGAACACAAAGATAAACTGCTTTTATTCCTGTCATTTCATTTAACAGTAAAGAAATATTGAATGCTGAAGGAACTCTCAAAATATGTTGATGGATGAGGCAAATATTGAGTGTCCAAATTCTAAAGTCAATATTTATCTTGAGCAACAATATATCTTAATACATCCTCAAGCAAGAAACCAATATAACATATATCTATGGCATTATATATCAATGTATATATGACATAGGTTTGATAGCATTAAAGAAATTTGGAAATTATCCTGGGAGTTTTCATCTGGAAATTTCCTTATTATGTCTCCACTATAGAACATATAATTTGTTTTATTTTTAAAAGGTTATCACAAGAGGTCTGATTTTAACTGCTTAGACTGTGTTTCTATAATCAACTAGTGATTACTATATCAAAATAAATAAGTGGTATTTATTCTTTTTCTGTAGGCATAATGTTATGAACTTTATATGCTTTTACACTCTTTTTAAAAATTTTTTAATGTTTTATTTATTTCTGAGAGAGAGAGAGAGGGAGACAACATGAGCAGGAGAGGGTCAAAGGGAGAGGGAGGCACAGAATCCGAAACAGACTCCAGGCTCTGAGCTAGCTGTCAGCACAGAGCCCGACGTGGGGCCTGAATCCACAAACCGTGAGATCATGATCTGAGCCTAAGTCGGACGCCCAACTGACTGAGCCACCCAGGCGCGCCTAATTTTATGCTCTTACTAAATAATGAAAATAAATTTCCTACAATAATACTTCAGGGTTTTAGGCATAAAAAATAACTTTCATATATAAAGTGAGTGAGCATTGATATATATCCACAGAGGCAAATAAAACTTAGGATAGACACATTAGGGGGAAAAAATCAAAGGGTTCAATAGTTAATATGTGTTAGTATCTTAAGCCTATTGCAGGCTTACCAGAAATTTGTTGGCTTAAAACAACAGAAATTTATTCTTTCACAGTTTAGGAGCTTAAAAATCTGAAATCAAAGTGTCCACAAGGTTGGTTCCTTCTGGAGGTCCTAAGGGATAATCTATTCCTTACCTCTCTCCTAGTTTCTGGTCACCTGAACTCCTTGGTGTTTCTTGGCTTATAAATACATCACTCTAATTTCTGCTTCTGTTATCCCCTGGCATGGTTCCTGTGTGCCTGTCCCTGTGTTTCCTCTCTTTTTATAAAGACATCATTCATACTGGATATTAAGGGCCTCCATTAACCTAATATGACTTCATTTTAACTTGATTATACTATAAATAATCCATTTGCAAGTAAGGTCACATCCACAAATTCCAGGTGGGCATGAGTTTTGGGGGGACACTATTCAAGTCAGTACAATATATAATTAGGCCAATGAGGTGGGTGGTCTAAATACACTCATTGTAGAGTTAGACCCATTTACTTGTCTATTTTAAATATATGAAATTATCGTAGGCACTTCCATTTCTGGAAATATGATAGACTGAATAACAAGAAATCTACTCAAAACTGGAAATTTTTAAATGCTGAGTACAGTATTTATTAATAGGCCCTAAATTTATAACTGATTTATCAATAAAAGGAGGGAAATTCTCAGAGAAGAAAACTACAAGAAAACATGACTCTGGAGAGGTGATCAAGGACTAAAGCCAACAGCTGTCCTTAAGACACCTGCCATTCTTTGTCTATAGCTTTCTATTTTAAAAGTTTACATAAGTATGGGTTGGAAAGTAAAGACTAGGGCCTGTGTGAGTAGGAAAGTTGGATGGATGCCTTCACATAATTCCATGACCCAAAAGGAGATGTTATGGATGATTGTCTCAGCCTTGGTTCTGGATAAATGGAGGGACAAAATAAAAAATCTCCCCTTAAGATTTTCTAATCACAAACCAGAATTGAATTTAAAACAGTTCCAGATTGGTAGTGTCCCAGTTGCCTGGCAGAAGGAAATTTAAGTCCTTCCTGGAAGAAATCACCTTCAGCCCAGAGCTCAATGGCTTACCTTAGGTAAACTCCCATGGAAGTTGAGCCCATGGTAAAAGTCATAAAATAAATAATGAAACAAGTCAGCATTAAAGTAAGAAATAATGACAAACAGAAACAGATCCATAAAGACTGGTTATTTTAGCATTATATAGGATAGAATATGAAATAAGAATTATTGAATAGGTTTAAAATTTGAAAGGTATTTAAACTATGACAAAAAACAAGATTCTATAAAAAAGAGGAATTTAAAAAGAATCAGAGAGATTTTCTAGAAATGGAAAAAAAGAGTAAGAATTAAAATAAAAATTTCTTTTATGGACTAAATAGTACATTGGAAATAGCTGAAATGAGAACTTGTGAACTAGAAAACGCATCTAAAGATTTTTTCCCATAATGCAGAAAAAGACAAAAGAGAGTAAGATATTAGGAAAATGGAATGGAGAGATTCAGAAAAAGGAAATAGAGTATGAGTGAGAAATGAAATTCAAAGAGCCATTGGATGAGAGGTCCAGAACTGACCAAATATATAGATAATCAGATTTAGGGGAGCAAAGACCTCTTACTCTCATGAATAAAAATAAATTTGAACTAAGACACATTATTCTTTTTTGAGAGAGAGAGAAGGGGAAGGTAGAGGGAGAGAGAGAGACAATCCTAAGTAGGCTACATACCAAGTGCATAGTGCTTGTGCATACCAAGTGACATAGGGCTTGATCTCATGACTGTAAGACCATGACCTGTGCTGAAATGAAGAGTCAGACACTCAACCAACTTAGCTACCCAGGTGTCCCTGAACTAAAACACATTATGGCAAAACTTCAGATGGATGAAGATAAAGAGAATTTCTTAAGAGAAGCCAGGAAACAAAAAACAAACTACCCTTCCCCAAGTTAAACACAAATAACAATTAAATTGACAGCTGGCATTTAATTTTCAGCTGCCACAATGGAAATCAGAATTATATCTTTGAGTAACTGAAAACATTTGACAACCTGATATCATATGCCTAGAGAAACTACTATTCAATGACAATCTATTAAAAATAGTTGTAGGAAAACTCAAAAATAAGATGGTACAATCAATATAGCCTCACTAAAGGATTTTTTTTTAGATTATGCATCAAGGATTAATAAAATGAACCTAACAGAAAAGCCTAAGATACAAAACCAATTGTAAGTAAAGAAAACCAAATTCAAAAAGGGAAATCTAAAAAATGCTAACTGTATAAAATAATATTAATGATATTTATTTTATGAGATTATAAAACTGGAATTATTATCCTCAAAGATCCTTACATTATTTGGGTGGAAGATGTAAACGAATCTCCTGGTCAGCAGAGAGGAGTGAGGTGGGGGGAGATGACTGGAAGGGTACTGCAGTGCAGGGAATGTAAAAAGTAGGACAAAGAGTAAACCCAAAATAAAATGGTAGAAATCAATCCAAATTTCATTAGTAGCTGTAACTTAACTAACATGAGTTTTCTCCTTGGTGAGTCACAGATAGAAACTACATCAGATGTTGTCACACAAAGGAAACTTTATTTGCAGCAAATAAGGAGATCATGTGGAATAACTTCCAAAGCCATGATCCCAGATCAAGAGTAAATGGGTTTCTTTTATTTAGGATTAGGATGAATATTTAGAAAGGAGAGCCTCTTATCTTATGTAGAGGCAGTATGTATGCCTTAAGGAAACATGTCTATGCATACATGGCCTGTTATGTAAATGAGGCTCCTCCTTGGGTGGGGATGTTAGTATTATAATGAGGTGAAGGTAGCTTGTCAGACATTCCATGGTCCATCTGCACAGGTGTGAGTTGGTGGTTAAGCTCAAACTGGTCTGGGTAGTCCTGGCCTCCAGAGCTCTTCTTCAGGGCAGTCATTATTGCTGGAGTGGTAGTTTCCATTTCCATCACAGGATGCTATGTCTGTTGAGTCTTTTGCCAGGGTTAAGAGAAAAACTGCAAAGAAGAGTTTAAGGGAAAATGTGAGACAAAGATTCGTGGGTAGAAGCAGGTATGGAGTAAAGGTCAGGTCTTGGGGTCTAGCTGGTGAAAAACCACATACAAAGAATCAAAACAAAACAAAAACACAAAACCTATCCCAAGTAGGTAATGTTTACACAGGCATATCAAATGTAAGAACAAATTTTGAAATTATAATCCTGGAAAGATATGCAGATCCATACAAATCAAAGGAAAGTTAGAGTGGCCATAGTAATATCACACCCAAAGTTTTTTAGGCAGCAAGTAAAACTAAAGAAACAGAGCTATACATCATTTTAAAACAAGGCAAATAATTTAGAAATCAATCACAAAAAGAAAACTAGAATTAAGATGGCTGGGCTAAGCCCAGAGAGCTCAACTAGTTTGTTATAAACTTAGTGTTTCCAAGATTCCCTTGAGGACAAATTAATTTGGTGACTTAGATCAGAAAAAGCAGGCCTTCCTTCACGTACCTAGTCTGCACTATTATAAGCATTGAAGTTGTCTTGAGACATTGCTTGTACTTGAGTCATGAGTCCCAGACTTTTTGTGCATATGTCGGAATGGACATAAAATGAGAATATTATTGATGGTGAGGGAATGGGGAGATTTTAATGAAAAGCTTTGGATTCCATTGCAATCAAAGTAAATAAAGAAAATGTACTGTTTAAATACAAAAGAAAAGTAAACTACTTAACCAAAAGCACTATGTGCTAGATTACTGGTTTAGGAATTGAGAAAGTAAGCTAACATCATCGTACAAGATGGTGTGACTAGCTTTCTTTCCTGAACTTTATCATATTTGATCAGGGATAAGAATTATATCAACAATCTTAAGGGAAGCTTCTTTCAGAGTTTTGATAAAAATTTTATTTGGAAGGATTATCTTATAAATCAGTTTAAAACGAGTCTACTTCTAGTAGATAGAATCTTTGTGACAAGTTTTAAGAAAGATTATTTATTTTATTTATTGTTAAATGTTGCCCCTCATAAAATAGCTTGGCAATTTTTTTTTAAAAAATTGACTCAGGCTTTGCTGAAAATCATGGGAAAGTTCTTTACATTTACATAAAGATTATGCCATCCATTCTCATTATCTTACATTATTAACATTTGGGATTTTCTAAGCTTAAATTACTCAAAGAAATAATGTTAGTTCACCTCAGTGTGGTTTCCTACTGTGTAAGTAGAATGAATAGTGAAAAATAGCATACACATCCATGAGGTTAAATATCCAAGGATGAAGCTAAATTTTTCCAAGTTTGAACCCATAATTGCATTTTTTTTAGGTAATTTGAAGTATGTTTGTCATTTTAGAGGAAATATCAGAGCTACTTTTAAAAATGTATGTTCTGGAGTCAGAATTATGCAGACACAGAACTGTAAGTGTTTTCCTCTATTTGACTAGTAACCATGTAAATGTAATTAAAAGACCTAGTGGGCTATTTCCTGTTTCTGTTAGCTAAACTCATTCTTGGATTGTTTATAATGGTACTAATTTGCATCACATTATTTAGCATACTGGCCTTTTTCCCCCCTAAATAAGAAAGAGCACTAGATAGAAAATTTTAAGCTTTTATTGCAGAACTTTCACTAAAATGCCTTAGGTAGATTGTCATTGTGAAAGCTAAAAGTAATCTTGAGAAACTTGGAATTTCTGTTGCACATTTTTGTCTCTAGAGATTTTTCCATTGGTTTCTTCAGGGAGTACACATCTGTTATGCCCACACATATCTGAAGCACTGCTATTTCTCAAATTGAGTACATGTGTATTCATGTCTACATATACTCATCTTGATAGTTATAAATCAAAGGAAGCATTTCAAGAAGTCATCTGGTCTATCTTCACATCTCTAGGCATAATTGCCTTGGAAAGAGGCCAGAAGAAGAGTGATCTGACTTACCATTAATAACATCAGAGAAAAACGATTCCACACCTAAGTATAGTCTCGTCCTTTCTAGACTTCCAAGCCTTCCAAGAGTAAATTTCTACCTATTTTAACTTAAATACCTTGTGCAATTTTAAAAACCAATTAATACTTGTTTCCTATTTTCATGCCCACTTTTATCAACTACATAAAAATTAGTACAATAATGTTTGCCTGCACTTTCTTTCCCAAGTTCTGCTTATTTTCACTGATCTTTGAAGACTAGTAAAACATTGTTTAAGATCTCATACATTTTTATTATAATATAGAGACACTAACTAATATGTTTAAAACATATATGAAAGAAAAAGTGAGAACTGAGTGAAGCAGGGCTCTGGATGAGAATTTTACACATTATCAAGCAAGTCTAGGAGGAAGGAAGACCACAATAGTCACTTCTTTAGATTTCTCACCAACACTGACAGAATGTTGCATGTTATTATGCCTTTCTTAGAGTTTAAGTGTGTGTGTGGAACTATTTTACTTTGTCAAGCACTAAGAAGGAGTTCATATTTCTTCCAAGATATAGTTATTGAACTAGATACATAGGCAAGTATGGTTATTGAAGTCCTCCATATTGCCCACGGTTTCCCATTTATACAAAGAAAAATCCTGTAATAAAAATAATAGCATAAACAATGAACTATGACAATGATTTATATGTTCAAATAATCAGAGTTATATACCACAAATTATAATCATTTTGAGTTTTTAATCTAATTTTTCTCTTATTTTTTCCCTAAACCACTAGCCCTGTACATGACACACATAAACCCTTCTTCTATGGTTAGTATTCCTCAGTTTTCTCTCCATGGACACTTACTTACCAACCTTAGAACTGACCAACTTAATAGACTGTATTAAAACCATGTATTCACCTGTACCTACTATGGGAAAAGCACTGTTAGGAACCATTTGAATTCAAAATGAATAAGCAAATACAGTATTCAAGAATGTAACCTCTGGTAGATGAAATATTTTTAAACCTACACATAAATGCATTATCTGTTTCATTTACAAATGACAGTGGCAGGAATTCAAACTGGATTAATCCAAGAAGGGAATTTATTGGCTCAAGTAACTAAAATATCCAGTTGCCTCTTAACAAAATTCCGGAGAAGTGGGGCAAAGGGCATCATTTATACAGAACTCAAATGTATGACATTCTGCAACACAGAATTCCCAAAATCCAGGGTCTCAAAAAAGTTTCTTTATCAGAATTTGGACTTTCTTCAACTCTCATTCTTCTCGATTCCATTTTAATCTGTGTTGACTTGATTCTCAGGCTGGCCCTGTTCAAATCATTAATTTTGTTATTCAAGTGACTCCAATAAAACATAAACACATCATTCTTTGTGGTGTCAGAGAAGCCCAGGTGTTGGTGCTTGATTGCTCTGCCCTGTTCACTTGGATCACAAGACAGTTCAGTATGAGCCTGAGAATCAGATCAATCTTATGTGAAATAAAGGGTCTGTGTATTTACCATATTTAAATTTTTTAAACATTTATTTACATTTGAGAGATAGAGAGAGAGCACATGAGTGGGGTAGGAGCAGAGAGAGAGGGAGACACAGAATCTGAAGCAGGCTCCAGGCTCTGAGCTGTCAGCACAGAGCCCTACAAGTGGCTCAAACTCAAATACCTTGTGATTATGACTTGAGCCAAAGTCAGAAGCTTAACCAACTGAGCCACCTGGGTGCCTCTATGCATGTTTACTGAATTTAAATGAGGCTGCCATTGATAGAGGCATATGGAATGGATCCTGAGAGAGCAATATGTATCAACTAAAGTAAATAAATATGATAAAGAAAAATGTATTTAAGTGTCATGAGAGGGCCTGAAGATTGATTGGCATTGAAGACACTTCAATAGAGTGGGAAACAGAAAGACCTGCCAGTGAGTAAAATCAGAATGAGTCTAAGTAGATAGTGTTTAATCTATGACATGAAAGATGCCTAAGATATTGAAACTGAGAAACTAAAGGGATGATATTTCCAGGTGAGTAAATTGAGGCAAGAAATAATGGAATAAATACAGAAAACTGCCTATTATGTAATTATTAAAACTGTGATGAAACATACGGATAAGAAAAATTGATTGAAAGCAGGAAATGAAGGGCTTTGAATGCCAGGCTAGAAATTTGGGACTGTAAATAGTGACTAGTTAGTGATGGCTTTTGAGCAAGAGAGTCATATGTTCAAATTTGAGACTTGAAAAGATTCATACTACAGCTATGCATGAAAAGCATTGCAGCCAAAAAGGCTATTTAGGAGGCTATGGCTGTAGCCCAAGTAAAATATGAGCCCCTCAACAGGGAAAGTGGTGCTGGAAAGAACAGTGAAATTTACATGTCTCTTTCATGTCACTTTCCCTTGACCTCTGTTCCTTCTGTTACCTGGCATATGTATATGAAATATTAGACCTCCTAATGAATAATCCAATGACCTTTCTGAAGCCTCATCTTCTTTGACCTCTTTTGTTTATTATTGTGAACTAGTAATTCTTTTTAAATATCATTTTTCTCTTGGCTCTCATGTTACTACACTATAGAACAATAGAAAGATTAATCTGTATCTGGATCCCTTGCTTCTACAACCACTCAGTCTTTGGGGCACCTGGATGGCTCAGTCATTTAAGTGACAACTTTGGCTCAGGTTATGATGTCACCATTTGTGAGTTTGAGCCCCACATCAGGCTCTGTGCTGACAGCTCAGAGCCTGGAGCCTGCTTCAGGTTCTGTGTCTCCTTCTCTCTCTGGCCCTTTCCCACTCACACTCTGTCTCTCTCAAAAATAAATAAGCATTACTAAAAAATAAAAAGAAAAAGAAAAGCATTCAGTCTTTGGATCTCTCTCTCTCTGTGTCTCTCTGTCTGCTTCTTCTTCTGTGTCCCTCTCCCTTCTCTCTGTATCCTCCTCTATAATAGCTCACTCAGATAATCTTTTACTCTCAAGCTGCTTCTTTTACCACCAGGTGGCTGGCTGCCTCCTCCATTCAGATTGCTGGTCTCAGCCTTCCTCTTGAGCAGCAGACCTACATTTGTAATAATCCACTTGATATTTAGCAAGAATACTGTATCTTCTAACGCTTAACTCATAAAAACCAAATCTATCATATTTGTAAATCATCATACTTCCTCAATTTTTCCCATTATTGTTCAATAATTTTATCATTCCATTAGTCCCAGGTCAAATGCATCCATTTGACCCTTATGACTTACCTGACTAGGTATGTGATTTCATTGTAACTGGTGTATGCTTGTCATGTTATATACATTCATACATTCATTTTTTTTTTTTTTTGGTTAATGCAACAAATATTTATTGAGCCTTATTTGTTCAGACTCTATGGTAGTTGAAAAATACAACATTGAGCAAACCACCAAATATTATTCTCTGCTTTGATGAAACACTTATATCCAATTGTAATGTCCTTGTGTGTGGACTATATATCTTTATGTAGCACAGGAATCACCATATAGAGTTTTTGTAATAAATATTTGTTGGGTGAATTAATTAATAACATCACAACTTTATCTTTTTTAATGTGGAAATATTCAGGGTGTTAGTATAAAACCATTCACAGTTTAGAGTCCTAGAGCCAGGGTTTATTGTACACCTTTTTATATAAGCCACAATACTCAACTCACCATTTTTTTATGTTTTTCTGTTATATTCTTGTAACCATTTGAAATATTCTAAGAAATGTCACAGTGACAATGTATATATAACAGAAACATAATTAACAAGTACTTGGGTCATTTTTTTGTTTACAGATTTTCAAAAGATAAATGACAGTAGCTCAGGAAATAACCTCTTTTCATGAAAAACTTTAGGTGAATTTTTTATTACATGAGTTCTTTTCAGTCATTTTGGGAACATGAAAAATGTTCATGGTCAAATATGTATCAGTAAATGCCATGGAATTAACTTTATTTCCTAATCAGAAATGTCAACGCTTTTATCATGTGCCAGGATTCTCTGATAATTTAGCTCAATAAAAATTGTTAAATCAAAAATTGTATAATTACATGGAACAGGAACAGATGAATAGGATGAAAGAATTATGAAAATGCCCTTTTTTAAACTGTTTGAAAAACTGTGCTTAATCTTTTTTTCTGCATAATTTTTCTGCAGTAGTTGCTATAAAATATTAGATATATGGCCGTTAGATGTTTGAATACAAAACACAAATAACAAAGTATTATTTTATTCATTGTTTCCTTTCATGCAGAACTACATATTCTACAGAGCTCTTCAATTAGCCTTAATGACTGCCAATAACAAGATTATCTTTACCTTCGAATTTCTCAACTCTGATGCTATTGATATTTTATGTCAGATACTTTTTAAAAATTATTTTAGAGAGACAGAGAGAGAATACCAAGCAGGCTCCATACTCAGCATGGGACCCAACATGGGGCTTAATCCCACTACGCTAGGATCATAACCCAAACTGAAATCAAGAGTCAGATGCTCAACTGACTGAGCCACTCAAGTATCCTGCCAGATAATTTTTTGTTGTGGGGACTGTCTTGTACATTATATATGTAGCATATATGTCATCCGTCTACTAGCTGCAAATAATACCCCTGGATATGACAATTACTAAATGCCCTTGGGATAAAGAGGTAAGGGTTGTGGAAACCATCCTGCTTGGGAAACAATGGCCTTAGTGATGTTGAATTATCCCAAATCTGCTGGAACTGAAGATTGGCTTTTTAATATTTTCACGAGAAACTGAAAAATGTGTTTCAAATAGACTATTTTAGCTGATATGTGTTACTATCACAAAATAAAAAAAAAATACAGTCTTCTCCTTTCATTCTCCATGAAGATAAATCGTCCTTGTGTTCAATTTCTGAAGATGTAAGTTGAAGAAGACTATCAGTCTGGCTCTCTTTGGGGAGACCTGAATGTAATTTTATATTTCTGATCGAACTCTTCTGATGAGCCCTGCCTTATGAAAAATAAAATCACTGGGGCACCTGGGTGGCTCAGTTGGTTAAGCGTCCATCTTCGGCTCAGGTCATGATCTCACAGTTTGTGGGTTCAAGCCCCATGTCGGGCTCTGTGCTGACAGCTAGAATCTCTTTCAGATTCTGGGTCTCCCTCTCTCTCTGACCCTTCCCTGTTCATGCTGTCTCTCTCTCTCTCAGAAATAAATAAAAACATTACACAATTTTTTAAAAATCACCACATGTAATGTGAAAAATAAAAGGTCACTAGGAGAAAAATCTGTTTTAATTTTTCCCAAATCATAATAAAGTCCACACAGCCAAAGAATTTTGTACCTATAATGTGATTATTCTTAACCAATAAGTTATGTTAATGTTGTTTTGACTTTGTCTGAGCTGAAAACTAGAAGAATTTCTGAGAGAATTAAATTGATGTAAACATATTGTTACATAAAAATATCAAACATAATCCAGGCATTTTTGAGTTTTCTTTTAAATGAAGAGACAAAAATATTTCATTTTAGTTACTCCTGTCCTGAAAAAAGGGAAAAGACACAGAATAAATGGAAATGTAGAGACTTACAGTTATCTTGCGAATACAGCCTCAAAGGTAACAATTTGGAATTTTTTCAATCACATTTGTATGTCCACTTGTTTGTTTTCTGACTGTGGGTTTAAAGAGCTTTCAAATAACAATTCCTTGAGCAAAGTAATTTTGCATGTGCAGTTATGTCTCTTGTAATGGGGAAAACAGAGCTAACAGATGATGTTTCTCTCATTTAAAGCCATTTTCTTTCATCTAAATAAAAAGAAATAATGGAGGAAAAAAATAAATCTAATCTGAGGCAGAAAAAAAGAAAAAAAAGTACAATGTGTTGAGCAACTGTGATTATGACATATTGATTATTATATTTTCTATATTGAGGAGAAAATGTAAAATAAATGAAATTCCAGGCAAGCCTGAATAATGACCAGTGGGCACTATTCCACTGTGGGTCTCCAAAGATTTTATTAAATGCCATTAAATTGTTTGCATCTGTTGTGGAATCCAAAAGACAAGCATAGGTTAGACGTAGGGATAATGGTATGTATGCATTGTCCTTTAGAAGCTATAATTTTCCAAACTGAAGTACCTTCATTTAATCCAACAAGAACTATGATTTTCAGGGCCATTTTAAACAGATGTTCAAACAGCTTTAGATCATCTCCCAGTGAATCAATTTAGATTTTAGATGCAACATTTTTTTCTTATTATTAATAATTGCCCTAGTTTTCATGTGCTGTTAGTTGGATTTTTAGAAATATTTAATTTCAACTAACCAACAGGGCTGTTACAAACATATGTATAGAAGAGTATCTAAAATGTAGATAAATAAAATATAAATAGAAAATAGCTGTCACTATATGTGATTTTATGTATATCCAAGAAATTCCCTTTGTAGTCCAAACTATTTTGCCTGAGTCTTTAAAACATCTTTTTTTCAGAAGAACACTATTACAGAATTTATTTTCTTTTTTGTCATTTAACAACTGCTATGTGTATCCCAACAGCAACCACACTAAATCACAGTAAGGTAAAAGGAGCTTATAAATAATAAGAAATTAATTCAGCACTCTGCATTAATAACTTCATATTTAGCTGAGGATGAAGACCAAAAAAAAAGTTCATTTTAAGAAACTTAAAAAAAATAACCTCTATTTATTGTTATATTTGTAATTTTAAAATATCTCCCCATGTAATGGACCTTTTGTTAATTTATCTTATTATTTATCTTCCTACCTAAAATATAAATTTCACAAGATTCCAGAATTGTGTCTATGTTCATTGCTTTAGGGCTATGAGTAGCAAAAAACACCTAGTATATATTTGGCACACAGTAAGTATCGGATGAATGAGTGAGTGAGCGAATAACGTCTACTCAAATATGATTCCAGAAAAAAATAAGATATGTTGCCCTCTTGTTTGTTTGTTTTACAGTATAATGGCAACAATTCTATACATTACTCAGTACTCATCAAGATTGATCCCCCTTATCTATTTCACCCACCTCCCCTCTGGCAAACATCAGTTTGTTCTCAGTATTTAAGATCTGTTTTTTAATGTGTCTCTTTTTACTTTTTTCTTTTGTTTGGTTTCTTGAATTCCTCATATAAGTGAAATCATGAGGTATATGTCTTTCTCTGACTGACTTATTTCACTTAGCATTATACTATCTAGGTCCATCCATGTCAGTGCAAATGGCAAGATCTCATTCTTTTCATGGCTAATATCCCATTGTACATATACACCACACCTTTCTCCATTTATCTATTGATGGACACTGGGGTTACTTCTACTTCTTGACTTGGTGTTGAGATGTATAAGTTCTTATATATTTTGGATATTAACCCCTTACCAGATACACCATTTGCAAATACATTATCTCATTCAGTAGGTTTCCTTTTTGTTTTATTGATGGTTTTCTTCACTGTGCAAAAGCTTTCTGTTTTGGTCTGGTCCCAATAGTTTAATTTTGCTCTTGTTTCTCTAGCCTGAGTAGACATCTAGAAAAATGTCTAAGGCTGATGTCAAAGAAATTACTGCCTATGTTTCCTTCTAGGAGTTTTACAGTTTCAGGTCACATTTAAGTCTTAAATTTGCCCTCATTTTTACAAATTTAACTGTCACAGTCTAACATGAAAACAATTTTGCTTATAAATCCAAACATTTAATACATCATAGGTTTTTATTCAGATTGATCTGAGTATAATTTTGCTTGTTGCCACAGACTTTCTGTAACTTCAGGCAAAAAACTCAACCTCCCTGACTTTTAATTTCCTTGTATATATAATATAGCATCTACAAAAGAACCTGACAAAAAAGTAAATGCTCAAGTAAAAGTCATTTTCATTTGCTTTCAGAAATGTTAGGAAATCACTTAAAGGGGACAAAGTCACTAGTAAATGCCAAATGGAGACAGAATGTTACTTGATGGATGTCTTTTTAATACAGATACCACTAATGTAGCTGAGAAATGATGTATTGGCACACCCTAAACACAAAAAAATAATCTGTCATTCTCTTAAATCTACCTATTCCACAAGTGGCCTTGCAAACAGTGAGCCTGCTGTGTAGTTGATGCAGTTTCACTTTGGATTTTTGTGCCCTGCATAATTATAGCAATAGTAGCATTATGACTACTCTCAGAGCATATTAATCCATTCTTATATGCAAATGGGAAGAGTACTTTTGGATAGCTTTTTTTTTTTTTTTTTAAAGAAAGAGACCTCTTTCTACTTTCTCTTTTCCATTAGTGGAGTCATAAATTAAATTTGGGACAGGTAGGAAAAAAGAAACTATACAGACAGAGGAATACAACTATGCTTATGTTTTTTTGATGCCAAGATATCTATACTGAAATTGATCCAGATAGATATATCCAATCACTCACAAGTGGTTATTTCTGATTCAGTTCAGTGTTCAGAGGCAGTTGCTCTGTAGGAATAAAGTCAGTGAAGTCAGTCAAACTGAGTTCTAATCTAGAATTTACTACATAATAGCTGGACAATATTGAACAAATTATTTAACCTCAACCTTCCCAAATCTCATTATCTTAACCTGCCATAGTCCCTTCAGCATAGTATATCTTGAATAATTTAATTTCTTTGAGATATTATATGTAAAGAGTCATTGTCTAAGTGATATTTGATATTTAATAAATTATGGTTCTTTTTATTGTCTACCCCAAACCTATGCTTTCACATATAAGATATAATAGAACTCTACAGCTAAAGCCAAAAATAATAAGCTAAAGACATTTTAGCATCTTGGAGTGAATTGCCAATGAGTCACTCTGTATCCAAGCTCTTTTTTAGCTTATTCTTTCATCAAATTTCTGGCCCTTAGATTATATTCTACTTTTTGTTGCCATATTGCCTATTGCACTAACCTCTGATTATTCTTTTACTGGCTTGATTCCTAGCATTCACTAAAATTTATGGCTTAGAAATTCCTTTTTAAAATACTGGATAAAAATACCTTACTCTCAACTCTCAGTATCAAATCTCTGCTTACCTAAAAGCTCTCCAATGTCAAAGGTTTGCAAAAGCCATCACAATGATTTACACTGGGTGAGAAGTGCAATTCTATTTTAGATAGAATAGACACTCAAATGTGTACATTTGAGGCTGTGAACAATAGACATTTATTGTTTTGTTCATTATAACTTTTCTTTTTCTAATAATTTTATTTCTTTAAAGATATTTTTTTAAGTTTATTTATTTATTTTGAGAAAGAGAGAGAGAGAGTGTGTATGTTTGTATGTTCATGGGTGGGGGAAGAGCAGAGCGAGGGAGAGAGAGAGAATCTCAAGCAGGCTCCACACTGTCAGTGCAGGGTCCAATGTAGGGCTCGATCTCATGAACCATGCGATCATAATCTGAACTGAAATCAAGAATTGGAGGCTTAACTGACTGAGCCACTTAGGTGCCCCTCTAATAATAATTTTTAAAAGTTTCCCTTTCATGTAGTAATTCAGGAATGCATCTTCTCTCCACCTTATGGCTCTACAATTCGCTACATTTTTATTGTCATTTGCATCAAGCCCTCCAAAAGGAAAAAGAATGGTAGACCAGAAAAAGCACACACCACTTCTACTTTATTTCCCTTCGGTAGAATTCAACCATATAGATCTCCTTACTGTAGGGGATTCTGGGAAACATACGCTAGTTGTGTGCCCATAAAGTAAAGGAGAACGTGAATTTTTGTAAACAGAAACAATCATTATCACAATTGTTAAATCTAGCTTGTAATGATTTATCATCTCTCTGGCTTTTTCACCCATCAGTTTCCTTCTGCTTTAGAGTTAGTAAGCTTCTTTCTTTGCCCCAGACATTTTTATGGTGTTGAACTTATCATTTCCACTTGCCTGAGGTATTTTACCTTTGGATTATTCATTCCTGTATCTTTCTGATCATTTAGATCTCAGCTTCAATGTCACCCCTTGAAGCCATTTTTTAAAAAATTTTCCTTTCTAAATTCCAACCTACAGACATTTCCTTTAATATCACCTTGTTTGACTATCCTGAAAACACATTTCTGCAATGACTTCTGAGGCTAACTACATGAAGTTAGGCCAAATTTCATAGGATAAGGGCACAGCTCTTTACAAAACTGCCTCACTTCAGACACCAGCCTCAAGATTGGGGTGGTTCTTAGGCCACCTGCAATTTCTGTCAAACTATCTACCAGTTTGGGAGTCCTCTTTACCCCCTCAGTTCTGATAATTCACTAAGACAAATCACAGAACTCAGAAAAATGCTATACTTACAATTACAGTTTTATTATACCAGAAAGCATACAAATAAAATTCAGCCAAAAGAAGATTTATGGGATGAGATCTAGGAGGATCCCAAATGCACAGATACTCATTCCCTCACCCCATGAAGTAAGGATGAGTCACTGACCCCCCAGGCACATCAATGTGTATTACTAACTCAGAAAGCACACCTAGGCTTTAATGTCCAGTTTTTATTGGGAGTTTTATTACATTTATAGGCAATTCATTGACTGAGTCATTAGCCATGTGATTGAACTCCATCTTGAGCCTCTGAAGAGGTTGACTGCTGTTATTTGCCTCAAACCTAAAGCTCTAATCACATAGTTAGTCTTTCTGGTATGGCCAGCCTTTATTTTGTGTCTTTTTATTAGTGTAAACTATGGAGCGCCTGGGTGACTCAGTAGGTTGAGCATCTGATTTTGGCTCAGGCTATGATCTCAATGCTTGTGGATTCAAGCCCCGCTTTGCGCTCTGTGCTGACAGCTCAGAGCCTGGAGCCTGCTTCACATTCTGTGTCTCCCTCTATCTCTGCTCCTCCCCCACTGGCATTCTATCTCTCTCTCAAAAATGAATAAATCTTAAAAAAAATTAGTGTAAACTATCCAGGAGCCTACCACAAACCATCTTATTAGGATGCGTTATCAGGATCCACCATGAATAACAAAGACACTCCCATCACTCTGTAAATTCCAAGGATTCAAAGACTATCTCTTAGGAACTGAGGCAAAGACCAGCCAAATTTCTTATTATACAATACTTTCTGCAAAGTGATCTTGTACGTTTATTTTTCAGTCTCTACTCTTCCTAAATATAAGTTTCTTGTGGTCAAAAATCTTGTTTGCCGTGTTAACACAGAAGAGTAATTTGTAAATAGGTAAGTTTTGATGAAATGAAAAACTATGAGTTCTCAATTCTGACTTGGGCAGTTGAACAGAAAATTGTTGACAACCAATTAGTTTTTGATGCAATTGTAAGCCCCAAATAATAGACTAATTGAAGTTTTAACTATGTAGGGAAATATGTTTTTGCTTTTTATTGTTTGGTTTTGAATCTTAGCTCTACTACTTATTCTCTGTGCAAGCTGCTCTGTGCTTCATTTTCCAATTTCAATACAGTGATAATAGTTCTACTTCTTTGTGAGGATCAAATAAGATGTTGTCTGAAAAGCTGTTTGAAGGGTGCCTGATATATTAAAATCTTTAATAATCATCATTTATTATTGAGGTGTGATTTGGTGTCAAAAGGTATATGGAGAATCACTGAAGTAAATCAAGCATCATTATTAACCTTATAGGGATTAGTATAACCAAGCCAAAGCATTCATTAAATAACTTTTCTCTTCAAGAAGAAGGCTTTGATTGATGTTATTTAACTTAATTTGAAATTCACTATGTTAGATGTGCTGCAGGATAATCAGATAGGCTATCTCTTAAAATTACACAAAATATCCATGAAAAAAATGATTCATGTCAAAAAGATTATACCAGAATGTCTTTGAAGACAGGCAATGTATATTCAGATTTGTCTCTCCTGGAATGTCTTACTATCACCTGATAGTAAGATCTAACCAAATGAAATAAATTTAGGGGATTAGATAAACCAAGTAAATTTGTATATGAAAAATATGTGTATTACATTTATTAGGTTGTATACACTTGTGAAATTATTGCCATGAAAATGGTTCCCAGATCAAAAAATAGTTGGGGAGGGGCACCTGAGTGGCTCATTGGGTTGAGCATCAGACTTATCAGAGACAGGTCATTATCTCATGGTTCATGGTTCGATCCCTGCATAAGGCTCTGTGCTGACAGCTCTGAGCCTGAATCCTGTTTTAGATTCTGTATTTCCCTGTCTCTCTGCCTCTCCCTCACTCACTCTCTCTCTTTCTTTCTCTCTCTCAAAAATAAATAAATAATTTTTTTAATCTTCAAAAAATATTTGGGGAATTTTGTGTTGGACCTTTTCGTTTTAAATATTCAACTGTTGATTATAACTATATTAAAATGTAATGTATAAAATCAAAAGATGTGTTAAAAAATAAGTAGTTTTTATTTTACCAGTTTCAAAAAGACATTTTAAATATGCAGTTATTGCTTTTATAATCAATAAAGATTAGAAAAATGTTAAAACCAATAGCTCTTTTGGTTTACATATCAGATGAAATTAACAAAAATTTGATATTTCTCATAAAATTAAGTGTTTGATCATATTTCAGAAAATCATGTTTTTCCTTTCTATTCCAAGAATATTATGTTGAATTTCATTTCAAAACAAAGAGACATTGCATTTTTGGTGCTGTAAAGAGCTTCTGAAGACTTCTTAATGCATTCAATAGATCATTTATTGAATACTTTGTATGTGGCATGCCCTCTTCTAGATTCTAAGAATTAATATCAAATAATATCAAAGGAAATTCCAATCCTCATGGACCTTTCATTCAAGTCTTGATACTGACTACTTTGGAGAAAGAAAAGGATCTATATAACAAACAGAAAGTCAGATATCAATTTCACATTATCATTCTATACTTAGTATTCCTTCAATACTTGGGCACATATTTAGATTATGCCTCCTAAGTGTGAGACATGTACTTGTTCGTGAGGATAAAGTATTGAAAAGAGGATGGGTGATTTGTGTGATAATGAAGCAAAGGAAATACAGGACAGAATTTCAGGGATAACAGAATTTCCAAAGGACCCTACAAATAATAGCTTCATTAAATTTCTATTATGGTGATAACTGTATTTTTACATTTTCTTAAATTTATAAGGGCCTACCTAAAGGAAGACATTTCCTTCACTTAAAGGGAAATACTGAGTTTCTAAAAGATTGTACTATTAACTCTACTTAAAGATAGAAGCAAGGAGGGGCACCTGGATGGCTCAGTTGGTTAAATGTCTGACTCTGGATTTCAGCTCTGGTCATGATCTCACAGTTCATGGGTTTGAACCTCACATTGGGTTTTGCGCTGACAGAGCAGAGCCTGCTTGGGATTCTCTGTTTCCCTCTCTCTCTGCCTCTCAAAATAAATAAATAACCATTTTTTAAAAAGATAGAAGCAAAGATAAAAAACATCTCCCCGAGTCCAAAGCCAAAATTCTCTTTGCCATAGTACCTTCCTTTAAGTTCCTCATGAAAACAAGTTACTCAGCATGTTGGGAAAGATTCACACCCTGAAATCTTGGTGTCTGAAAAATTTTAACCAGATTAGTTAGCCTACTTTTTATACTGATTTTTCTTTTTTTTTTTTTATTTTGCAAATGTGTATTCTTTGGGATAAGAGGGAAAGAAAAGGTGGTTCAAGCCCCACTCACTGAGGCTCAAGTTTTAAGATTCCATAAGACAACAGAACCAAACATTGTGGGCACTATCGTCAGCATCCAGCCTCAGGTGAGTGAATTAGAACTCAAGATAAGGCAGAAAGAAAATGTCCTCATAGCATCCCAATCACACCTTTGATATTTTTAATAATCAGAGTAATAATCAGGGTTTTCTTGTATTTTACTTCAGATAATATTGCCCACTCAAATATAGGAAGCATGGTTAAATTTGAGTTTCAAATATGCAATGTTTCACAAAAGTATGTCCCATGGTATTTTGATTTGCTAAAATTGTCAACCCTAACTTGAAAAGAAAGACATTACCATTGCTCTTGTTAGAGAAAGATGTGGTTCAAAGAAAAACTTAAAACAGAAGAGTCCTATAACTTTTTTCTGACACACTTACATTGAGTTTTTTTAAAGGTGCAATAAAAGTCTGAAAGTATGGGAGTAGTTAGTTGTGTAGCTGACTGATGACTCCAGTACCAAGACGTTTATTAACACATAGTTCAGCTCTAGTGTGATGCACTACCCATGAAGTTTTCTTCATAATTCTCTCAGTGAGCTGTTATTCTGCCTAATATTGATTCTGTATCTGTATTTTAGGTGTATCAAGTGGAGCTGCTCTCAGTTCTGTACACATTTGGCATTTATATATCTATACTGACTGGGTCTGACAAACAAACAAAATATGTCCGCATCCTCACTGTCACTTTCTTCTCAGCTGAGTTGCAACTGGGTAGAATAATGAATAAATTTACAACGATAATTTTGTACAAATCCTTTTCTAAATCTCCTAGTTCTGTGGCCAATTTTTTCTATCAATAGCATAGTGATGATTTTACTACCACAGAAGAATATCCTCTGTGGCATATTGAACCTACTAACTCAAAAATTAAAAGAAGAAAAGATTTAAAAATATAAACTAAAAATCATGGTCTCCAATGCTTATGTTATTCAAAATCATATACCAGAAGAGATCAAAAAGTCAATGGTTCTTGTTAAATCCTTACTGATTTTCAGAGTACACAACCCTATATTTTCAAATATAAGTAAATATTGAAAGAGTTGCTTCTTTTTTAAATTTAAAGTTTATTTATTTTATTTATTTTATTTTTTATTTTTTAAATGTTTTATTTATTTTTGAGAGAGAGAGAGAAAGGGAGAGACAGTGAGCAGGGGAGGGCCAGAGAGGGAGGGAGACACAGAATCTGAAACAGGCTCCAGGCTCTGAGCTAGCTATCAGCACAGAGCCAGATTCAGGGCTCAAACCCAGGAACTGTGAGGTCATGACCTGAGCCAAAGTCGGACGCTTAAACGACTGAGCCACTCAGGTGCCCCTATTTATTTATTTTAGAGAGAGAGAGAGAGAGAGAGAGAGAGATCATGTGTATGAGCTGGGGTGGGAGAGAGAGAGAGATAGCACACTTTCCATTACATAATTCTAGTTAATATCTAATGTTCTCAAATTAAAAATGCTCTAATTTTATTGATGAACCATAATAATGGGTGTTTTCCTGTAACTTCTTTAAAAAATCAAGGAAGCTATAATTTCACTATAAAATATAATTTTAAGGTTTTCATTTTCAAAAACCCACATTATTATCCTGAAAAGAATGCTGCTATGTTCAAAAAGCAATGTGTAAAATGTTATGAAACCAAAAGAAAATGGATTTTTAGGATTCTCTTTTAAGATATCTTGACTGCAGCTGCTAGGTATTGATACTTGTCTTCAGGAAGTTAAGAGCTAATTATAGAGGATAATCCCATACACCTAATTTGACATCAAACAAAAAGATGAGAAATGGAAAGCATGTGGAAGAATCACAAGCAAGACTGATTAAGTAATCATGGAAAAAATCAAGACTCCTACCATTTTAAAGACTGGTTTTCAGTCTAGGGAAAAGGAATACTGCAGAAAGCAAGGAATATAAACCTAAATTCACTCATTGGCTGAATTATATTAAGAATGTAGCATTTACACAATTGGAAATTTTCCAATTTCACTCCTTGTCAATGGTGAAAATCTTGACACCTCTCCCTGAAGAGTCTTCTAACTCATTATAAATTATTGGTCAAACAGGTGTAAGTTGCCTATCAGAGCATCCCAAGCCATGCTTCTATCTTGGCTTAGATGTCTCTAAAGGGAATAGATCTTTCAAATTTCTTCCAGTCTAACTCTTGAGCTGTTCTGGCTGGGAGAAAAGGAACACTTTATACAGTGAGTAAATAAAGAAAATACATGTAGAAGATAGGACAACCCCAAATCACTAATCAAAAATATGTTTAATTGTCTATGTAGTGAAAAGCATTTAATTTATACAAAAAATAACCACAGTGGAAGTATTCAACTAAAGGAAGAGTCAATGACAGTCAGGGAGGAAGCAGAGATGAAACGAAGTGTTATTTACTGAAATTGTGCTCCATTTAATTTGAGTGGAGAGGGATTGAGTATTGTTTCTAACAGAGAATAATGTGCATAACAGGAACACTATACGTTTTAGCATACACTTATAGAAATAGTACTGAAATGAATAGATATTTTAATTTCATTTCAACAAACATTTTTTGAGCTGGTTAGTTATCAAATACTGTATTCAAAACCACAACAACTGCAAACAGGATAATGCATAGAAACTATTGATAGAAACATTTTAGTATTACATGTATAAAACAATGAGGAATTTCATAAGGCCCTGGAAAACCTACACTAGGGCATTCACAGAAAACATTCATCTGGGTAACCATTCCTTTCTCCACAGTGCCTAGTATGGTTTGTGGAAAACTCAATAAATAATTGTCTAATGAATGCATAAATGAGTTGCAAAATACCAGAAGAGAGAGTAATTAATTCTGCATGGGGAAGTCTGGAAAGGTTTCAAAGAGAAGTTAACATTTGAATTGGGTCTTGAAAGATAAATGAAATATTAACAAGCAGTTAGATACAGCTGAGTATCAAAGCCAGAAGCAACATCATGCAAAATAGGTGCAGTTTCCATTGTATTCAGGGAAGTGTTTGGTCTGCTTTTATTGAGCTATAAGTTGTATGTAAAAGTTAAGAGGTCCAGGGTAGAAAATGGTGTGAAAATGTAAATTTAAGCGGATTATAATTAATGATCTGAATTCAATAGTTTAACATTTTTTAACATTCTGGGCTTAGTTCCTGATAATTTTTTTAATGTTATAGTGTAGTCATTCAATTAACCTATATTAATCGCATTAAATGCTATGAAGGAAGCATTGGTCTAATCACTGGTGCACAGCCTCAAACAGAACACAAAAGTCCATTCTTATATGGAAGGTATAGCCTAGAAAGGATTATAGATGGTTAGAGAAACAACCATCAACAAAAAACAAATGGGCCAAAAACTATAGAATTTATTTATTTAGAAATATTTATTCAGCACCTCTACATGCCAATCACCATTTCACACACACACACACACACACACACACACACACACTCCTTGCACTATAGATCTACATTAGATAAAAAAATTGTTAAGATTTAAAAAAAGAAGGATCTGTGGCTAGAGAGTTACTGAAGCCACTTTTAGATAGTAGGGTATTTTTAATAGAATCAAAGAAAGACTCCTTAGAAAGTAAAACATTTAAGGAGAGACTTCAAAATATGAGAAAGACATGTCAAAAGAAAATTGTGGAAGAAATCCAAAATTTTAGTATCTTTGTTGTGGTCCAAGAATGTCTGTGGATAATGTGGCTGGAGTAAGTCAAATGAGGGGGGAAATCAGAAGCTAAATTAGAGAATTATCTGGAGCCATGATATATGAGTCTTTCATTAGCCAATGGAATAACATGGGGATATATTGGAGGGCTTTGGACACAGAAACCTAATTTATTACTCTGATTTATTACTTTACATAACCCAATTGCCATATTGAAAATAGAGAAAAGTGTAGAAACAGAGAAAGGAGTTTTGTGTGATTATAATAACCCTGGTAGGAGATAATGGTGGCTTGATCACATTCTATGTGGTTTATAGGGATAGAATCAGTGGGATTGATAAATTGAATATTAAGAATGAGAAAATTGGAATATCAAGAGATGCATTTGATATAGTACATCAAGTATGATCTAAGCGAATTGAAAGACAGAGTTGCTGTACATTCAGGAATTAGCATTTTTGTGAGGGAAAGAGGAGAAGTTCAGTTTTGTATACATAAATACTGAGGGTACCTAATGGTATATTCAAGTAAACAAAAGATAGTTAAAATATTTAAATATGGAGTTCAGGAGAGTGGATTAAGCAATAAATATAAATTTGAAGCAATCAGCCTTTCAATGGTATTTAAATATACAGTCTGGACAAGGTCAAAACAGATTAATTTTAAATAAAAAAGAGAAGTACGAGAATTGAACCAAATGGAATTCCAGTATTTAGAACTCAGGAAAAGAAAGAGAAAAACTGCAAAGAAGAAGTAAAGAGCGAGAATCAAATGAGATTGATATTGTGTATTCTGGTGACAAGAGTTCCAAACAGTTGTATGATTAGCAATGTGGTCTGCTGAGTGGTCAAACAAGGTGTGAGAAGGAAGTTGACCTTTGGGTTTCCACAATGTAGAGATCACTGGTCACCTTGATCAGAGTGGTTTCAGGGGAATGACAAAAAAATATATATTGAAGCAGGTAATATGAGAAAGAGAGAAGATGAAATGGAGCCATCAGAACTCTCTGGGGAAGCTTAGAGGATTGGGGTGTTAGAGAGAAAGAGTGTGGGGTGAAGGGAGAGGTATTTTGTATTTTAAGAATAGAGCTAACATAATACATTTGTGTTTTAATGGAAGAGACAGTGGAGAGGGGAAATTGATGGCACAGAAGAGAAAGTGAGGAAAATCAGAAGTGATACCCTCATGGAGTGCAAGAATGGTTTGTCCATTGTAATTAAAAGAAGGAAAAATATGTAGGTACAGACCAAGGTAGAATGATAGCTTTAATGATGGGATTTTTAGAAATTCTCTTCTAATTGCATCTGTTATCTCAGTTACTGAGAAGCAAAGTTATCAGCTGAGCATGTGGAGCGGAAAGAGTTGTGGAATAGTCATGAAAAAAAGTAAGAGTAAATTGACTAGGGAAATATAGTAAAATTGCCTGGGAGTGCTAAGGGCCCACTTGAGATTCCCGGTCATGAATTTAAAGTGAGATCAGCCAGCATGGTTTTCTATTTTTCTGTAGCTATAGTGAGCTGCTGTCATGGAGTTGAGTAGGTGGCAAAATGAATTAAAGAAGTATTGCAGTTGTTATAAAAGTTGCTGAGGTTGCTACAGTATTCAAGGAACCAAATATATAAGAAAGAACTTTGAAAGCTATAAAGTACCATGGAGGTATAATTCATCACTGGGGTCCAGTACTGTAAGCTCCCCTGTAGTTGCTTTGTTTTATGGATGAAAGTCAGAGTGCCAATTATTGGTGCCAGTCTTTAAAATAGATCAAAGATGCCTAGTAGCGTCACAAGTCTTGAAACCTGTACCTGACAGATCGTAAAGTAAATTAAATTTCACATTACTACATAAGAATTAAAAGAACCTGGACAAGAATGTACATACATAACTGAGCCAAGGGCTGTGGCATTGTTGTTTTTCAGGATGCTTGCAAACTCCCTTGAAGCCAGTATTATTGTGAGATACTAATAGACAAATTTTGCTTTAGGATTTAAAATGTCCATGCTTTCACTTATATGTCATGTTAATAAGTTTCCATCCATGAAAAAAAAAAGATGGTTTTGCCAGTTATTTCCCTGAAGATTCCTCTGTGAAACAAGTGTTCCACTCCAAGAAATTCTTTTCATATTGCAAGATTAGATCAATTTCATTCATTACCATCACCTTTGGCTATCCCTGTAGGACTTTTTGGGAATAATTGAGTAATTCAACAAATTCAACAATGGCTTCAGCTTTCCCATAACAGAAGAATGGTTCTTTAGAATCTTCATTTTCCATTCAAAACTTTGGAAAGGGAATTGCAATTTTAAAGGCAAGAAAGAATATACATTTGACTGAATGGATTTTCAATATTTGGCTTGAAAATAAGGTCTTTCCAAGGTAACATTTTCTCATTCCTTTTCAAGCATTTGTCCTTTAAATTTCCTACACTCCCTCTTAGTTCCATATATAATTTAATATTTAAGCACACATTCTTGTTCAGATACTTCTGTTCATTTATTTTGTGACTACATTAAAATTGATATTTCACTTTTAGAATAGTTTTTATAATATTTTATTAAGTTGTTAATATTTGATGGATAAAAATATCAATATGATGAACATGGCCATGATCAATAAAATTCTTTAAATTGCTGTAACTAAGATGGACCATTAGTTACTAATGGAACTATTGTATAGTTTACTCAAATATAAATTCTTAAAATCAATAAGCAAGAGTTTAAAGAAAGAAAAAAATAATTACTAATATTCATATGCTTACAATAGAGGGAGAGCAATTAGTTAAATATATTCTGACTGCAAATTTGGCAGTGCAAGTTATAATAAATATCTAAGAAAATAATTTGGTTTAACCCAAATTTCAACAATTGTAGATGTAATTCTGATTATCTCTTTTAAATATGTATGATTAGAATGTTCAATGGAAATATTATATTATAATTTTATAATCTGTCAGGAAAAATATGATAAATTGTATTCAAATGGATTAAAAAATTAAAAGGAAATAAGGATTTTTTCTCAAAATATTAAATATATGTGACATTAAAATCTTAAATTGTTAATCCATAAGAGCATGGCATCATAATACTATATTGAAAATGCTACAAAAGATCGTAAATTTCAAAGGAGCTCATGCAGTTATCCTCTTTTTCTATGGAAATGAGAGAACTTTAGTCCAAAACATTTTCTTACCTGAGTCACAAAACTCTACCAAGTCCTCCAAATCAACTCCCTCCATACTTAAGAAGTAATCACACATTAAAAAAAAAATTAAAACAATAGAAAATATAGGCATATCTATGGTTGAGGCACAATAACAGCTATACATCTCCTGAGAAGGGAAGAGAATTTTAGGATTATAAGCATTACTCACATTGGCAAAAATATCCTTTCTAAGTATCACCAAAGGGGGAATAAGGACATTCTCAGATAAAGAAGAAGAAAGAAGAAGGAGGAGAAGAAGGATTGTTGCTTAGAAAACTTACCCTTACAAAATAGATAAAGTGAATTTTCAAACTGGAAAGGAAACAATAACAAAGGAAGACCTGGAAATTCAAAAAGGAAAGGCAAATATTAGAATTATTAAAAGGTAAATATAGACTATTACTTCTCACAAGTCTCTTTAATTTTGTTTGATGATTAAAGCAAAGTTATAATTATCATCTCACATGGCACTCATGCTATACAGAGGCAATACTTAAGATAATTGTATCCAAGGGGCGCCTGGGTGGCTTAGTCGGTTAAGCATCCGACTTTCGCTTCGGTCATGATCTCGCGGTTCGTGGGTTCGGGCCCCGCGTCGGGCTCTGTGCTGACTGCCAGCTCGGAGCCTGGAGCCTGTTTCAGTCTGTGACTCCCTCTCTCTCTGACCCTCCCCTGCTCACACTGTCTCTCTCTCTCTCTCTCCTAGAAATAAATAAAAATATTAAAAAAAAAAAAAAGATAATTGTATCCAAAAAACGGAGAGGGCAATGGGACCTAAATGGAAGTAAGTTTTGTTTATTTCACTTCAAGGCCATATAAAATGTCAACATCCGTCAACTCTGGTAAGTCATGTGTATAACTACTATAGCAAGCGCTAAGAAAAGCATGCAAAGGGATATTCTTGAGCACACTATAACTTAATCAATATATGACTGTAACAAATATTCAAATAACCCCTTAGGTGGTAAGATAAAAGAAACAGAGTTATGCAAATAGAAAGCAAATAATAATATGGAAGATTTTAAGCCATATCATATCAATAATTTCTTTAAATGTAAATGGTTTATATACAAGAATTAAAAGACTTTGATTTTAATAATCAATAATTATTGATTATTGATAAAGCAAATAAAATGCATTAGCCAACAATATGCCCTCTATAAAACATTCACTTCAGATATAGCACCATAGGTATGATTGGTAAAGAGATACAAAAAATTGCCATGGAAACATTAAACTGTTTTTAAAAGGCAGAAATGACTACACTGCTGTTAAAGTAGACTTCAGAGAAAAGAGAATAGTTTGGACAGAGAGGAACTTTGCAAGGAGATGAGGAAATCAATCCACCAAAGAGGCATAAAGCCCTAAATGTTATTTACTGTTTCTTGGGTTACAATAAATATATAGAAGGAAGTTTTCCAAAAAACAAAAGGTCTGTGAGATTAAGAGAGATCAGTTCTTCTTTCATCCCTGAGAGGAACCTATTGTCACTTCTATCATTTATTACCTACATAAGCTGGTAGGAAAAACCTCTTATCTACACGCCTATCTATAAACCCAGATTAGTAATATTTCTATCACATGATGTTGTTATGAGGATTAATTGAGTAAATACATATAAAAACTTAGAACCATATTTATCATGTAGTAAACATTCAGTAAATATTATATATTTTCATTGTTACTTTCTTCATTACAAAGACAGGTTTGAAGATTTTATCTTGACTCAGGAAAATTTGAGAATGTAAGAAAAGATCTGAGGATGTTTTTATGAAATATAATAAAAAATCTATACCCCTAGAAAACATGGTCATTAGAAGTCTTCCTCCTAACAGACATTGCAAACAAATAGGCTAATAGTCATTTCTGTATTCTAGATAAAATATATCCCTTTGAAACACACAACTAGACATATTACAGTGCTCACTCCAAATGAAATCTTCTGGTTTGGTAGGCATAAAACATTTTTCAAATTATTATAAATAAGATTTCTTTTGACTCTCTCTAAGTAATTTCCGGATCCACAAAAGTTCGTGAGAGATGGGAGAAAACAGTGCTTAAAAATTCTGGTTAGTCTATAGTCTGCCCCCAAAACCTAATTTGTTCTATATTGTAGGTAGGGAAGTAATTTTATGGGTTAATGAGCATGTTCTTATGAGGAGTAAATGACATACAAATGACTTTTGGACCACACTTTATTTTCAGAAGTTGACTATTCCCTATATAAATACAAGATTACATCTATTATCTATCTATCTATCTATCTATCTATCTATCTATCTATCTATCTATTCTTTTTTCATGTGCAGTAGTCTCCTTCTTTTCTAAATGAGGGTTTTCTGATGTTTCCCATATTTAGGAGGCTAAACATATCACATCCAATAAAGCATGAGTTTGGCAAATTTTTACATAAATGGTCAGTTTTTAAATAATTTAAGCTTTGTGGGCTAAATGGTCTCTAGAAAATACTTAATTCTGCTTTATAGCATGAAGGCAATATATAAACCAATAGACATGGTGCGATTTCAATAAAACTTTATTTACAAAAACAGGTGGTGGGACAAATTTGTCTCACATATTATAGTTTAGGAGCTCTGAAAAGGAGGCTTAAAACTGAAGGTTTTACAGCAGTGTCTAGAGAATTTATCAGAAATGTTTTGGCTGTTACACTGTTTTGATTAATAGCCATTGTTTGGAAAAATGAATATTTTATTAAGCATGAATAAAGTAAGACCAGTATCTCAGTCAGTCATTCCTATGGAGTGAATGCCTTTGTTTCAGTTACACTTAGTTTGAAATCTTCATGTGGTTTTCTCTTATAGCAAGAACTATGAAATATTTGTTATTATTTAATCATTGCAGTCTTGTGACAAAAGAATGTATACATTATTCAAACTTGTAATAAATCATTTTAGTCTCACTTGTTTAATGTTTTTGAAAAAGAAAGCAATGTAGAGTATAAAATCTAAGCCTTATCTTTATAGAAAATGAAAGTAAAACAGGGAGAGATTAAGTAACTTACACATTAAATTGCTAAATTTGTGTCACAGATAAGAAATAGCACTGAGTCCTGGCCAAAAAGCCATTCTTATTTTGTTATTGTGAGGTTCAAAAATATATACTCATGTCCAACAGATTTTCAACTGAGTTACAAAAGTATTTCTAAGGAGAAAAGACAGCCTTTTCAATAAATATTACTGGAGAGATTGGATATACAAAAGCAAACATAACAAAAAAAAAAGAGAGAGAGAGAGAAACCACTACAATCTAAACTTTACACTTTATATAAAAATTAATTCAAACTGGGTCACTGACTAAAATGTAAACTCATGAAACTTTTGATGAAAAAAAACATAGAAGAAACTACTTCAGATCTATGGCTTAGGCTGATTGGTCTTATACCTGATCAAAAGAAAAATTCATAAAAGGGGAAATTGATAAATTGGACTTTATCAAAATTTACAACTTTCACTTTGTGAAATACCTTGTGAAGAAGATGAAAAAAACAAGCCATACACAGTGTGAGAACATTTGCAAAGTACATATCCACTAAAGAACTGATATCTAGAAAACATAAAGAACTGAGTTCAATAGTAAAAGACCAAAAGCTTCAACTGGAAAATGGGCAAAAGACAAAGATATTTCACCAAACACAACACAGGTATTAAGTAAGCACATAAAAAAAGTTCCACATTATTAGACATTAAGGAAATACAAATTAAGACAACACTATAACACTGCATGCCTGTTAGAATGGTTAAAATGTAAAGAAAAATTAAAATGATGACCCAAAATGCTAGTGAGAATATAGATTGTAAAAGGGTAAATGTTTTTCATTCTGGATGACAGCTTGAAAATTTCTTATAAAACTAAACATATAATTACTATTAAGAGCCAACAATTGTTGTCTTAGATATTTTTCCAGAGAAATGAAAACTTATAGTCACAAAACATTTATGTTCATCTGTACATGAGTCTTCAGAGCAGCTTTCTTTGTTATGACCCAGAACTGGAAACACCCCAGATGTTCTTTAATTGGTGGATGTTTAAGCAAACTGTGGTGCCTTTTCACCATAGGATACTACTTAGCACTAAAAAGAAAGGAACTATTGGTACATGCTATAACTTAGATGAATTCCAGGGAATTCTGCTGATTGAAAAGAGCCCATACTATAAAATTCCACTCATACAATATTCTTGAGGTAAAAACTACATAGAAATGAAGAACAGATTACTAGTTGCCAATAAGATTATGGTTGGAGTTTGAGGAATGAGAGGAAAAATAGGCAACAGGGCAACATGACATAGTCATAATATAATAGAATTGTTCTGTAGCTTGAATGTAGTTGTGGATACACAGAGAGAAGGTCAAAGATACAAGAACTTGTGTAGTCCAAAATACACACACACATGCACACATACACACAGATAAGTATATGAAAACCTGGGGAAATCGAGATAAGATAGTGGCCGTGGCAGTATCAGTTTCTTGGTTAGGATATTCTATTGTGGTTTTGAGTGATGGTATCATGTGAAACTGGATCAAGGCTACATAAGATCTGTCTATATTATTTCTGACAAGTGCATGTGAATCTACAATTATCTAAAAGAAAAAATAAAATGTGTGTATTTGTGTATATGTATACATATTCTATCTTATTTATTTACAAATTAATTTCTCCCATTTTAAGATCTCTGAAATGTGGACTTTTTTAAACCAATGGCTGTTTATATTTGGAAGTGGTTTTATTTTTTAATTGCACGTAAAGATGTATTCACTATTTATGGCATTTTAGATTCAATGAAGTACACTAATATTTCTTTAGAATATAATCTCAAAATCACATATATTTAACATTAAGTAGAAAAATGCCATTAATCACTCCTAAGTCACCAGAGGCACATATTTGTCCATAGACATATTTTAAGATTCTCAATTAAAATTTTTAATTATTAACATATTTCTGAAAGATATTCACATCCGATCTACTGAATTTAAAGTAGACCTAGACAATTAGTAATGTGAGTTTCCTCAATGCATTTCAATAAACTCTACACTTTCACATAACCTCAGGGAAGATCAGAGAAGCACTTGATTAATAAAAAGTCCCTTCTCCCATGTCAGGTAGCCTTTCTAGCTCTGAAGCTGACTAGAAATAATGATTTGAACATAAGAACTCCTAAGGATTTTATCTATGAAGTCTGTGCCTCAGTTTTCAAAAGGTCAGGAAAGGACATCATTGTATTCCCAATCTCCATCACAATGCCTTTTGAAAGAATGAATAATAAATAAATGTCTCAATACAATTGAAATATTGAATATAAATCTCTGAATTATAGTGCTCATTTCAGAACATTCACTCCCAAAGCTTTTCTGTACATTATGTTTCAAGAGATACAAAAAGGACCAAGTATTGTATAAAGGTCTTCTAAGAGATAGTAGATTTTATTTTATCATTAATCTTAGCATTCTTTTTGGTAACAGAATTGTTTAGAAGCAATTGCTGTTCCTTATAAATTCCAGAGTGGAGAATCTAATCATCTGGAGATATCTTTTTAGGAAAAGTCTTTGTACTAGTGTGAAAAAAATGGACAATTTGTCTGTGAATTAACATCTGACTAAGTGAGAGACCAACCCCAAGGTAAATCAAAGTTCAAGGCCAGTATAATTCTTTTCTCTAAGAATTCAGTCATGTCATCCATCCCTTGTTTTCACTGGTTCGGATTTTGGTGCCACACGTTATTTAGATAGAAACTGTACTAGTACGTTTTTATAGGTTACTTTAATATAAATTGAGGCCATATTTTCTAGCAAATGACCTTTGTATTGAAAAGGGCATATGTTATTTCCTTTTTCGATCATGGCATATAACATTTAATCTAATTTTAATGTTAATCTCTGACATTATATATGAATTCAATAAAGTCAGTTTTTTGTATCCTCATTTCTACATGCTAGAGATGGTATGTATGCCAAGGGTTTTTTGAGAAAATGTGCAAGAAATAACATCTTTTATATATAATATATTCTAAATAATGTTAAAACGGAATACTTAAGATATAGTTCCAAGTCCTTTTTCCTTTCCACAGAATACAGACCATTTATATTTCTGATTGTGAGTTCCAAAATTCTGATTCTCACCACCACCATCTATTATCTATTATTCCAATCCCTCTCATTCTCTCACTTCAACTTCTTTAGTCTTATTGAAATATTTGGTTTCATACTTTATTTTATTTCTAAACTTTCTTCTGAGCTTTTTTTTTTGAGGAGGGTCTTATTTAAATGTGGACTCTGTTATCAATAGTGTCAACCATGACTTTTGAGTGCCTTAGGAGTTTCTATCTATAATAATCAACTTGGAAGAAAACCTTTCTTCCCTACCATAGTCTTAAGACTAATTTTATAGCTACAAAACCAGAACTTCCTCTTAAAAGATAGGGCCTTAGAAAAGAAACATATACTCACTAAGTGTAAAAGAAGTGAAGAAAGCATTAGGGTTATGCCTCTCATTGTCTAAAAACCTATAGGAAAAGGGTTCAGAAAATTCTTACAGAAGAGTAAGAAACAATTACTGCTTTCACAAACAGCAGAAAAAATCCACAGTGATAGTGAAGAGGGACATTTCCTGTAGATTGTGGGATATTTCTAGAGGACTTGAGTCTCCTTATCCAGGAAAGGGAGATGAAACAGTTTTTATTATCATGTTGAGTATAGACAAAAAGGTAGCTTTCAAATGAATTGTGGGTGTGAATATATGTACATAAAGAAGAAAAAAAAAAAGAAATTCAGAGTTGTACCACGAAAGGAGCCAATAGCATGCTTTAAGAGGTAGAAACCTTTTAGGATTCTGAATATTGACAGAGAAGAAGCAGACTGAAAATGCTACTCAACTTTAGGAGTGGTGTATTTCTTGGTGTTCTTTCCAGATATGACCAAGGAAAGTCCTTGCATCGTCTGAATGCTTTTGTCCCCCTAAAATTTAGACACTGAAATTCTAAATCCCTGTGAGATGATATCATGAGGTGGAACCTCTGGGAGGTGTTTCAGTCACCTCAACATGAAGGCATGGCCCTCATAAATGGGATTAGTGCTCTTATAGAAAAGGCTTTTAGAGAGGCCCCTAGCTTTTCTACCAAGTGAAGACTTAGCAGAAAAGTGCTGAGGGCCCTCACCAGAAAGCAAACATTCTGCCAACTTGATTTTAAACTACCCAGCCCCCAGAACTGTTAGCAACAAACTTTTGTTATTTATAAGCTACCCAGTTGTATTTTACTATAGCAGCCTGAAAGAAACCAGACAATCCTCACAGATGGGGAATCCAAAGACCATAAAGAAACTACTCCCAAAGGAATAGAATTGAGGACTAATCTGGGAATATTCCCTTTCTATCAGGGTAAGGAGCTTTCACAATACTTGACCAGAGAATTTCAGAATTACTATTGACCAACAACTGCTTTTTGCCTTCTCTTCTCCCCTTCTATTCACAAGACACTCAAGTGTACATTGCTTATTATGGACCGATTTCCCATTGATTATTTGATTATTGTGTAAGTGGGAGAAAGATACCTTTTTTTTTTCAAGTTTAGTTCAGTAATATCTGATGGAAAAGAAGCCACATTAATTTGATATAAAGAGTATCATGAGATCCTGGCTTTGGAGCTTAATGTGTGATTGGATAAGACTTTGGGGTATTTTACTTAGGAAAAAGTGAATTCTGCATGCAGAAAGTAAGTTAATATTTGTGTAGAAGAGAGAGGATTACCATGGTTTCTATTAGTATTTCTGACTATTTGTTCTCTCTTCCTGTAAGAGGATTAGATATTCTTGCCAATTGCTATGCATCCAGCAGTAACATTTTGTGGGAAGACTATACTTTCCCATCCCATAGATATTGGGTTTAGCCATCTGACTTCCTTTGTCCATGGCATACAAAATAACTTTTTGTGTGCCAAATCTAACTCTATCATTACAAACATCTCATTTGAGATAAATTCAGACTACCCATTAAAATTAAATTACTTCAGTCTGCTTTTTATTAAAGTCTTCAAGCTTCAATTTAAGATACATTCTGGAGAAAAATTCATGTTACATATAGTGATTTCTTGGGGAATTTTGAACTCTCTTTTGAATTAAACCTAATAGATCATAACAAACTTACTGTCTTTTATCCTTTTTAAAATTTTTTTCATGTGCTCAATCCTAGGATGCTGATAATATCTGAAGAAAGCAAAATATGCTAATTAGTTCTACTACAGAGTATAGCCCTTTAACCTAAATTTGACATAAAATAGTGCTTGGCAATCTTTATCTTACTTTCTAATTGATTTGGTATTGTAGGGTTTATCAAATTTTATACTGTAGAATATTATTACCATGTGATACTTCAGGAATGAAGAAATCCATGATCTAATAAAGTAGGGAATTGCTAAATAATATATTTATATTTGTGGAAATATAGAATGCATAATGATATATTTCAAACACAGAGAAAAGTCCAGAGAAGAGAATGATGAAAAATCATATACAACTACAGAGCTCTATTATATCCAAGTGTTTTACCACACTTCATTTCATTTTATAGATAACAAAATATAGGTATAACCAAAGCCTGCCTGTATAGCCTTTGTGAGAGGAGGGATTATTATTATCTCTCTGTTTTACTGATTGAAATAAACTGAAGGATAATCTTCCCTAAGATCACCAGACTAGTAAGGAAATTAAATGATGCCTAAACTGGTTCTGGCTCATAATCCAGCTACTGCTGCTGCCTCTGCTGCTGCTGCTGCTTCTGTTGCTGCTGCTGCTGCTGCTGCTACTTCTTCTTCTTCTTCTTCTTCTTCTTCTTCTTTTTCTTACTCTCCTCCTTCTTCTTCTTTTTTACTAATTTTTAAGTTTTTTTAATTTATTTTGAGAGAGAGACAGAGTGAGCAGAGAAGGGGAACAGAGAAAGGGAGAGACAGAATCCCAAGCAGGCTCTTCATTGTCAGCGTGGAGTCTGATGTGGGGTTCGAACTCATCAAGTGTGAGATCATGACCTGAGCCAAAACCAAGAGGTGGATGCTTAACCAACTGAGCCACCCAGGCTTCCTATAATCCAGCTTCTTAAACATAAATGATAGGTATAATTAGGTTCAATGTCACCTGAAGGAAGGAAGGAAGGAAGAAAGGAAGGAAGGAAAGAAAGAAAAGAGAAAGAAAGAAACTAGACATGTATAAGTATATGTAATACCTCTTGCTAAAATTTTGAAATTAAACATAAAATCTAAAATTTCTGTAAATGATTGCCTATAAATATAGAACAATCTCTGTATAAACCTAAATGAACCAATCTCCTAAGACATAATTGTATATTTTAATCCATTTGTTTGTCTATTTTTCTCCCTTAACTTTACACTTCCTTTAACAAGACACTATCTCTTGGGGCACCTGGGTGGCTCAGTCAGGTAAGCTTCTGACTTCGGCTCAGCTCATGATCTCAAGGTTTGTGGGTTCCATCCCTGCATCTAGCTCTGTACTGACAAGTTGGAACCTGGAGCTTGCTTCACATTCGGTGTCTTCCTCTCTCTCTGCCCTGCCCCACTCACAATCTGTATCTCTCTCTCTCAAAATAAATAAATGTTTAAAAAAAAAAAAAAGAAGACACTCTTTATCAAGGGTCTTGGCACATATTAGATAGTCAGTGAGTATGACTGAATTTACAATAAATAAAATAGTGTATAAAAAGCAACATACAATTAAAATATTCTTAAAGATATAGTCATAATATTTTTCACAATCTTATAATGAATCCAAATTCATATTTTTAAAATCCTACAACAAGCATTTCATTTTGTAGAAGAGGCAAGCAGACTCAAACTCGGCCTTCTTTTTTTCACCTCTATTCTCTATTTTTAGTGACAATTTAAAAAAAGCCTCACTTGGGGCGCCTGGGTGGCTTAGTCGGTTGAGCGTCCGACTTTCGCTTAGGTCATGATCTCGCGGTTCGTGGGTTCGAGCCCCGCGTCGGGCTCTGTGCTGACTGCCAGCTCAGAGCCTGGAGCCTGTTTCAGTCTGTGACTCCCTCTCTCTCTGACCTTCCCCTGCTCACGCTGTCTCTTTCTCTCTCTCCTAGAAATAAAAAAAAAAAAAAAAACATTTAAAAAATATAAATAAATAAATAAATAAATAAATAAATAAAGCCTCACTTCACAAACCTTTTTACATACAACAATAAAGTCAAACCCTACCAGAAGGTGACCTTATGCAGTGATTTATTCTCAAAATATTCATTTACTATGTTCATTTTTTGTCAATATCAACACCTGGATTCAGATTTATCTGTGCTTGGCTATTTCACGTTGACACATCGATTTAGAAGCCTGAAACTATTTTGAAGTAAAACATCTAAACTCTTAATTTTTTCATTGATTAAGGAAATAGAAAAAAAAAAAAAAACAATTCCATGCCATAGGGTGATAGAATTGTATATGGATTTAAAAAAAAAAGAAAGCTGTTTATTATTTTGTTAACCACAATATAGTTTGTTAAAGATTAAGGATTTGAGAAGTTACTTAAAGTAAGAATGATTATGATTTTCCCCCAGGCTGTAAAAGGGTGGAAAAATTTGCAATGAAACAATAGCTAAATCTCTTGATCCTTAGAATAATTAGAATAATACTTAAGATTCTTAAAAATAAATTTATCTGATTTTCTCCTCCATCTTGAATTTTTATATCACATTGTTTAAAGAACTTCTGTAACTTGATACTTTTCTAATTATTAAGTTGGTCACAATATGCATTATACCTTGAGCAAAAAATACAAAGTTTCAAATTCAGTTGTGACTTTGTAATATTGTGTTGTAGGGGTAGAAAAAAATTTCATCCACCCTCTTCAGGTCCCTGGCTAGGTCAGAAAATTAAACTGACAAAGATAAATTAACAGGAGAAGACCATACAAATTCATTTAATATAAGTGTTGCACAAAGTGGTAGCATTAACAGGAAAAAAATCATATAATTTTATTTAGTTATTTAGTGTAGTCTGTGGACCTCTGTGGGTCCCTAAAACACTAAGGAAGTTATCAAGGTCAAAATTAGTAAGACATTATTTTTGCCTTTGCTTTTCCCACCTGTTGGTATTTCACTGATGATGAGTAAAATTGCTGATACCTGAGCATGAAACAAGACAATGGTACCAAACTGTAATAGTCATTCTAATTGTTGCTATGCACCATGCACTCAGAATTTTTTTAAAAAATTACTTAAGAATGCCATTGATGAAGCAGTAAAAAAATAGTAATTTATATTAAGCATTAACCTTTGAGAATACATCATCTTGTATTCTACCTAATTCTTATACTAAGGTACAATTGTGTTCAGGAAAAGCACTTTTGTGATTGTTCGAGTGGTGAGCATCTGAACTAGCAGCTTTTTTTCATAAACATTTGTACTTGAAAGAAGAACTGACAAACTATGGTTATTCAGGCTTGTGTATTTGGCAGATATTTTCTCAAAAATGAACAAAGTGAGCCTGTCATTTTTAGGAAATGAGATTACAGTACCTGCCAATGATAAAAGTTGAGCTTTCAAGCAAAAATTATATTACAAAAGAATTACATCCTCCACTATGAACTTGACAGTTTCCCACACAGAGAGGCTTTTCTGAGGATATCGATGGTGATATTAGCGAGTGTTCTATTTTAATATTGTATAATGTGTCGAAATTTATAAGATCTGCATAACTCTGTGAACTCATATTTTCTAATAGACCAATGTAAGGCTTTACCAAGTAATGCATAGATGAATGATCCATTTAAAGTATAAGACAGACCAATGGATTGCTGTATAAAACATTCATTGTTATAATTTTAAATTCCATATTATCATTAACATTTAAGAAAATACCACGTGTCAAGTTTTGGTTTAGTATCAAAGGGGACTGTTCACAATTATCTGAAAAGGACATTAAAACACTTCCTATTTTTTTTAAATTAAAGTTTATTTATTTATTTTGAGAGAGAGAGAGTATGTGCATGTGAGTGAGAGTGGGAGGGGGCAGAGAGAGAGAATCCCAAGCAGGCTCCACACTGTCAGTACAGAGCCCAAAGCAGGGCTCGAACTCATGAATGAACTATGAGATCATAACCTAAGTTGAAGAAATCAAGAATTGGATGTTTAACTGACTAAGCCACTCAGGCACCCTAATACTTTTCTCTTTTTTAACTGCATATGGGAATAAGGGTAGATTTCTTTTATATATTGTAATCAAAGCAACATAGAGCAATAGATTGAGTGCAGAAGCAGATATGTGAATTCAGAGGTCTTCAATTAATGCAGGCATAGATTTGCTCATTATTTTTTGTTGGGCAGAAGATAGTTTTGTCACATAAAACTTGCTATTTATGTTAACACTACAGAGTTTGTTATAATTATTGTTAATTGAATTAATAAGTATTTGAAAATGAAAATTTATCCATCTCAATTTCTAATATTGATAAACATAAATTATATAAATAAGAATTATTTATTGTCTTCAATAATAAGCCCTTTTACGTGCTTATACTGTTAAGATTACAAGGGAGTCTTATGATCAGTAAATTAGAGAATCACTGCCATGGATGTTTAAACACTTTACCCTCCCTCTTAGAATTGTGATTTCTCAATTGCTGTCCATTTACAATGCCACTGCCAGATAGCCCTCCTAAAAACTGATCACATCACTTTTGAAAGTCATCAAAGGTCAAAGACTCTCTTCCTCACTGCTTACCCACATCATCTTCCTGCCTTTGTATTTTTACCTATGCCAGTCCTTTCCCTACAATTCTGCCTTTCAAATACTTTTCATGCTGCACGATCCAATGCTAACACTTTTTCAAAACTTCTTGGATTATCTGCTGACTTCCATGAGAGGTCGTCTTTCTCCATCCTTATGTTCATTAGGAAGTTCTTTAAATTGATCTTCTCATAATTGCAGTATTATACGTTTTAACGTGAGCTTTGTTGTCTGTCTATGCCTATTATTTTTCAGATTCTTAAAAGCAAAGTCATGCCTTTCACAGGGCCTTCTATATAGCGGTGTTTTTAATCCATTCATCCATTTATTTAGCAAACATTAGTGATTACTTACCATGTGCGAAAGAATCAACAATCGGTTAGCTACAGAACTTTGTATCAATGGCTGTTGGTATTATTTACAGAAAAGATTCGGTCACATTACACACAATTCTCCCCATATAACAGCAGTACATCTCTTACTCCATCTATTGCTGGTTAGTTAATTAATTCCCAAAGGTTTGTGAGTTACATTTACATAAAATGACTCATTTCACGAAACTGAATGTATATCAAATCTGTTTTTATAAGAAAATACAGAATAATAAAAGTTTATAGAGGGGCATCTTGGTGGCTCAGTCAGTTAAGTCTCCAACTCTTGATTTCATCTCAGATCATGATCTTACAGTTTGTGGGTTCGAGCCCTCCACCGGGCTCAGCGCTGACAGTGCAGAGCCTGCTTGGGATTCTGTCTCTCTCCTTCTCTCTCTGCCCCTCCCCAACTCATGCTTTCTCTCTCTCAAAAATAAATAAAGAAACTTAAAAAAAAGTTTATGAAGTGAGAAATCAGTTAAGGTTTATAAATGCACTTTTCACACAGAATATGAGTATATCTTGTGCCATAGCCATATCTCTAAAGATGTTACTCCAGGCAATTATACTGAGATGTGTTTAAAACTATGAATTCATATGATCAGTATAATTATTTTAAAAGATTCTGTCCTACTTTCACTGTTATAATATCTTCTATAGTTGTAATTTCACTTTTGTTTTATGATTGATTATATTTGATCATTCCATTGTACTTCAAGCTTACAAGGGCAAGAACATCCCTGTCATTCACTGTTGCATCTTCAGAACTGAACATTGTGCCTGAAGTATAGTTGATTTACATATTTGTTAAATAAATAAGTGCAAAGAGGGGTGCCTGGGTGGCTCAGTTGGTTAAGCGTCCGACTTCAGCTCTGGTCATGATCTCATGGTTAGTGGGTTCGAGCCCCGCGTCGGGCTCTGTGCTGACGGCTAGCTCAGAGCCTGGAGCCTTCTTCAGATTCTGTATCTCCCTCTCTCTCTGATCCTTTCCTGCTCACACACACACTCTCTCTCTCTGTCTCTCTCTCTCTGTCTCTCTCTCTCTCAGAAATAAATAAAAATCATTAAAAAATTTAAAAAAATAAGTGCAAAGAAATATATGTTCCAAGATGCCAATAATCTCTGCTTTCATTACGTTTCTATAATCGTAACTGTGAGCCATTTCTATGTATGTCAGTGTTTTGTTTCCAATGTAACTGAACCGTTGTTTTCACAATTACAAGCAGAGAATGGGAAGTACCGTATTTAGGATAGTGATACATATAAAAACAACAGTTATGGACATTTTGCAAAATATTAGATGCATAAGCCAGAGCCATTTGTTAAGCACTATAACATGGTTAATAATATTATGTGTTTGGCAATAATATTTGTATTCAGAATATGAGGTCATAGTCAAAATGTCTATGGGTTGGCCTTTTAGAAAACCTTAAATTTTTTCTTTGGTTACATTGTTATTTTGCTTCTCCTTATTCACAGGAATGAAGAAAGCTATGACAATGGCTCTGAGGTTGGCCCTTCAGCCTGTAGTTTCTCTCTCTCCTCCCATTTTTCATATCATATTTATTTGTCCTACCACTGAAATTCTCTCTCTAAAGCCTAAATCTCATCATACAACTCTACTACATGGAACTCTTTTATGATTATGAAACCCAGTGGTTCTCAAGTGGGGAGCAATCTGTCCCTCCCAGGGAACATTTGGCAACGTCTGGAGATATTTTTGGTCACCACAACTGGGGAAGCGGGGAGTGTTACTTGAATCTAATGGGTAGAGACCAGGGAGGCTGCTACGCATTCTGCAATGCACAAGAGAACCCTCAACAGCAAAGAATTGTCAGGACCACAAAGTCAATAGTGCTGAGGCTGGGTAACTCTGAGCAAAGGATAAAGTCCAAATTTGTATACATCCCAAATGAAATCTTCTTACCGTTCTTTCTACCTCTTCTTTCACATAGGATTCTGACTTGTAGGGGAAGGGACACATCTGGCAAACACATGTGTTTTAGTTGATCGTCTGCTCCTTTTGGATGCTTCAGATGCTTTCCAGTTTGCCACATCCTCCACCGCTTGTTCTCGTCTTCATCCAGCTGTCTTCACTTATTCGTGTTTCCCACCTTCCCTAAAACATTCGCTCTTGGCAAACCTTACTTCACATCCACACAAGAGCCCTGCTAACCTTCTGTGCTCCTCAATATGCCCTTTCATGTGTCCATGCTTTGCATTTGCTACAAAGCCTAACTGAGATTTCCTACAACTGTGCTTCTCAAGCCCTATTTGCCTGATGAATTAATCCATGTTCTTCCATATTCATGCTTTTCATTTGTGCTCAGCTGTCCATTTTATTATGTCTATTATAGCAGAGTTTTCACAGTACCAGTTTGGTGTTAATGCCTATGCTTTCTCTTTCATTATTAGCCTTTGAGGCTCTTCAAAATTAGGCCAGGCTATAATTAATATGCTGTCTTCACAGCTTCTAAGCTAGTGCCTGGGCATGCATTTAATAAATTTTTGTTGAACTCCTGTAATTAAATCAATTTCTAGTGCACTCTGCCATATATCTAATCATTTTGGAATCCAAATAATGAATATTTTACACTAATATTTGTCCTCAAAGTTATGGACAGCAGAATTAACATTATTTTCTTTTGAAACTTTAGATATTAGACTGTATATTAAAAACAAAAATATCTATGACAAAAGACTAAATAGCTAATGTATTTAGCAGAGAAGAATAATCTTTGAATTTAATAAATTTGGAATAATTTGAAGTTGGGGATAATTATAGATATCTCTGGTATTTATTGGTATATTATAAGTTTTCAAAAGTACCTACATGCTACTTTAATTTTAAAAAGTACCTAATTTTATTTTAAAATTAGAAAATAAGATAAAAAGGAAACGCATATTTATGGTCCCATTTTAAAGAGCAATGATTGCTTTAGATTAAGATTCAGTTTTTACCTTATGATAGCAGATTCTGGAATTGCTGATTTTGTACCCATTCTTGCTATAAAAGAAAACAAAAGAAAAGAAAAGGAAAAAAGAAAAGAATAGTACAGCCATTATGGAAACAGTATGGAATTTCCTCAAAAAAATAGAAAAACTACCTTATGATCCAGCAATCCTGCTTCTGGGTATATATTCAAAGGAAATGAAATCAGGATCTCAAAGAGACATCTGCTCTCTTGTGTTCATTTCAACATTATTTACAATATCCAAGATATGTAAACAATGTAAATGTCCATGGATAGACAGATAAAGAAAATGTGATATGATATTTAAATAAATACAAACGATGCCTGGTAAGTTGTAAATTAGGGTACTTCAACATTAGACAATTGTCCATATAATATAATAAATATTAAAACCAATTGACATGCACACACACATGCACACACATAGGTTATACTGAAATAGATTTAGTAAATTATAAACAATAAAAAATCACAGCTAATTTTAATGTAAGCATACCTTAAAAATAACAAATTAATTTCAATAATAGAAATATAAATAGTTAAAACTGCACTAAGGAAATAATGGCTAGTATTTACTGAGAATAATGGCTACTATTTACTTGGAAAATTTCTTGACTGATTAGGGTTACTGAATCAATGTTAGTGATGAGTGAATAAACACATCAATAAATGAATAAATGAACACTGAGCACCCTTTTAAGTACTTTACAAGTGGTATCTTATTAATCCTTTCAATAATTGTATGAAGTGGCATTCCACAAATGCATTCCTGAGGCTGAGACATTAAGAATTATAAGTGGTGGCATCAGCATTGTAATTTGGATATCAGGCATTTTTGTTTGTCTGTTTCTTCTATTTCACATGCATATGCATTTATAGCACATGAATTGTATTGTGTGACCAAAGATACATGGCCGGAAGCTCACACACACCAAGCTTCAAGGAATAGCATTTATTGAAGAAAGCTTAGAAAACAATGCAAAACAAAGTGTTTGGGTCCCTAGTGAACACAGTGGTCTAGCAAAATCAGAAGTCAAATTCTGGGAGAGAGACCTCAAATTTGGGCTGTGTGACTTCTAAGCTAGATGTTGGAAAAGACACAGTGGCTTCTAGTGGGCAGGATGAAAGGAGAATGCTGGCATCAATGTCCTGGAGTAATCCAAACTCGATTGCCTTAAGCCCCAGACGACTGCTGCTTTCCATGGAGCTTGGGAGGAGCTCAACTCTCTTCTGGGAGGCCAGGCTGTGAGATGTTAGCCTGGGGCAAATTAACCCTTGACTCTTACAGTTAAATCTTAATAACGATTCCTATTATTTATGGAGCACTTACTTCCCCAGCACTAAGTGTCTGGAACTACAGCCTGAGCCAGCCTCTAAACTCTACACTGAGTTGACTGCATCCCATATATAAAAATAAAACTGGTCTAGAAACTTTAAAACAAAAGTCTTTTTTTTTTTTCCTATCAGTAAATAAAATCCACAGAATTGAACAAAATGGGCAATAAAGATGCAGCTTTTCTCTGACTGCTTCATTAGTCTGAGTATGAGCAGTTTACTTGGAAAAATTACCAATCCAGCTAGCACATAGCACAGACTTGTGTTTGGGAAGACAGTAAATAATCTTCTGCTGTAAAGCTTAATGTAATTATTACATGAGATTCAAATTCAGGTCTCAGAAGCAAAAGGTTTTACCCCTATGAGAAAACCTTCATTAGAAAATAAGCCCAAAGAGTAATTTAAATGGGATTTGAAAACCTCTAGGTTATACATTTCTCCAGAAATCCAATTAAGTCAAATAAATACCAAATCCTGAGGAAATGTTAAGAATTTAGTCCATTCTATTTAGTTGAGTAATACCAAATTTATTAAAGAAAGAGTTTTCAACTTTTTTTAGCCATGTATTTCTTGGTTTTTTTTAAATATTTTTATTTATTTCTAGGAGAGAGAGAGGAGAGACAGCATGAGCAGGGGAGGGCCAGAGAGAGAGGGAGACACAGACTCTGAAATAGGCTCCAGGCTCTGAGCTGGCATTCAGCAGAGAGCCCGACGCGGGGCTCGAACCCACGAACCGCGAGATCATGACCTAAGCGAAAGTCGGACACTTAACCGACTAAGCCACCCAGGCGCCCCTAGCCATATATTTCTTAAAGGAATTGGTAAACCTGTGTTTCTTCATAGATATTTAGTGTAGAATATTTCATACATCTAAATACTAGCAAAATAAATATTTTTGCATATGGTTAAATACTGACTTTTTGAAATAAATCAGTTGCAAAACTTTTAAAAAGTGAAATCAATGGATCCTAAATGCCATCGATATTTTATTCCTATGATCACACATTTTTAACATTTTTACATTTTAACATTTTTAACTTTTACATTATTTTCTCCTGAACTCATATTTCCAGTATACTTCTCCAATAGAAAACTATTTTGATGCCTGAAAGTATTTTATTGACTATCTGTCATGTTTCTCTGATGCAAAATTATAAATCAACACTCAGTATTTTCCAATGATGCCGAAATGCTCAAGTTTTCTTCTGGGTTAAGTTATTATTACCCATATACAATTGATTAAAGTACTATGTAACATATCATGTTCAATAATTTAAAAGAAGTATATATATTTTTTTGCCAGTTGTAATGTATCTTCAGATGACTATAATTTATTATAGAATGAGACTGGGTCCAACATTGATTCTATTTCTACTTTTTTAAGTAGATATCCACACTAATGACCACCTTCTCATAGGTCATCTGTTGCTCAGTATATGCCATCTGTGTGGAAAGTACTTGAACTCTCAGATACTTGTTAGATCCATACAGAGCTAGTGACATACAGGGAAAAGCAGCTGCTGTCATCAGCCCATCTCTGTGCTTCTGCCCTCTCTGGAATACTAACAACTTTAGCCCCATTTCATCTGCATCTCTCTGATATATTTAGTAGATCATTTGATAAATTAATTTTCTTAGTTATTGTCCTTATGGGCATTGGTTCACTCAAAGAATTATTCAATTCCATTCAAAAGTAGAAGTCTGTTATAACAATGTGTTTGTTTGTTTGTTTGTTCTTAAAGTGAAGAAATTTTGGTTTGCTCATGCAATTGAATACTAGGCAGTGATTAAAAAGAATGAGGCAGACTTTAAAGTCCTGATATGGAAATATCACCAACTTATATTAAGAAACTAGTCTTATTTTATTGTACACCTTTTTTAATTATATGCAGACATGCAACATTCAATGTTTAATTGAAAATTCTTTCAGTGGAGCTCTTCTAGTACTATTACAGAAGATCTAAGAATTGAGCCTCTTTGTTTTAGAATTAAAAATGAAGGAAACAAATGTTTACCTCCTAAAATTCTATCCGTATGGAAAGTGCATTAGGCAGGCTTTGATGGGAGAATGCCGTAACTAAAAATCTGGATATTACAAGATTTATATTCTAGTCTGATTCTGTTAGCTGAATAATACTGGAAAGTCTCTAACTTCTCAATGTCTCAAAACTCCAATCTGTAAGTTGATAACACTAAATAATAGAATTCATTTCTAGAATTCTATTACCCATTGATAGTATTATTTTATATCTAATAACTTGACAAAGGAGATAAATGGATGAGTATCTTATACAATCAATACATCCTCTGGTGATGTGTATGTTTAGATGTTGTATATTATGTATTTTAATATATTTTATACTTGTTATATTACATATATAATTTAATTTAATGACTAATCAAAAATAAAGTTTAAAGATTAAGCTGATAGCCTTAGGTTACCTTGTTGTGTGTGTGTGTGTGTGTGTGTGTGTTTCATTTAAATGCAAAGTAGATTTCTAAATTACTAAGTCTGTTTGATGATTACAAAAGAGCAGTCTGGTTCTCAATAGTCTGTACCTTTTTAGCTGTATTATCCTTAAATTTTAAAAATTTGAAATGTTTTTATTTATTTTTGAGCAAGAGAGAGTGAAACAGACAGAGAGAGAATGAGCAGGCAAGGGGCAGAGAGAGACGGAGACACAAAATCTGAAGCAGGCTCCAGGCTCTGAGCTGTCAGCAGAGTCCGATTCAATTCACAGCCCAAACTCATGAACTTCAAGATCATGACCTGAGCCAAAGTCAGATGCTCAGCCACAGAGGCAAACCAGATATTTTATGTTTTAAACTTATTTGAACACTTTCTTTAAAGTTTTAGGATTTAAACTTACATAAGCCATCTTCCAACTATAGAGTTTTGATGATCCAAAATTGATGCAAATATTCCCCTCATAACTTGTCTAATTTAACACATGAGCCAATTTATTATCAAACACATAAAAAGCTAAGAAGTAATGTCTAGGTCCTGGAGCTGTTTAATTAAAATAACTTCAAATGTAATAATTACTTTGTGTTTTAAAATGTCTCTGACAAAACTGGTAGGCTTACTTAGACTGGATTCAGATGCATTATAACCGCACATGCCCATGCTTCAGTGACTGCCACAGTAGTCTGGAATCAGGTAAAAAGCCACTGTAGCAGACACGGTGGGGGTCCTTCCTGGATCCTCTGGCTCCCCTTAACTGATTCTGCAGGCTCCTTCCCCAGCTTCTGTCTCTTACTTCCAAAAGCTGCCACCTGCAACTCTCTGTGGAAGACTTCTTTTGTCTGCTGGGTCAGCTTTGCCTGCCAACATATGCAAACAACAGGAAAATGCTTGGAAATTTCACCGAGCACTGCTTGCCTTCCAGGTATGGTGCCCTGAGCCAATACTGACTACTGTAGAAGTGTGAAAGCCCGAGTCCTGTGCTTTAAGACCCAACAAACTCTGAGACATCATTTAAGCTCCAGAGATGCCCTGTGGGATCAGACCCAGGGTGAGGCTCTCCCTGAAACTACGTCATTTTTTAAAACTTATTTTCTTGCTCTCTCCTGCTTCTTTCACTGTTTTGCTGCTGAGGTATACTGCCAGCACTCTTTTCTCTTTTAAAAAAATTTTTTTCTTAATCTTTATTTGTTTTTGAAAGAGAGAGAGACAGAGTGCAAGTAGGGGAGGAACAGAGAGAAAGGGAGACACAGAATCTGAAGCAGGCTCTAGGTTCTGAGCTGTCAGCACTGAGCCTGACATGGGCTTGAACTCGTGAACCCAGAGTTCATGACCTGAGCCAAAGTCAGAAGCTCAACCAACTGAGCCACCCAGGCGCCCCTGCCAGTACTCTTTCAATCACTTGTACACAAAACTTTGTCTATTTCTTTTTCTGAGTAATTGACATTAGGCAACTTGCAGTTGAGCAGCAACTTTGCACAGTGCTGAAGAGAAAAGACAAGGCACTGGCGCCCTCATCTTCAGCTTAACCTCCACTTCCAAGAAAAAAACACTTTGTAAAGGGGGAGACAACTACATGATTCTCTTGCTCCAGAGTTGTGCTGCTGAAGGTAAAATGACTGTCTTTGTGTAGAACAAACAAGCTCTGCCCACCCGCGTTTATCCTTTCTCACATGAACATGGGGCATGCAGATAGCCATGCAGATAGTGTTACTTTTATTGGAATTTTTCCAACAACTGAAAACAGCATTTGACAGTTGCTATATACCAAATGGATAATAACTTCATGTATATACTAAGGTTTATGCCAATCAAATATTTTAAAAAATATTTGTAACCACTGTTTAAAACTAGTACTGAAATATCCTTATATTGATATAGGTTTGGTTTCTTTTTAGAATTTAAACACCACAGCAGATGGTAGTGTATTTGAAGCACTTCCAAATTATTTCGCCTAAATGTAAGTATATTATAATGCTATTACAGAAAAGAATGGGGGCATAGAGGCTATGTTTAAATTAGAGAATCACATTCAAACTAAATTGTCAGGTGTAATGATACAACTAGAGCAGAGAGTAAAAGTGATATCATACTTTGAAATCAAAATAAATTATTATTTTAGTACAAATGAATATTTTTGAAATATGAAACAATGTAATTAAAAATAATAAATTTTGACCTTATTTGTTATTGCTCTGTAATTAGGAAAATCTTTTTATTAAAACAAGAAAGCCTTGGGTTGCCTGGGTAGCTCAGTCAGTTAAGCATCAGATTCTTGGTTTTGGCTCAGATCATGATCTTGTGATTTGTGGGTTTGAACCCTGCATTGGGCTCCATGCTGAGAGTGCTGAGCCTGCTTGCAATTCTCTCCTCATCTCTCTTTCCCCCTCCCCTGCTCACTCTCTTTGCCTCTGTCTCTCTCTCTCAAAATAAATAAACTTTAAATGTATATATATAACAAAAAGAGCTTTATTTAAATGCAACATACACTAATACTATGAAATCCCCTTCAAGATGAATTAATGCCATAATTGCCTGCTTCTTTTAAAAAATATTTCTCAAATAAATGAGGTTGCATTTCCATCTGTGTCGCCATTGTAAATAAACCCCCAAAGAGCAGTTTTATCTTTTCCTTTTATACAATTACTATTTCTAGAAACAGGATTTTTTATTTAACCCCTTTTTTCCCCTGTTGGCCCTGATGAACACGGTCCTACAGGGGACAGAAAGTGTGGGGGGCTCTGCATGAGTGCTTCTCTATCTTGAGCATGTGAAGATCACATGGAAAGGTCGCTGGGACACACATTCCCGGCTGACATCCCAGAGATTCTGATTCAGTAGATCCAGGTCGGGACCAGAGAATTTGTGACAGTGCTCATGCTGCCTTTACCAGGGACTACGTTTCAGCAACATGCATTAAGTGATGCTGTTCTTTTGTTTTCCAGGAAAACATTCAATTGGTAGTGGGCATCTGATCACATATATTCTTTTCATCTCTCTCTCCCTGTGGATAATACAGAATGCAATTTTTTTTTGTTTTTTCTTTAATTGCTTTGAGTTCTGAAATTAGGTTTCAGATTATTTTGTAATATCAATTTGGGGATTAATCCAAAAGCTAAAAAGACTAGGTTCATAAAAGCACACATCTTAAAGAAAATATCCAGCCGTAGCATCACGTGTGGAAAATTAGATAAATCTCCTCAAAGGCAACAACCCTCGAGGAGTAGTGTCAAGTGTTTTCTTCCTCTCATCTGTCACTGTGGCTGTCACTTGCCCACATCTGTCTTTCAGTGGGTGCTTGGCCTGTCCTTGATTGGTTGAGAGCTCTTCATCATTTTAGGCCACACGGGGAAAAAGAAGTAAAATACAAGAAGCACCGTGATATGTCCATCCTTGAAAGATACGTTCCTCCATGTGGCTTCGAATTCACTAAGTCTGAGATTGAATCCTGATGTGGTTCTGGGACTTGGTCACGTTATGTCTTCAACCTCCAGGCAGCCTGATCTCAGAGGGCACTCACAACATATTTTATCACAGTTAAGTGTGTCAAATTTGAATATTTTATGGCAAACATTTTAGAAGATTCAGTAAGCCTTTTGTTGTGGTTATTAGATATTTTGGACAAACTTCCATATGCCTCAGTGGGCCAGTTACTGGACTGAAATCCTGGACACGCTGTCTGTAATTATCTGCTTTATGAGATCTCGTACAAGGCGCTTCTCTCGCCTTCACTTTCTTCTCATCTGAAATATAAAATGGACCAGATGATCTATATCCACCTTCTCTTCCAGCTCAAAAGTCTTACCATTCCAAAAAAACAGTTCCTTATGCCACATTTCTTAAGCAATTTTCTTTTGGGGGTGGTGACTATACATAGTCTTTATCCCTGGGAAAGAAGAAAGAGGAGAAATTAAGTTTGCACATATTTTCACAAAGAAAACTAAATGACAGTTATTTATAGGATTCTAACTACTTCCCCAGGCCAATTTCCTAATCCCAGGCGTAATGTTTCAGTCCTCTATAAGGCTGTATTCCTTAATTACTTATACCCTTTGAGAAATCATACTGCTATACACTGTGATTTAATTAACACTGGAGAGTGGTGTAACTTTGATAGCTTTAAAATATTATCCAACTCCAGATTTCTTTAATTGACACAACTTTCTGAATTCCTAAATGTATTTTTAGAGAGGGTTCAGAAATACATACCATGTAAATTAAACACTGCTTAACAACATATGCATATAAGAAGATACCATTTGAAACAAGATCTAAAAGAAATAGTCTCAACTTCTACCACTCCTAATTTTAATAACAGTTTGACAAAAACTTGGCGTTTATTATGCTTCCGTAGAAACTCTTTAACTTTCAAAGGAGCCGGGCCCTTGCCATACGGGCCTGGCCAGCCACTTACAGCTTTGGGGTCTGTTGTTCAGTATCCAAGCTTGTCACTTCATCAGAGCTAAAGCATCTCTTTTAAATCTGGAGAACAGCTTTCTGGGCAGAGCAGGAGCAGAACTCTTTAGCCTCCTCATGATTTCCCTCAGAATCGTCAAAGAAGGAACTCAACATGGTGGACTTTAGCTTTGGAAAGGATTATCAAATCAGTCTAGGCTTAACTTGTCTTTGAGGTTCACCATCTCTAAACAATCTGTTCTCACTCACTAGGGAAGCAAGCAGCTCTCTGGCTAATGTCTCCTATCCTTGATATTAGAACTTACCCTTCCAACAGCTGTTATCTTTTAGCAACTTCACAGTCTCTCTCAGTCCAAGACAAGTAGAGATATTTGAAAGGACCACCTTTATCTTTTGAATACCATAAAATACTTTTAAAATGATATGTTTAAACCATTATTCCTACTAACCAACAACAGTCCTTTTATAATCCAAACTTCTATGCTAGGAGCTAATACAAAAAAAGTATGAAAATTTCAGATGAAAACAAACAGAAAGCCTAGTTGAAAGGAAAATAGCTCAGATTATGGGTTAAAGAATTTATGTTGATATTAACAAAAGTTTTAGCATAATCATACAGTTGATGGACTTCAAAATCAGTTACATAGTCTGGATGATGGAGATACAGTAGTTTAAATGAAAAACATATCGATGCCTATTTAGCCACAAGCTTAGTATCAGCTAACAGTATGAAGATAATATATACATTAATACCTTGTATTCTGCAGGCTTCAGAGAGGTCTGTCTAAATTTGGCCCTCATATCTGAAGAAAGTGTTTTGACAAGACATCCAGAGTAGTTTTTTTTTTTTAATTTAATATAGCATAGTAAGGACGGTTGAAGGAACTAAGTGCTAATAAGACCATATGACCAGTTGTGGGCTGGAAATATAAATATATAATTGTTGCATAAAGGATGGAGCTACATTATTGTTTTAAGAAATTTGTAAATAGATTATCCTGTGGTATTCCTGAAAGTAAAATTTGGATCAAAAGGGTTAATATAACTGAAAAAATTTGAGTTCAAATAAAAATCAACTTCCAAGAAATCATCAAAGGTAGCAAAAGGTAGCAGAGAAATAAACTTCCTCACCAGAGAGAACTCATTACCGAAAGGGGTGTTAGCAATAATCAGGTAACCAATTTTTACAAGGACTTTTACCTTAGATTTAAATTAGAAAATAAAACTTCTCTTCTGGTCAATTGGGAAAAGATCTGAGATTCCTCATTTTGAATGTGAGCTTCTTAAGGACAGAGTCTTGCTTTCTTTCATACTCCTCAAATCAAAAGCCTCTCTTAGAAATGGTGTCACAAATCACTGTGTTTCTTTTATCCATATACAAGTATGTAATTACCTAATGAGAGCACTAAGAGTTTATAACAAAGGAGGAAGGTGATGTAACCCGGGACCGAACTCAGAGGAAATAAAGGATTTTTTTTAATGGATAGTTTTTCATTTATCCCAAACCTTATTTCATAGGGTTTTATTTATGCCTTATGGATCATAATTTCCTTAACAATTGATAACCAGAATCATCATTATTTTTTTATTGCAATCTGAGAAGTATCATTAAAGAATTATTTTGCCAGCATAGCTTTAAGCCTTCCTTTTGCCAGCCGTCCAGATTTCCCGTGATGGACTATTTTCTTACAAACTTCATAGAAGATAAGATATATGTAACAAATAGTACGCATAAGATCCCTACAGGTTCATAAATGGAAGTTTTATTTTCTTATTTATAGAGCATTTTAAAAGTAAAAAATTCTGAGGGAAAACTAGAAAAAGTTTAAAAATCTTATTGCTTACAAGTAAGCTTCAGATTACATTTTCAAATAAGCTTCAAATACTATGCTTTTGCTAGATTTCCACCTCAACACTCTTTCTACTTGGTTGATCTTTATGTGGTGTTTCATATTTCCAACCTTTGAAAAAATGATCTTTGAGGGATATTGACATATTACCCATATGAGATACTATTACAAGTGTGGTTAAAGAAAAAGAAGAAAACAGAGGTGCCTGAGTGGCTAAGTCAGTTAAGTGTCTGACTTCAGCTCAGGTCATGATATCAGGGCTCATGGGTTTGAGTCCCCGTTGGGCTCTGTGCTGACAGCTAGCTCAGAGCCTGGAGCCTGCTTCTGATTCTGTGTCTCCCTCTCTCTCTGACCCTCCCCTGCCCACATTGTCTCCCTCTCAGAAATAAATAAAACATTAAAAAATTTTAAGAAAAAGAAGAGAACAACTCTATCAGGTTAATGCATTAACATTTTAATATTAGAAATGGAATCTCAAATTTCTAACTGCTGAATGGGTTTGATGCTAGAAAGTCATTTGTCCACTCCACAAAGATAGTACAGAATTGGAAGTTTCATGGTAGAACAATTACCTACAATGCTCCTACTGAGCACAAAAAAGACACACATATTTTTCAGAATAAGCCCTCTTTGTGGGTCTTTTCAGATGGTGCAGCACTGTCATCTATATAGAGATTAATTTTCTGACACTTTCCAAGCCATTTTGACAAAGATACAATCTCAAATTTTCCTGAAGATGCTCCTATGTATTTGAAAGTTCATTTTAAAATATATATAATTGGGATGAAGTAAAAGTCTCATCTTTACTTCCACATTTCTAATGGCTACATTTAAACATAATGTGTTTTACTCTTTTCCAAACATATTGCAGCCTTAATGCAAGCTAAGTTCTCTCCTCTGAGAGCTTCCAACACTTTTTTATTGTTACAAATTATGGCATTCTGATATATTCTGATATTTCAGGTTGACTGTTGTGCTACAAGTTCCGTTAGCATTAAATAGTGAAATATAAGATGGTGTAAAAAGGTTCTATGGAAGACATTCTTCAGAGAAGAATAAAGTTAATATTAAATTTTCTGAATGTTAAATTTTAGCTTGAGATGATGGCCAGAAGGTTTTACTCTAATCATACAACTTTTCTCCTCTGAATCTTGAATTCCCAACATAAATTTTCAGTCCTAAATAAATTGCATGGCAGAAGACAACAAACTTCTGGAGTAGAATGTGCCAAGAATCTGCAAGAAAGTCTGCAGAGGAGATTGACAGCAATGAAAAGAACCTATAATCAAGTTTCAGAGCATAATGGTTCTTTGGTTTAAAAAGTGAGAAACAAGAGAAGATGGAGGGTATTTCCCACACTGTAATGAGAAATATGATGGAGAAAGTTAATAGAGGGTTGATTATGTGTCAGAAGTGGCAGAAGTCACCATCAGAGGATGTGAAGATCCCAAAAATGTGGACGCTAAAATATTTGGTGATTCTCCCAGTTGGAGAATTAGACATCCAAATCTATTAAACTCAAGCATGACCATATGACTTGCTTTGGCAAGGAAATGTGAGTAAAAGTGACCTGTTCCACATCGACTCTGAAAGTTTAAATGTGGCTTACCACATTTGCTTTTCACTGACTGCATGCAGTTCTGGGATCATATGTTACAATAGAACCGTCATCATCTTGGATCTTTAGATAACTGTAATAAGCATAACTCCCCTGCTTCCCCACAACAGACATGTGGCATGTGTAAGAAATTAACTTTGTTGTTTCACATAATGAAATTTTCTGTTTGTTTTTATTGTACTGTAACTTATGCTATTCGGACTGATAATTAGGCCATGTGGCCCTTAAGGCCATCACTGGGAGTGACAGGAGAGAAAGATGCTTCCTGGTGGCTAGAGGAATTCTGGATAATGACACATTTCAAATATTCTATCAGTGTCATCAGAAAAATATGTGTATACTGGAACTGGGTTTCTGTAATTCTAGAGCGGATATCTATCATGCAAGAGGGTCGCAGACACACATTCCTAGGCTGATGCAGGTGTAATATAGATTTAATGGGGGAAAATTTAGAAGAAAAATGCAGGTTGAGTTCCATATAGTTACATATAAAATGTTGGGGTCCTGACGGAGCCCAACAATTCATACCCTGCTTGCCTACCTATATTCTAATAATATTGATAAAAGGAAATATTAAAAAGTGGAGGTTATCCTCATTATAACTCTTAAGTAATATGTATATGAGACAGTCTAATGGTATCACCATTTCCCTAATCACCTACCTTGGCCTTAGCACAACTAAAGAGACATTCCCAGTGATATACGCTTACTGATTTAAGTGAGGATGGAAGGAGTCTGAGAGATAGCAAATTTCCTTCACATAGTGATGACTTCTAGATTATCTATACTCAATGAAGAAATTTCAACCCTGACGCTAATTTACTTATTTTTCTTTTCTGAAGAGGAGTAAGTAGTCACCAAACCATCCTTGTTTTTCTCATGTTGCCCTGCAGTTACTAATTTTATTCATTTTAAAAAAGAAAAGTAAGGAGCGTTTGGTTGAGTGTCTAACTTATGCTCAGGTCAAGATGATCTGACAGCTCTTGGGGCTCTGTGCCTAGAGCTCAGAGCCTGGAGCCTGCTTCAGATTCTGTGTCTCCCTTGTTCTCTGCCCCTTCCCCACTCGTGCTCCTTCTCTCTCTCTCAAAAATAAATAAATAAACATTAAAAAAAATTTAAATAAAACTAAAAAAGTAAGACAAGAGGGAAAGAATATTTAGGGAAAAAATCTCTACGTATAGAAGCTAGTAGTAAGGGAAAAAATCATTTCTCTCTATGATCATTTTGCTGTCTTAATCATTGGAGGTTGGCCATGAAGTCAATAGTATACCAGAAGTACAGTCCAACATCCTAGGAGAGGATATCGGTGATTTCTCAGAACACTGATCCAGACTCTGAGGGCAATTCCCAAATGTTAACCACTGTGGGTGGCATAGGTTTAGGCCCAAGAAGTTTCTGAGATGAATAAAAATAGTGAATTGAAAAATAAAATCCCAAGGCCACATTTTACTCCAGAATAAAAATAAATTCCCTATTTTATTTCCCTTCCAAATTATGGCTGGCTATTTTGCCCAATACAGCCCAAGAGATTATGAAACCAAAGTGACATCATTAAGACAGACCTCAAGAAGACGCTGCAATGATAAAATCTTGATACTTTCCCTTATCAAAGGAAACAAGGAGAAATTAAATATCAAAAATCACATTGACTTTATTTTAAAGTCAAAAGGAATTAAAGTCAAATATTAAATAAGTTTATCCTATGAAGTTAGAGAGCTTGACAGCCAAAATCTGCTCACCCCTATTTTGTATTTTGCTTAGTCTCAGCTTGAGTGTTTCTCAAAACTGAGTAGAGTTGTGGTTTTTCCCAGAAGCTGCAGCCTGTGTTCCCTCCCTTTAGCTGTTTGTGGTTCTTTGACATGAGTGTAGTGCCAAGTCTTTCAGAGGCCAAACATTTGAAGAGTCTAAAAAAATTAGTTGGCCTCAAGAGATTATCACTGCACTGCTCAACATGCACTAAATTTAGAAAATAATCCAATGTGTACCTCCTACAACAATCACTCCAGAAAACAAACTATTATTCCTAGAATACAATTAGGGCCACAACAGACTCATTGCTATGCTGGTTTTAGAGGGTAGTCAGAGAAAATCTTTGGTTTTAGCCTTTAGCAGGATCTAAATTAATCTACATTTGAATGGAATCCACCACTTTGAAGCAATCTATTGAGAGAAATATCCCAGAAGTAGATCATTTTTATACTTTGCCTGTCGGAGGCCGCGCCGGCTCCGACAGGTCCAGGGGTCCCTGAAGGATGGACGGTGTCGGTGAAAGAGAGTGAGAGAGCCCCGAGATCCTTTCTGATCACCAGGCAGGCATCTCTGTCCTGTCGGTTTTGGTGTCTTTATTTATAGGTCAAAAGTTAACATGGCATCAGGAAATGGAATTTTTACAATGGATAGCTCTTTGTGATAAGGTGTTTTTGGAAAATGTACAGAAACAGGTTTTACAGAAGTCTTCTTGCAGAACAGCCCCAATTATAGTGAAGTTGAGTAACTAAGAAAATAACAAGGTGTTCACATTATAATAACACTAAGATTAAGTCATAGGTTTGTAGATACTCTTATCCATCCTCATCACAGCTGCCAGGGTAAGGGAAGGTGTTTGTGGAATGTAGGCCTTAGGGAAGGGGCTGCTATACACCATCAGTTAGCAAAGGTGTAGGTACTAACTTATCTTCTGCCCTTATCTGTTCCCTCTCTCTAAGTTAGGCTCTTTGTCTCCGGGCAAGACTTCATTTTCCAGTTATATGCTTTATTGCACTAGAGAGCCAACCATACCTTTAAAGAGTTTAGCTTATTTCCAATACGTAGAATAGCCTCTTTGAGTGCATTTACCTTTGTGTCTACTTTTATGATTTCTTGAATAGCTAGGGAATGAAAGACATTTTTGGTTAGTTGATTTTCATGTTGAGCTGTATGAACATCTTGGACTAACGCAACGGTAGAAACAGAATTGTACATGTAAAGTTCAGTCTTTTATGATTATGGGTCATTAGCCTGCTCATAGCTCAAGGGAAAGTATGGAGGGAAACAGGACCTTCTGGAGACACGATGTCTGTTCCCATAATCAAAAGAAGAAGTTCCCACAATAAGTTCCTTCACAAGGTGCAATCATCATACCAGGGCTGGAATAAGGGGACAAGTCACTCCCGATATTGATCAACCAGGTACCCTAGGGGTCAGTGCTCAAGCAGAAATAATTGAGTGGGGGTGGATATCGGTCTTCATCTGATTGGCAAGAGACCGTGCAAACTTGCTTTAACCTCACCAGGAGTTTTCTCGACTAGTGGGCTCAGAATGGCTCCCAACATCTGCCTATATCATACTTTTGGGGAGGGACGAATATCTTATCTTCCCTCAGAAACTGGCTTTCAAATCCTCACTGTTTCTCTACTAGTTGAGACCTTTCAGGGCTTGGGAACCAGTTATTGGTCCTAATTTGAGGTGCCTTTCCCAGTCTCTATTCAGATTTTAATTTGTTTCCCTTTTTAGTGTTCTCTCTCTCTCTCTCTCTCTCTCTCTCTCTCTGCATTTTACTGCTGAATTGAAGGCAAATCTTTTGGTATGCCTGTGTCCATTAAAGAACTCAGAAGTAAGAGAACTGCCTGCTACATAGGAGGCTACCTCATCCTCATGTTCCTTCATCTGGAGAATCACCTTCAGCAGATTCTTCATTGAAGCTGCTGTTGCAAGTTGTGAATCTGCTCCACTAGAGGAATAGTGAATACCAGTACCTCAGCCAGGTGGTCCTCATGTTCTCTTTTTCTCAGGGTTTTAACGTTTCCATTGTTGAGTGAGTTTTCTCTACAAGAGGGAGAACACTCTAGTGTGTTACTTCCTGTTACTATTCCTAAACTTGCTTCAGAAAGATTCAGCCAAGTTTGTACAGTTAAACCTACTTAATGTTGCCTCTTTTCTTCCTTAACGCATCCAGGGCAAACACTGTTTCCTGGATCAAGGAGCTTAATTTTTGATTTTGCTCCAGATATGGTTTTTTAGCATTTTCCAGTAGAAACCTCTTTTTGATCCCAACAATGAGAGATTTGAAATCACGAGTTCTGGCACTGCCCAAAGCATCAACTGTTCCAAACTTAGGATATATTCTCCCATTGTACATTACTTTTTTAAAGTTTATTTATCTTGAGAGAGACATAGAACATGTGTATGTGCACAGGGGTGGGGCAGAGACAGAATCCCAGACAGGCATTGGTTGCCAGTGCAGAGCCTAATGTGGGGCTTGAACTCACGAACTGTAAAAAAAAATGACCTGAGCTGAGATCAAGAGTCAGATGCTTAAATGACTGAGTCATCCATGTTCCCCAATGTACTTTATATTAAGCCAGATCTTAGACTCCAATAATCATTACCTTCCCTGATTTTCTTTGTGTCATAATTTCTCTGTCTTTCCTTGGAATCTTAATTCCACACATTTTTACAGTGTATTTTCTAAGACCCAAACATTACCTGGCTTCTTTGCTGCACTAGGACACTTTAGATATCAAAAAATATTTCATTGATTTTATTTTACTGCCATTCATGGTCTTCTTTTCTCAAATATGTTTAGATTCTTATTTCATATTGGTACCCCAATCTTCCAAAGACACTTTCCAGTTTCTCTGACTATGGATGTTAACAGCACTCAGAAGCCAATTCTGTATGTTTTTCTGATTTTTCTGTTTTGTTTATCAATGTCTAGAACAATTCTTGGTACATGGTTGTTGCTCAATTAATATTCACTCAATAAACTGCTGTGATTATTTTTCAGCCTTAATTCAAGATTAGTCTGGCCATAGTTTTAGTCTAGAAGGAGTCAAATTAAAGGCAACTAATCTACTGCCACTCTGTGAGGTCTGGAATTAGAATCTCTGAAACACAAGATATAATACAGCAAGTAATTGTCTGCCTCCCTAGTGCCTTAGAGTTGTGACTGTAAAAAAAAAAAAAGAAGAAAGAAAAAGAAAAAGAAAAAAAATCTTTTCCCTTAGAATCTTTGCTTTAGCTAGGCCTGCATTCTTGATACTTTTTAAAGCTCCAAGCATTGTGTATTTTTAATTTTTTAATGTTTATTTTATTTTTGAGAGAGAGAGAGAGGGAGAGAGAGAGAGAGAAAGACTGTGAATAGGGGAAGAGCAGAGAGGGAGACACAGAATCTGAAGCAGGCTCCAGGCTCTGAGCTGTCAACACAGAGCCCAACACAGAGCTTGTACTCACAAACAGTGAGATCATGGCTTGAGCTAAATTTGGATGGGCAACTGAATGAGCCACCCAGGCACTCCTCCAAGCATTGTTTAAAGCCAGGAGCCCTTCAACAGATATAGACTTTTATCTATATAAAAAATAGACACATACCTCATCTATGAGCAAAGTGACCCAAGAAATCTTTCTTCAGAAAATGGCACTTAACACTGCTTTTCCAATTAATTCAGACTATGAAAACAACAATTGACAGTTTTAATTTGAAGTATTGTTTTTCGTCTATACAAATCTTAATTTTTGTCTCTCTTTTGAGGTCCTTGTTTTGGCTAGCCAGAGATAGTATAACTGAAACCTAAATAAAGCATCACCAAAATTTAGATCCACTCTCCCTGGCAAGTCAGAATCCTTGAACTCTGTATATCAATTTTGCCTATAGGCTTACCCCCATTTGTTTATTCCCAGTGGTTGTCCCCTTGCAACCAGGTAATATGCTTATTAATTATATGCTATCCTTACCGAACTGAAGTTAAGCAGTGTTTTGCTCCTCTGAGAAGAGGCGGATAGAATGGTTAAAAAAGAGGCCAGGAGGGCTTAGGGAAATTCTTAATGGAAAACAGGTCTAGACAAGTGAATGGATACAGGATAATCCCCTTTGGTATGTGAATATCTTGTTTGAGCTCCAAAATCCATCATCTGCCGTATTGTCTCCATTTTTTTAAGATAAGGGACCTGAGCTTTAAAACAAAATCATACATTGGCCATAGTTTGTAACTATGTCTCTTATTCTCTCCACTATTGAAAAAAAAATCTGTATCTGTAATTATATGTAAGACATTAAGATTCACAAACGGAATTTCTCAAAGCTTTTGAAATTCTGTTTATATCATCACACCAGTCTAGAATATTCCACGTAGGTGATTTACCTTTAGATTACACAAAGGCAAGGCTAGTATCTCAAGAAAGAAGAAAGTGGTGTTCTCTACCCTCGTCCTTAAGTGCTATTTTCAGATAAACTTAGATTATTTTAAAGACATGGTTTTTATTTTGTGTTACGGTATTAAACTATGGACTAAGCTATCGCATTTAAATGAGAGAAAGAAAAGGGGAAAAAAGACTAGAAATATCTAGAAGAAAAAATTTGTGGCACTAAAATACAAGGAAACTAATTTTTTTTTTAATAAATGGAATAGATCCTAGTTTGGGAGAAGATCCTTGAGATACCAGGATTTTCTCCCTTTATACTCTCTCATTCTCCATTTTAATTTTTACTCCTTCTTCTTTAGTTCTTTTCCATCTTTTCCCTACCATATCAAACCCCATAATACAGAAAGTAAGCACAGGAAACAGAGGAGAGTTTTAGAAGGATTTAAAAGCATTGTTTTTATACAAAAAAAAAGAATATAGATAAAAAGATTAGTTATGATTTTAAAATATATTACAAGCTTTAACAAAAATACCACAGCGCATGTATAAAAGTGAGTGTTATTTACTTAGAACCTTAGGTGACTGTGTCATAGCTACTATGAGAAATGCAAACCTTTAGAATTGTCTTCAAAGCATGAGACTTAATTTTTTTGAATGTGCTTCTTTGTTAATCTCAGGGTGCAGTTTGTTTTCAGGTAACCATTTGGGCTCTCACATACTCTGTGAGAAGAAAACCCAGTATTTTCCTCCTCTTTCTGTCAAAGAACCCATGGGCTAGTAGTCTAAAAAGAATTTAGTTCTGACTTCTAGCCCCCAAGAGACAGACGTTAGTTTGGGATGATTCTCTTTTGATCTATTTTGTTCACACTGAATTGAAATTGCCATTTTATACTACAGGTCCTTATACAGCTCATGCAGTTCTTTGACAGAAAGTAAACTTACTCCTCAGTCTCTACTTGGCCAAGGATGCTTCATGCTAGTGGTCCCATGTTTTCAGCTCTTATTAATGACTCCTTTAGGGTTATACACTTCAAAAATCCTGAATTGCGATACTTCCTTCTCCTGAGGGTTCCACATGATGTTTGCAGCTTTTAAGAAAAATACAGTCTCAGGATGCCTGGGTGGCTCAGTCAGTTAAACATTCGACTTTGGCTATGGTCACGAGCTCTCAGTCTGTGAGTTCAACCCTCTGTGCTGACAGAAGCTGGGACCCTGCTTCAGATCCTGTGACTTAATCTCTCTCTGCCCCTCTCCTGCTAATGCTCTGTCTGTCTCTCTCTCAAAAATAAAATAAAAGTTAAAAAAAGAAAAATACAGTGCTATAATTCTATAGACACTTACATAGACAGAGGACCTATTCACTCACCTTCTGAGGACCTGCAATAAAGAGGTATAAGAAGTACATAAAATTAAAATAGCTTATTAGCTAAACTTCTACAATAAATTAATATATCTCTTCTTTGTGGCCTAGTAAAATTGTAATGGAAGTGGAGGTACATGTATGTGTACACCCACTTTGGTGAGGGATGTTCGAGAAAAGTAGAATGATGAATGGCAAATGGAAAAATCAAAGGTTAGGAGGGTCTTCAGGACCTGGGGATCCACTATACAAGGAACTTCAATAAAGACTCAGAGCAGAAGCTGAAGAAACATAAAGCGTCTGTTCAAAATGATAGAAGAAAAGAAAGCCACTAAGGTCGGGGACTCCTTCTCGTGCCCTTCTGAGGGAGCAAACTTGAAGAATTCAAAGACCATATCTGCTTTTAAGGGAAATTTGTAAGGTTTCCACTTCCCTTAGGGTAAAAGAGTGGTCTGTTTCTAGTGATTTGTTTGATTTTTTTTTTCCCTTTTGGTGGGTTAAAGAAAAACAAAACTAGGAATTTACTCCCTGATGAGGTTTTTTGCTTTTGTTTTTTTGTTATATTTGAAATAGGTTTTAGTTTTTGGTAATAACTAAAGCTCATTTGTAACTGAGTATATTAAATGAGAGGGCCATGAAATCCATGTAATACTGGTTTGGATCTAAGTATCTCTCTTCCAGAAATGGGTGGCGGTTATGGTCATACAACAATGTGAATGTACCTACTGGCACTCAGCCGTACAATTAAAGATGGTTACAACAGTAAGCTTTATGTTATGTGTATTTTACCACAAGAAAAATAAAAAGGATCTGTAACTCTAAATCGAGTGGCTGACAAACTGGTTCTGACAGTATTTTTATGTCTGTAGTCCAGTACATTTGCTTTTAGAAAGAATTTTACTTTATGGTCACCACTCATAAAGACAGATGACTGTATCAAAAAAGAGAATGCTTAACACTCCAAAAGCTAGAAAAACTCATTCAATGGGTAAACTGTGGGGAAAAATTTTTTAATAATATGAAGACATTAAAAACAGTTTTTGAAAAGTTTCCATGTGTCTTTCATACAAGTTTAAAACATCTTTCAAAAACTCTACTTAATTTTAAAATTTGGGTGGTGACCAGTTAAGATAATAAGACTAATTAGAAGGAGAACTTGAAATCCAAGGTTTATACAGTTAGTTAACAGAATGCTAAAATAATACCACTAATAGTTTTATACCAAACTCGTTAATGTCCTATAACCCCAAAAACTGGTTATCTTTTCTATCAGACCAAAATCAAAAAGTTCACGTTAGAGTTAACAGTTTCTCGGGCTCTCATAAAAGAATAATAATAAGGCATGTATAAGTACTTTCACTCATATAATTAAAAAACTTTTTTTGGTGAACTTGTTAAAAAAACTTAAAAATATATGTAAGATTTGGAAGGAGGGAAGGCCATCCACCTGTTACATTTCATATTTGGATAATTTTTCTTAACAAAGAAAAGCAAAACACAAAGAGAAGTGTTATACAGAAGAAGTAACATTAGGTCAATAGTTTAATTTGAGGGTTCTTTTCTCCTTGAAACTTACCTGAGATACTAAGAAAGAATAATATCTATTATAAGTAGGGGCATATCATTTTCGCCAATTGCAAGCACAGATCTTAAGACATTAACTCAAATACAAGGAGCATTCAATTTCACACATATTCTATTAGCACATATTCTAGTCAAGCACTGGAAATAAAAGAAGTTTAAAATTAGAAGAATATGGATAACTTTACTTTTTAAAAATGGGTGTTACCCAGTAAAACCTTTCTTCTTTAATTGTGAAAGTTTCCCTTAGAGGTTTGCCCCATAAGGAAAAGCATTCAGTATCAATTTGGCATGTCAGGATATAAGATTCAGTGTGCATAGAGCAGAAACCCATGACTTTAATTTGGTAGTTCCATGTCAGGAAATAGTTTTTCCCTCCTATATTCTTGTTTTCATTCTACTGAAGATCCATTTTAAATAATTACAATACCAGCCTCAGCATAAGAGTAGGATCAGCCAGCTAGTCAGGAGTGAATGTAGGCATGTGAAGTAGCTGTGTGTTAAAACAGGCCATCACTTATTTAACAGAGTATTGTGATTTTCCAAACGGGTTTTAGAAAAATATTTTCAATACTTTATCCCTAGGGCAAAGTATCTCTTTATCCACAGGATCATCCAAATATTTTATTTGTCTACAGAAAAGTAAGCCAAATGAAGTTTGGGAAAGAAGAATCGCTGAAAAGTAATTCTTTCATAAAAGAAAAAGTTCTATAATCATTAACAGCTATACATAATGCCAACTAATTTCTATAAGCGTACATAAAATGATTTGAAAATATTCATCTATTTACTTAATAAATATAAAGTTTCTCAGCAGCATTTGATTTATAATAGAAATATTGCTAAGCTTTTAGCTATAGACATAGAAAATGCTTTAGTACAAATTTTAGCTCACATCTCATCAATTATATGAAGGCTCATATATAATATTTGAATGAAAATTTTAACTAACCGTTTATATTTAATAGTACATTCATATTGTCACCTAATCCAACCCTTCACATAACGAAAGAATAAATACAAAATAAGTGCTATCATAAATTATCATATCCTACCTTCTCCACTTCCTAATTGTACTGTTTCACTTTAAGCAAATTATTTATCCTCCTCCTGCTTCATTTTCCTCATCTGTGCAATGAGAAGATAATAATACCTTCCTCATGGCATTGTTGTGAATTTAAAGGGGCTTATGATACATACATAAAGCTCTTAAACAGAGCCCAGTATGCTATAAAAATATTGGGTGCTTACACTGCAATTGTAATTACTATTAATAATAATAGTAGTAGTAAAGTCTTTTTTTTAAAAAAAGTGAGATTGAACTTGTTCTTAGAGTCCAGTTTTATTGGTGGGATTACAGAAATCTAAAGCCAACTGTAATACTCAGAAAAGCGATTTTGATAGATCCCTATCACTAAATGTTATCACTAACACTACCTTTGCTTTATTTATTTTTTATTGCTTGCCTTTTCTTTAATAGCTAAGAACACTTTTCTCTAATTTCAGGTCTCAGGTCTGTACTCTAAAGTGTACACACTTAACCCACTAAAATGTGTGCTCTGGAAATTCTATGAAGCCTATTTCTACCCTAGAACATTTCTTCTCTCATTCAATTAAGAATGGGCACATGCAAATTTAGGTATGCATTCCCTAACTTAAATTGCTGGTATATTTAACACATCTCATTAGAAAGAAATACAGTAAAGTGTTAGATTGTGACTAACTTGTTCTGCGAGTGTCTGCAAGACAAGCAAACATTTCTAATACATTTTACCTTGATAAATGAGCGATGTGTTGCAATACGAGTAGTACGTAATGCCCAATGTCACCCGGTCACAAATGAGCCATTGGTTCTTCTGTTCTCTCTCTAGCTCCCTCACTGTGGGATTGTGGATGATCGTCTCCCATGCTCAGATGCTTGGACTTAAGACTGTGGTGTTTGGCAGAAATCAGTGATTTTTCAGAATGTTGGAAGGTGCCTAACTAACTGGCACTAGTTTATTTTTTGTCATTTCAAGCACCTATGGACGGTCCTTTGCTTTTTTATATAAGAATAAGCTTAGGGGGCACCTGGGTGGCTTAGTCAGTTAAGTGTCTGACTTCAGCTCAGGTCATATCTCATGATTTGTGAGTTTGAGCCTCTCCTTGGGCTCTGTGCTGACAGATAATTCTGTGCCTCCCTCTCTTTCTGCCTCTCCCCTACTCATACTCTCTCTTTCTCTCAAAAATAAATAAACATTAAACAAAAAAAGAAGCAGCAGCTTAGAAATGTTTTGCTTCATTCTAGGTCAGGCTGCCTGCAGATATAGACCCTTTCTTCTGCTACCTTATTGCCAGCTACATTAAATCTAGTGTAGTCACAGAGTATGTTTAAACTGAACCAACTAACTGAGATATTTGTTTTATTTTACTTTCAATCATAAACATTACCATATTATATTTATTTTTTAATTTATGTATTTAAATTTAAGTTGGTTAACATATAGTGTAATATTGGTTTCAGGAGTAGAACCCAGTGATTCATCACTTATACAACACCCAGTACTCAGCCTAACAAGTGACCTCCTTAATGCCCATCTCCCATTTAGACCATCCCACCACCCACCTTCCCACCAGCAACACTTGGTTTGTTCTCTGTATTTAAGAATCTTCTATGCTTTGCCCCCCTCTCTGCTTTTATCTTATTTTTCCTTCTCTTCCCCTATGTTCATCTGTGTTATTTCTTAAGTTCCACATATGTGTGACATCATATGATATTTGTCTTTCTCTGACTGTCTTATTTTGCTTAGCATAACACACTCTAGTTCCATCCATATTGTTGCAAATGGCAAAATTTCATTATTTTTGATGGCCATTGTATACATATATACCACATCTTCTTTATCCACTCATCAGTTGATGGACATTTGGGCTCTTTCCATAATTTGGCTATTGTTGATGATACTGCTATAAACACTGGGATGCATGTGCCCCCTTTAAATCAGCATTATTTTATCCTTTGGATAAAAGTAGTGAAATTACACTATTATGTATTAACCATCATATTTAATAAGAATAATTGCTACAATTGATTTAATGCCCATCTTGAAATAAAAAAACCTCCTGAATTCTACATATTTTGTAGTGTCATACCCATTTTACAAATGAGAAAAATGTGATTCAGAGAGGGATATGAATTGCCAAAATCTACATGAAAATAAAAGATAGACCAAAGAATTCAAGCCATGTCAGGCTGTATCCAAAGTCTAAGAATCAACAATATAAAATTATTTTAAGACACTGGAAGGAAATGTGCTAAAATTTCAACAGTTCATATCTAGAATTACAATGATCCTTTTTCTGCTTCTTTATGATTTTTATATTTTCAAAATTATAACAAGTAATTGTCATTTATATAATTAGAATAAAAGTTAAATGTTATACATTCCCTTGAAAAAAAGACTAATTTGAGAAGGGAGAAGATATATATTCTATGAAAAAAAAAGATAAAATATGATTAAGCCTACTCTATAGTGATACATGGTCCATTTCTTTACATGTAAAAAGTTCCTTATGGGAATGTAATATTTAAAATATTTTTATTGCAACTTTATTTTCAGGCCTATTCAATGTAACAAAAACAAATACAGTATGAAGTTATAACAGCCTGTATGATTTCTTTTAATATTACAGTTCAGAGAATCTCAAAGACTACAAATATTTTTTTTATCAGATGTAACATCAAAGCTACACAGCATCTGGAAAAACCTTGCCTATAAAATAATGTATACAACCACATGGTAAGTACATCTGCCACTGAGTTATTTTTTTCTTTAATGCTGAATCACAGCTGGAAAAAACTTATAAAACATTACCATTAATATTAAGCTTCCTTCTTTAAACATTTTGGATATATTGGTCTGCATGCCAAAAATATAGTAGATTGTTATGTTGATTAAAAAAATCAATAAAAAGGCTAATACCAAATATCCAGGTATCTTTGGGTCATGTAAGTATGATTTTATGTCTTATTTATCCAATGATATTCCCATACCTTCACTGTGGTTCTCCAATAGAAAATAAATAATTTTGATGGGCTTAATACATTTCTAGAATTTAGTTGGACACATCTAAACTTTGAATCCAGCTGATATATATATATATATATTCATATATATATATATGAATGTTTCTGGAAAACATCACAAAGAAGGGCCTAATATGTGGTTGAAAGATTGAAAAACTCCAGTCTATCCTAATATCGTATCTACATTGTATTTCTCCCTAGTGTTCCATTGCTGCTCTAACAAATTGTCACATATTTGGTGATTTAAAATTACAGAAACTTATTATCTTATAGTTCTGTAGGTAGGAAGTCCAACATAGGTCTCCCTAGAATAATATCAAGGTGTTGACAGAGCAGCATTCCATTCTATAGTCACTAGGGGAGAAACTATTTCCTTGCATTTTCCAGCTTCTAGAGACTGACCACATATCTTGGCTACAAGGCCCTTCTTCCATCTTAAAAGCCAGAAACATTGCATCTCTAGGAACATTCTTTCATAGAGACATCACCATCTGATCCTCCTATGCTGCCTCCTTCTTCCTTTGATAAGGACACTTATCATTACACTGACACGGCCAGGATAATCCAGGCTAGCCCCTTTATTTTATGGTCAACAGATTCACAATCTAAATTCTATCTACCTTCTTTGTTCCCCTTTGCCATATAACATAACATAGTCACAGTTTCTGGGAATTAAGACATGGTCAACTTTGGAAGTGGCTTTTACTCTACTGACCAACCCTTTTCCTACCATTGTTTTTACTTCAATTATTTAAAATTATTGGCCAAGTCATTTTAGCCATATATTTAAATCCTCAAAGAAATTTTTGTGAAGAAGATAATGTTCACCGGATTACCAAATGAACATCCTTAAACCCCATTTACCATCTAGGTTCCACTGTGGAGACTGACATTGTTTACAACTTGCTTTCCCAGCCAGAATCCTGATGAAGAGTAGCTATTTGACATAGTTTTCGTTAATGAATCTGCTGTAGGCTCCTGAAAAATAGTTTTCCTTTGCTTTTAAAAGGGTAAGACCAAGGTGCCCTCAAACATTATTCTTTCTTTTCGCTTTGGTTACAGATACGATTCCCAAAGATGAAATGCCCATGTGGAATGCATAAGAGAAAGGCCCAGAGGATCACAGCGATGGTAGTCCTGAAGTGGATGACCCACCAAATTAATGCCTAATGTTGCTCACCTCAAGACTTTGTTTCATGTGAGAAAAACCAATAGTTATTTGGTTACATGACTATTAGCAGTTTATTCTGTTACTTGCAGCCAAACTGAGCATTATGCAATTAGTTAATTAGAAATTACTCATATCTAATTTATCTTGAATCCAGAAACAATGTTTCAAGACTTTTTCTGGAGAAACAATCCAAATGTTCTTAATTACTTCTGACTGTTCTTTTTTTTTTTTTTTTTTTTTTTACAAGAAAACCATGTTTTTGGACCAAGTCCTAGTCCTAGTGTCTGTAGAATACCATGAAAGTAGACAGAGAATGAATAACAAAAAAACCTAAGAGTGAATTTTCTTCTAGATATTCATATCAGTTATCAACTTAATGTCTCTCATCTTGAAATGTACCCATCTTTGCCTACTCTGTAAAAATGGATATGGCACTTTAAATATATTTTTCTTTTGCAGGTTGACATAAGCTATGTCATTAGTTGGTGCTGGACAAGCTTTGCAGAAGGAGCATTTCCTTTCTGGTTCAGGTGTCCTTGCTTGGCGGGCTTCTGCAGCCCACTTAGCTTCTCCAGCACTGAAGAGCTGTGGCATGGATGGCTTCTCAGCTTCTCCCATGCCCAGCTCTTGGAGCATACACAGCTTCTCTAGCATCAGGCTCTTGCAATTGCATACACAACGTCTCTAGCACCCAATTTCTGTCATGCATGGCATCCAGCAGTACTTAGGAGCCGGCAGCTTTCCCCAGAACCTCTTCAGGAAGTTCTAAGGCAGAATGTTTCCATGAGACACCATTCTTTAAATAGCTTTCTTGCACACCCTAGAGCCTTGATTTCCACCAAATTCTAGAGGAAATATTTCCAGCAAGTTCCATCAGTGTCTCATTGCAGAGACATCTCTGCTTTTCAGTGAGAAATGGTCATTCACTTTCCAAGAAGGTGTAGCTTTCCATCCCAACAGAGTGGAGGGCAGGGGCTCTCCCATGGATGTTTTGACCTAGAGATAATGGCTGACTCTTTTATCTGCTATGGGAATATTCTTTATGGTTCCCTTTACATTTATCAGCCTATCTGTCATTAATCTAATCCCCACCATGATTAAAAACTCTTCACATTAAATTCTTTCTGTTAAAATTATGATATGGTCCTCTTTCCTGATCAGACTTTGACTGATTTACATTTTTGAAGTACTGTTTATGAAGCTACAATGATTTTTAAGAAGTAATTGTAGAATTTGCCTTAAAGTAGCTTCTCTGAAAAAAATGTTTCTCACAGTTCATCACGTGACATGCTCCAAGAAAAATCGGTTCTGTAGTCCAAAAGAGCTTAAGGAATTGTCTTTCAATTAGAGACTCATAGTGTGCATGAGCATATCAAATTCACCCAGAGGTTCTGCACTAAATATAATATATTTAATCTTATTTAAGCTAGCATTTCCTAAACCTCTCTGGCCTTGAAAATCGTTGGTTAAACAAAACAACCATACTAACTTGGGAAATATCAGGCTGGAAAATAAATCTTGGAAAATGCTTTCCTAAAGATATTAACATAACACCCTACTTTGTCAACAACAAACAAGGCTTTGAAGAGCATGGAAAATGTATCCTCATAACATCATGGACCATTTTTAAGACCCTTCTTTTGCAAATGCCATGAAAATTTTGACTGTAAGGATGGTTTCTCACTTTTTCACAAATAGTTTGCTGTCCGTGTTGGGTAGAATCCGGTAAATTTAAAAACATATCTTTAGGGGCTCCTGGGTGGCTCAGTTGGTTAAGCATTTGACTTCAGCTCAGGTCATGATCTCATGGTTCATGAGTTCAAGCCTCGCATCAGGCTCTGTACTAACAGCTCAGAGCCTGGAGCCTGCTTCAGATTCTGTAACTCCTTCTCTCTGCCCCTCCTCTGTTCACGTTCTTTCCTCTCTCTCTCTCAAAACTAAATAAAACTTAATTTAAAAAAATAAAAATATATCTTTAAATGGTGAAGAGCTGGGGGAAAAAGAGAGTTTCAGTTCATGTTATCTCATACTAATGTTTACAATGTGTGATATTGGTAATTTTACTTATTATGATTTTTTCTTTTTTTTAATATTTTTTTATTAAATATTTTTTATTTATTTCTAGGAGAGAGAGAGAGAGACAGCGTGAACAGGGGAGGGTCAGAGAGAGAGGGAGTCACAGACTGTGAAACAGGCTCCAGGCTCTGAGCTGGCAGTCAGCACAGAGCCCGACGCGGGGCTCGAACCCACAAACCGCAAGATCATGACCTAAGCGAAAATCGGACGCTTAACCGACTAAGCCACCCAGGCGCCCCGATTTTTTCTTAATCAAAAATAAATTCCTAACTAAAGTCTCGTTAGCCTCTCTCTCATCCAAGGAAGACTTAAATAAGCACTCAATATCTGTGGCTAGCCACTGCTGAATGAGCTTAGCTGAAAAATATCAACGCTAACTGCTGTAATAATGGAAAGTTACACTGTCCGATGTTGATGTGACAATTATTTGTTTAGACTAAAACTGCAAAGATTGTCTACCATTCTTTTCCAAAGCTCTACCATGATCATAACCAAATATCTAGCCTCACTGTTCCCATTTTATATCTATGTGATGATAGATTAAAGAACTCAAATTGATTCTACAGAAAGCACAAATATTTTTACAGTTTTACTGATTAAAAAGATGCAGCAAAATTGTTTCAAGTTTTTCCATCCTGACTGCTCAAGATGTTTTTATCAAGAAAAATTGATATCACATTGATTTTGTGTTCTTTCTCATACAATAGTAATTATTATAAGGCTTGTATTAGAATTTTCACATGGTATTTTGAAATGGAGGCAATTTCTTATAAAGTTCAGAAGAGTAGTATCATTATGCCTTATATTACTTATGTAGCTCTGTGTATATAAGTAAATTCATAACATATAGTGGGTCTTCAGTAAGTGAAGTCAGAAATTATCTTGATAAGTATAAGTACCTAAGGTCTACAATCAAATGTTCAAAATGGCATTAATGAACTTCTCTTTATAGTTTTATGTCTGAATTATTCTGTTCTCATAGTTTGCCAACATTCATGCTTCTTCAATGTTTTTTTTTAAGTTTATTTATTAATTTTGAGAATGAGAAAGAAAGAGAGAGAATGGGAATGATAGAGAGAGAATGTCAAACAGTCTCTGCAGTGCAGAGCCACTTGTGGGGTAAAAACCCATGAACCATGAGTTCATGACCTGAGCAGAGTCAGACACTTAACCAACTGAGCCACCCAGGCAGCGTGCCAACATTTGTGCTTCTGAACTGCAATGTAGGTATGTATAAGTTCTTATTGCTTCACCCAGATCCCCTTTACCCTAAACCATCCTTTAGCTGCTGTGAATACTGAAGTCAATGGCTTATGATTGTGACCTTCTCAGAAGAATTGTCTTTGGCTGAAAGGAACCAACTTGCTCAGAGACACTTGAGTGGTTACATCACCCCCTCCCCATTTACTGACTAATCAAAAGATAATAAATCCTCAAGGTGGCACAATTCTTGTGTAATTTACTTTAAGAAATATCTCCCATTCTTTCCATATAACACACCAGGGCTCATTTAGATCCTTGCTCAAAATATTCCTCTCCCTTCCGCTGCTTCTCTTATTCCCTTATAAGACTTTCCTGAATGGCACTCAGTCAGTAAATCACAAACACCTGAATCTTTGTCGCACTCTCTGCTTCTAGGGAAGTGACCTAAGGAGTGATCCCTAGGAAGTCAACTCTAGGATGGAATTCTGGAGTAGAACATAGAGCAACCAGCTTGTATGAGGATTCCATCTCAAACAGTAGGTATAAAAATGATAGTCTCTGTATTCTGTAAAACTTCAATTGTGAAGGCTTTCACCTCCAGTGAATTTGGCTAAACTACAGTTGGAAAGGGTATACTGGCATTTGACATTTGGTATGACATCTCTTGCCTTTGAGAAGTACAGCTATTATGGTAGTGATATTGAGACATTAGATTGGTATAATTGAGCAACATTGATGCTTTCAAAAAAGAAAATAGCAGACACATGGTGATCAAATATTAATTCCAGTAATTCAAAAACAAATTTGAGCAACAAAAAAATATTTGAACATTTAAAAAGAATTATTTTCGGGGGCTGCCTGGGTGGCTCATTTGGTTAAGCGTCCACCTCTGGATCTTAGCTCAGATCTTGATCTCAGGATGGTGAGTTCAAGCCCTAGATTGGGCCCCACTCGGGGCATGAAGCCTACTTAAAAAACATAGTTTCTGTAATGGGAGGTCTGATCATGTTGAGAAACAGGCATACAACTTTATTTAAAGAATAGCAAAATTTGGAAGAAGGTTGATTACTCTTCTTGGCAAATGTTCCTCATGAAATTTGGATCCTAGTTATAAAAGAAATGGGATCCTGAGACTTGGGATGGTGACATAAGGTAAATGAATTAAAAAACCCAAAGGGCCAAGATTCTCCTGAAATTTCTAGGCAAGAAGAATTTCTATGTAACACATGGTAACATATACCTCCTTGCTTTAGGACTATGTGAAACCCTCAAATGAGTCAGATGCTTTCAAAGGCAATGTTTACTTTCTTCAAGGTCTGCTCCCAGGACCCCTCCTGCTTAACAAATCAAATCAGAACATAGCTAACTGGGGAAGTGGGAGAGTCCTGCCAAGGGAGAAGTGTTACATGACTAGGCAGCTACCATCCCGGCCTAGCATGTGGACCGGGAGGATGACGGGAAGCAGATCTGAGGAAACTGAATCGAGGCGGGCAGAGTATCAAGACAAAGAATTGAGTTTGTTATTACGGCGAAGCTCTCTTCTGACACGAAATTTAAACCTGTACTTAGATTTCAGCTGCCCATTCTAATATGTTGCTGAGCCGGTTCTTGAATAGTTGGCAAAAGATTGTCCACACTACGTAGAAGATGCCAGAACTGCCAGAGAAGATCAGGTAGAAAAGTGGTCATGGCTGAGGTGGGCATGCTAGATCTATTATGAAGGTTTCTAAGTTCTGTGAAAGCTGTCTGTTCCTCAAGAAGCTTGTGATTCATAATTGAGGGACAAGAACGCACTGGGAGCAGGCAGCAGCATTGATGAAACGTTCAGTCATGATTTTCCTTTTCTTGGACTAGAATAATTGTTAGGAGATGCTGGTATAGGACTGAAATCCTTAGTAACAATGGAGATGATTAAATCTTTGAATAGCAGAGGCCACATGCAATCATGTTGAATATGTTTGCCCCAGTGGGCCAGCCTGTGATGCACAAGGAAAGCATGACTGTGTATGGACATCTATATGGAGATCACTAAAAGAATATGGTGGTTTAGAGGCAGGAGATATAGTCAGCAAACAAGGAAAAAAATATATATATATATACACACACACATATATAATATTATTTAACATGTACAGTATATATTAATGGAATAATTAAGAATGTGTTATAATATAACATTTAATATTTACTTGAATCATTTCCAAAGAAAGTCAAAACAGTTATATTAGGTTTAAAAAACAACAATAACATCAGTAAAATTAAGACTAGATTCTTCACTAGAAACAACCTAGTAAAACTTAAATTAATAAAAAGGTTTAAACCCAGGGATAATAGATAAACCAATAAAAAGTAAGCACACACAAGAGAAATATTAATATAAGCTAAGGTCGAATTTAAGTATAATAGGAATAAAGAGAATAAATCAAAATGTGTTGCAACCATCTAATAAGATATACAGTACAAGTTTATTTTATGCACCAAATAAAACAAAAACTAATAAATCAAGCAAAAATTACTTCTAAAACTATCTTTATAACAATACAATTATACTGAGAGTCAATTTTCCAAATTGGAAAAATATAACAGACAGAAAAGTAAAATAAATAAAATAATGGTTGAATTAAATAACATTAAAAATTATTAAAAATATCTATCTAGTGCTTGGTACTAAGTTATTAAATAGTGTTGTTAAGTATATGTGTTATTTTTGGCATGCATATGGAATATTTATAATAAAGGTATTTTTTACACAAAAATATTATATTTTTAAAACTGGTTATCTGTTAATCTAGAAAAATTAAAAATAAATCATAAAACTGTTTAACAATTTAGAATGTTGAAATTCACATCATGTGATGCCTGCATAAGATAGCTATATTTTAAAACTTTTAAAATTCAGAAAAACATGGGGCGCCTAGGTGGCTCAGTCAAGTTAAGCATCCTACTTTGGCTCAGGTCATGATCTCACAGTTCCTGGGTTCCAGCTCTGCATCGGGCTCTGTGCTAACAGCTAACTCAAAGCCTGTAGCCTGTTTCAGATTCTGTATCTCCCTCTCTCTCTGACAGCTCTGCATCGGGCTCTGTGCTAACAGCTAACTCAAAGCCTGTAGCCTGTTTCAGATTCTGTATCTCCCTCTCTCTCTGACCCTTCCCTACTCATGTTGTCTCTCTCTCTCTCAGAAATAAATTTTTAAAAAATAATAAATAAAAAATAAAACTCAGAAAAACAGAACTCAAAAGTAACTGAGTTCTGTTCTAATAATAAACAACTAAAAGAAGAGAATGAAGAAGGAACTTATTACTCAGCCTACAAAACTATTGAGAAAGAAATACAAAGTAAACCAAATAAATCAGAAGAGGAAATTAATATGGCTAAAATGTGAAAATAATCAATTGTTAAAATATACATTTAATGAATAGGAAATTTAAAAAAAAAATAGAAAAAAATAAAATGTCTAAAGGAGTGCTGTCCAGTAGAGCTTACTACAATGATAGAAATATTCTGTATCTCTGCTGTCCAATACAGTATCCCCTAACTACATGTTGTATTTAAAATGTAGCCACTGGAACTGAGGAATTAAATTTTCAATTTTATTTCATTTTAATTAATAGAATGATAAATGTAGAGGTGACATGACTAGTTTCTACAATATTAGCACAGATTTAAACAGATAAATTTTTCCATGCCTAATTCAAGAAGAAAGGAATAAAAAGGTTTTTATGGATTAAAAAAATCTATAAACAAAGTCAATGTAAAAATAATGGATTTCACAAAAATCTTTGAAGTGGAATAAAGACAGTGGGTAACATATATAGTATACAAGGAGTTTTTAAAATTGGCCGGAAGGAAGGAAGGAAGGAAGGGAGGGAGGGAGGAAGGAAGGAAGGAAGGAAGGAAGGAAAAAGATAAAGAAAGAAAAAAGAAAGAGAGAGAGAGAGGAAGGAAGGAAGGAAGAGAGAGAGGGAGGGAAGGACGGAGGGAGGGAGGGAGGGAGGAAGGGTGAGAGGAAGGAAGGAAATGATTCACAAAGAGTAAGCATCTAAAAGCCAACTGTGGTAATCAGAATTCTAAGATGGCTCTCTGATTCCACTGTAACCAGCCCCCACCCCACCTCCTACCCTGGGTATAAGTGGAACCCTTGACTTTTTTTTAACCAGTAGAATATGGTAAAGTTAAAGGGATTTTTCATACATAAGTAAGATTCTTAGATAGGTGACTGAGTTAAGGAAAAGAAAGATTATCCTGGATCTAACCAAATCACCTAAGCCTAAGAGTGTTGGATGTTATCTGAAGTTAGAGACTATCTCTCCATTGCTGATTTTGAAGGAAAAAGCTAACACAAATTATACAGCCATAAAGAAATGAATTCTGCCGGGGCGCCTGGGTGGCTCAGTCAGTTGAGCGTCTGACTTCGGCTCAGGTCATGATCTCACAGTTCGTGGGTTCGAGCCCCGCGTCGGGCTCTGTGCTGACAGCTAGCTCAGAGCCTGGAGGCTGCTTCAGATTCTGTATTTCCTTCTCTCTCTAACCCTCCTCTGCTCACACTGTCTCTCTCTCTCTCTCTCTCAGAAATAAAAAGAAAAAGAAAAAAAAGAAAGGAATTCTGCCAACAACCAGAGGATGCTTGAAAACAGCTCCTTCTTTAGTCAAGCCTCCAGAGGAGATTGCAACCGAGCCAAAACCTTGATTTCAGCCTTATGAGACCCTAAGCAGAGAATCCTTCTAAGCCGTGCTTGAACTTCTGACCTGCACAATCTATGAGATAGATGTTGTTTTCAGCCTTGAAGTTCACGGTAATTCATTATGCTGCAATGGAAAACTAATACCCAAACAAAAAGATGCTCTGAATAGGTAGTGAGATAAATGAAAATTAAAGAAACAATTAATTCCTTCTATTTTGATGGTTTTAAAACAGTTGAAAATTCTTTGAAGTTGCTCCCAAATGGAGGTGGAGTCTAATTCTTCATGACTATAAACTGGCCTTAGTGACTGACTTCTAATGAACATAATGAGGTAGAAGTGATGCTAAATGACTCTCTTGGAGTCCTGAGATTTCTCTCCTGGAATGTTTGCCGTTGGAATGGAGCCACCATGCTACAAGGAAGCCAAACAACCCTTGGAAAAGCCACATGTATGTATTCTGGCCACTGCCCCAGCTCAAATCTCAGCCAACAACCACCATCAACTTGCCAGATTGTGAGTGAAGGAGGCTCTGGATGAATTCAGCCCACAGCCTTTGAGCAAGCACATCTGAAGGGGAATGTGGCAGGGATGAGTGATCCCTATCAAGTCCTAACCACATTACTTATTCTTCAACAAATGCTGTCATTATTTTAAGCTGCTAACCTTTGGGGTAGTTTGTTACACAGCGAAAGACAATGGAACATGTTGGTACTCATCTGACTGCCGAAGTTTCAAAGAACAGTAACACCTATGGCCAGCTGGGCTTTTGTGAAAAAAAACTGTGGAGCAACAACCACAAAGGTTCAAAAATGATTCTGGGTGCTCATTCTGATGAACGGTGAAACAGAGCCAGAACTCGGCCCTGCTTCCCACACAACTGGTAACTCCCTTCAAACACTGGCAAAAGAAACTTCAGATGGCTTCAAGTTTTCCAGGTGCTGGGCAGCTGGTTTTCCCAAACAAGTGTAAACATCTCTCAGTGAAAAATCTACCTGGAAAGAACTATAATATTTATTTATCCACTGACAAGATTGCAACAGTGAAATGGATCCCTGTCTTGGAACCTTTAGACCCCGTGCGTGTGTTCAGCAAGTTGTTCTAGTGCTGTCATGAATCTCTATGGGAAATAATGAAGATCGAGGAGACCTGTGGCCTTCTCCTCTTGTTGAACTCTGGTTTAAAAGTTTTCCTACGTGTTCTTGTATGATAGGTATTACAGGCAATGTCCTCAAGTCTAGAGCAAGACTGGTAGCAAACATGAAGGTGTCCACCTTGTGTGAAAGGTAAGTAACAAGAAAAGGTCTCACCTAGTCCCGGATTTACTTAAACAGTGCTGGTGAATGTTCTGTGCAGCCCATTCAGTAGTGAATAGACAAACAAGAGCACAATGAAGGGGGGAAAAAGTAGAAAAGGGGTTAAAAATAAGGGAATAATTGAATACATCATCATATATCAGTAACATGGAAAATAAGAAGTCCCATGTATACCTGTGTGTGCATAAATTACATACATACATACATACATGATTTTGATGTAAATGGGAAATGTGAAGGAATCCATACTAAGTTATTTGTATGGAGAGGGTAGATGCAAAGAATGCGAAAATAAAAGTTGATTATTTCTTAAAAAGTAAAAATACAGTGAAATGGGTCAATGCGTGCCAGAGTAAATAGATATCATTTATTTTAGTTGGGCAATTTATTACCTTGAGAATATAGGTCACATTATGAGATGTTTCACCCTGTCCTTAGCTGCTTCATTACTGAATAGGTCGTGATGGAAATAATCATAATTTACTCATTCTACCTTTTTTATTTCTGGTAAATACTTTCTATTTTGGTTGCTCAAACCAATTCATAGATTTAAAAATGGAGTTAGACATGTATTTTCCTTAAAGCTCAGGCATCTGCATTATTCTATAATTGATGCTACTTCAGAAAAGCAATGTTCTGATCAAACAGTTGTCTGATTACTTCAACGTTTCACGGCCCCTGGGAAGTTGCTGGAAAAACAGAGGAAGGTATTTTATCGCAATCTTTGCATCTTTCTTTGATCCCAAATGCAATAGAGTAAGTATACTAAATGGCCAGTAAGAAAAGACAGCACATGTTCGACTCGCTCGGTGGTTAAGCGTAGGCCTCTGAAGCCCAGCTGCTGAATTCCCAACTCTGCTCTACCTCTTATTAGCTGTGTAAATTTAGACCATTCTTTGTAAAATAGAGGTAATAATGGTATTTATTTCATAGTATTGTAATGAGGACCAAATGCACTAATACTTTAATGGTCTTAGAAATAAAGTTGTCACACTAAAAAGCTCAAAAGATGTCAGCTGATATTATTATATCTTTTTTAAATTTTTTAAATGTTTTTATTTATTTTTGAGAGAGAGAGAGCAAGTGGTGGAGGAACAGAGAGAGAGCAAATCCAAAGCAAGCTCCAGGCTCTGAGCTGTCAGCATAGAGCCCGATGCAGGGCTTGAACTCACAACCATAAGATCCTGACCTGAGCTGAAGTCAGACACTTAACCAACTGAGCCACCCAGGAGTCCCTGTTATAATTATCATTCTTACCAACTGAGCAATCTAGTTCCAAAAGCAGGAAATGACTAGTTACTGTTGTTTTTCTAAATGGCTAAGGTGCTTTATTTCACCATAATGACATTGTAGCTGTAAATGTCCCACCTATGTGTGGATCTTACCACTTCCAAGTACCCCAGTACCCTCCTCCTGGCTTATTCCAAAGCAGACATGAAGAACTAGAGAACTAACAACTTCCCACTCCATCCCACCCAACCCACACACACCGAAACAGCTCTCAACCAATGAATGAACAAGAGTTAATGTCTAAATGCCCTGGTGCCCGTGCCCTTCAGGGAAATAATTTTGAGATATGTGTTTTACGCCTTTATCAGAGCTTCTCTGCTGGGATTAAGGTACAGTCATGTATGCTTTATTGACTGCTGTCCCTTCAACCATCTCATGGTCCCACCACCCTACTTGGAGTACTTTGGAGTCCTTATATCAGGGTTGGCTTATGGAGGAACCTCTAGTTCGAAAACCGAGTAACACACTGGATTTTGAAATATAGAAGAATATAGTCAGAAAGCTTTCAAATGATAAATAGCATTACCTTTGCCTCATGAAGTTCTTTAAAATATAACTTAAAATGTAATTAAATGAATAATGGTTAAGAGCACAGACTCCAGAGTCAGACTGTTGCAACTGTGCCTCCACCTTGGCAATGCCACCAACCTCTCTTTACCTAAATGTTCTTATGTGTAAAATGAATATTACGATCTTACCAACCACATGAAGTTATTATGAAGAGGAATTTATGTAAAAATTCAAAGCATTTAGAACATGATCACTGTTGTTATTATTAAAACTGAGTTGAAATGCGGAAGCTAGATTGCCACGTTATAAAGTGACTCCTGACCTAACTCTCTTTCTGCCTCTATCTCTCAATCTATTGCCTTCAGTGCTATCCTGCTTCCTGGAATACAACAGGCCTTTCCCCTGACCTCCCTGTCCCCCAGTCCCCCCTGCTATTATGGCCTGGCCCAGTGAAGTGAATTAATAGGTCACAATTCCCGGTTCAACTGGTGCTATATCCTGTAGGTGCTTCTGTGAAGGCTGAGTAACCTCTGGACTGACTCTTTCTGCTGTGATCTTTGCAGTCCTCGTATTTATGTTTAAGGTTTAACACCTCTCCCCGCACTATCAGAGCCATCCATTTTCACCTAGGTGAGATGTGATTTTTCACCATCATGCATTCTTTCAAATTTCTGTTCTCTGTCCTGAATTCTTACTACTTTTCCAAAAGTCTAGACTTTTGAAATTTAATTGTCTTTTCCTTGCTTTGGAATGGCCTTCATATCAAGCAATAGATACCAAATGCCTGGCTATTGCCTGATTTGGGGGAAATGTCTTGGGTCACAAGAAATGGAGCGTGATGGGTGCTGTACATTCATTACTGAAAAGTTATATCCCACCAAATTTATTTAAGGATTGTGTATAGGTACATTATGTGTTAGTTTGTTTTGCTAAATACTACGAACTGCTTAAGGCTGAAGGTCGTCTCTCAATTGCCTTTGGATATTAATCCCTAGCTTACTGCCTAGTACTTTAAAACAGCTCACTATATACTGTCTCTTTGCTGGCGGCTGAATATATTTATGAGATGCCCAAATGGGAAGACACAGAGATGCACATTAGGTGGGCAATATTTGAAATTTGATCCTGGACCTAGGATGGACCATGCACATTTTTGTTCAGAGGAAATTCCATTTTAGCTGGCTAACATCAATAGGAAACAAAAGGCCTTAGTAGAGTAGAGCTGTTTTACCCAAAAGGGAAAGATAATGACCTCTCCTATGCCAATACCTACATACATACCTAGGAAAAAATCCCCATGAGAATAAACTTTGATTTAAAAGGAGGGGAAAATAAGGCACTAGTTGAAATAGGTTATAATAAGGCAGTTTGTTAAGGGCTTAATTATCCGCGCCCCCAGAGGAGAGTATGATGTTATGGCAGAGGAAGAAATCATAAAACTTAGCAGCAGGGGTTCATCTTCTCAGGTATTAAATAGGTAATTAATCTTAACTGCAAGAGGCAATTAAGCCTCACTCAGTAAGGTGAGGATTTTTAGGTTCACAATCACAGCAAAACTTTAAGCCAAAGCAGAAATGAAATAGGCAGGAGAGCAAAATAAATGACACACATGAGTACTTTTCTTTTGAAAAATACATTAATCTTCATATTGTTTCTGTATTGAAATGTATTGTTTTGGAGAACCTAGATTGTGTCTGAGCTAGAATTTTATTTTCTTTTATTTAGAAATGTACTCTGGAGTTCCCCTTATTTTGTGGATTTTTGTTTTTCTACAGTTACTATAGGGACATAACGTAGATGCCAAAAGTGTACATTTGAACATTCTTTATGTTATAGAAATGTAACCTCACAACAAATCTATAAAAACTCAGGCTGGGGGAAGCATGATTAGTAGGGTCCTTTGTAGATACATGAAAAGCACATAGGTTTTAAAAGAAAGTTTTATTAAAATAAAATATAATTAATTTTCATCCTACAGAGAATATTAAATCAAAATTGAAAAAATATTTAACCTGATTTTATAAGTATAGGAGGAAAAAGATAATATATACTGCATTTGTCCCTAGGGCTAGAATAACAAAATGCAGCCCTACTTTAAATCATGGACTAGGCGGTTTAAACAATAGAAATTTAATTCCCCACAGTGCTGGAGGCTGAAAGTCCAAGATCAAGATGTCATCAGGTTTGGTTTCTTCCAAAGCCTCTCCTTGGCTTGCAGATGGCCATTTTCTTGCTGTGTGCCCATGGCCTTTCCTCTGTGCACACATACCCTGGTCCCTCTCTGTAAATCCTCATCCACTTTTCTTATGGAGATACCAATTAGATTAGATTAGGACCCATCTTAACAGCCTTATTTTAACTTAATTACCACTTGCAAGGCCTTATCTCCTTACATTCTGAGATAACTAGGGGTTAGAGCTTTCACACATAAATTTTTGAGCAGAACACAAAATATACACATAAAAAAAAAAGCATAAACCTTTGGGATGAAGAAAGCTGTGTCAAAATTCCAACTTTACTTTTTGCTTCATGATTTGAAGCTATTTAAATCCACTGAGGTTTAGGTTCTTACATATATGTGGTTGGATATAAGCTATTAATATAGAAATTTTCCCCAACTTCCACTTGTCTCATAATAGAATCCTGTATTTGGGAAATTTTAAGTCTCTTTTCACCATGTTACATGTACTCTCCTATTGCCCAAGATGAGATTTTCTTTGCCAGACCAGTTACTGGATTTCTTTTCTATAAAATGGAACTTTATAATACCTACTTTATAAGTTCTTGTCAAGTTTAAATAACTTAATACAAGAAAAGCTCAGACAACAATGCCTGGCAAAGAGAAAGAACTACATGTAAAAGACAGTAAAATAAATTACTATCATGGCTATTAAATACTAGAGATAATATAAAGTACATGTGTCAGAACTTGGTGTATAATATGTCTACATTACAAAAGTTACTTTTACTACTAGTATTTATTATAAGTGGCAGATACTGTTAGCTTTCTCTAATATCTGCTCTTTCCCTCTTCCTTACTTGTAGAACTAGTTGATTTTTATCTGGACTTGTAGCTGCCTAGAATTAAGATGACATTTTCCTACTGTAAGGAAAACAGAGTAAGTCCTGAACAATGGGATATGGAAGTAGTGTGTGTAACATCCAGAACCTGGAATGCTGAGAATTCATCTTTAATGGGGATGAGAGAGAAATAGATCTTTATGTTTTTCAAACCACTGGTATCCAGTTAGATAGACAAGTATGAACTCGGAAAAGTTTTCAAGGAAAGGTATAGGAATTTAGGAATCGTTTGGTTAAAGATGATAGCTAGGATCACCTAGGAAGAAACTATAGCCAGAGAACTGGTCCACAAACTCAGCCAGGAACACAAGAGTTAGGGAAGAAAAGGAAGCTTTATCAAAAGTAGGCTAAGATGGTGCAGCCAGTGAGACTATGTTCTCCTAGAAACCCAAAGGACAAGACTTCAAAGAAGGCAGGAGTGGTTAAATAATAGGTCACTTAATGATGTCAAAGAAAAGACCAGTGAATTTGGAGCATCAAGGCTAGTGTTCTTGATGGGGACAATTTCAGTGTTGTGGTATGCACAGAAGTCCAATTTTAATATGTTGAAGAGAGGCTAAGAGGATTAAAAACAAAGACAAGTATGACCACAGACTACACACCTGAGTTTTTAAGGTTTGGGCTTTTTGTTTTATTTTGTTTGGTTTGGCTTTTTTTTTTTTTTTTTCCACTCCTAGAACAGAGAGAAGTAGCAAGATGCAAAAGCAGGAAGATGAGAGAAGGTGGATCAAAAGAAAGGGATTTTGTTTTGTTTTGTCTCATGATAAATAATAGATGTATTTATACTTTATAACACCCCATGCATGGTCTTTTGTGTGGGCTTTTCCACATGTCTTCTCTGCCTGCAATAAATTATTGCATCTCTCTCTTTTCTTCTGGCTTCTCCTCTTGGCTACCAGGATTTACACAAAGGTGTCAGCCCCCACTGCCTTCACCAGCCTGTATTGACCTTCTACATTTACTAGTCTGCAGCTTCCTCTCATGGAAAACCTGTGAGGGCAGGGTGTGGGACTGTCTTATATTATCCCGAATCTCCACTACCTACCAGGTGCCTAGTGTGTAGGGGAACGATACAATGTAAACAGCAATGATTTCATGTAAAAGACATTTTGAGAACTGGGTAAGATAAATCATGACAAGTGCATGGGATAATGTAGGTGCTGAGTATATTTGCATTCATTGATGTTTGTAATTAAAGTCCACTATGGGCAGTTTTTAAAAGCAAATCATCAGGACATCATGGTTTTGTTTTTTGTGTGGTTTTTTTTTCCTTTCACCATGTAGGATTATACTATTGTTTTTCATGAATGAGTTCTCTCCCCCGTGACCTTGAATTTATATATTACCATCGACCTTTTCTTCAGTGTCAGTTTAATTATTTTATGTTTGTAGCAGCGGTGGGGGGGGGGGGAATGGAGGTGGGAGTCTTTTCCCTTCTTCTTTGGTTCTTTGACTAGTAATAAAATTGACATAAGACAGATAAACAAGAGAAAAACAAATTTTAATTTGGTACATCATGAGCTAAGGAAAAGAGAAGTAAAGTTCTGGGACTTTAAAGGTAAGGGAGATAATTCACAGGAAGACGGGAAGAACAAATGTTTGCCATGGCCTGCAGAGAAGTGGTGATGAGGGAACATAAGGCAAGTTGAAGGCAAGGCACAAGCTAACAACACCAGCCCCCACTTAAGTGGGATCTTTGTGATATTCCTCAGGCACTTCTGGCTGCTCAAGAACAAAGGAAAGGAAAGAAAACAAATGGTTAATGGTAGAAATCATAGTCCTGCAAGACATGAGTCTCTGTCAGTTTTACTAAAATAGTAAACATCAGTTTACTAAGATACAGGTATCTTAGTAAATTATTTAAAAAAGGCAATCCTATCAATAACCTAATTTCCAGAAACCAATGGACTCAGTTCCTGGAGCCCTAATATCACCTTTCTTCCATAGTGATGTGGGGAACAAAGGCAAGAAGGAAATGGCAGGTGAAATTAAATTTCTTTATAACCTGAAGCCCATTGGCAAATACTTGAGGCAAATACAGAGTATAAGTTTCTCCAGGTGTCATAACATTACTGCCTTACTAGAAGGAAAACAACCTTAGCGTGACAGTAGCAAGGCCTCAGGCATCCTGAGTCTCCTTTAGCATATCGAAGTCATTCTGGAGCACTCACTTTTGTCTTTGCTTGTCCTAACTTCATAGTCTATAACCAGTCACTCTTCACAACCGCAATGCAGCTCTTTCTGCCTGTGGATCTTGCCCTCGTGCTTTAATAAAATCACCTTTTTTTGTACCAAAGACTTCTCAAGAATTCCCTCTTGGCTTTCAGCTCTGAACCCCCACTATCCCAAAACCCCATCAACAGGACATAGAGAGGAATTTGATCAAACATGTCCTACCTAGCTCCTACCAATTTACCACATAGTTTTTATAGTTATTTCTGGTGATAGTTCTCTTCCTGGACTAGGTCCTCTGAATTATTTTAGGCAATTAAGACAGAAGCAAAACACTCCACCTGACCCCCTTTGGCCTGGTTTTCAGCTCAAAACAATGTTCACATCAAAGTGGCACATTGTGGGGCAGCCTGCTCCAAACCCCATGAATTGAATTGCATTTACCTTTGACACAGTCTGTGTCTCGGAGTCATATACATTTTTGACATTTACTTTTACAATTAATTAGTGTCATCTGTGTAATTTTGGTGTTTTTATCTTTCTGCTGAGTTTGACCAAAATTCCTTAAAAAGTATTTTAAAGGATTATTTCTATGCAATATATCTGGCCAAGGTAAGAAAATTGAACCACATGAAATTTAGTTATGTTGTTTCTACTATTATATATATAATATACTATAATATAATATACTATTATACACACACACACACACACACACACATAAAGTGTATACTTTTATGGAAGACAGAATACTAACAACACTGTCACAGACATTTGCCAGCAATAGTTCAAAATAAATTGTGGTCTCTAGTAATCCTGTTTCTTATGAACAATTGACTTCACACTATTTTCTCTGATTTTAGGCCTTGGACAATGGAATATTTCTATCTACTTCTCTAGGTTCCTTGTCCCATAAATTAACACCTGAGTTATATACAATATTATTCAGTCTTCTGTTGAAATATATTGGTTAGAAAGAGACAATTTGCCTATAAGATGTACTTTTGTTAGCATAAAAAAATGGGAAGGCAAAAGAGAGTAATTTAAGGCCTTAACTGTGTAACAGGTGGTGTTTAACCATTATCTATATAGACTCTGTTTTGTTTAATAAGCAATCAGGTAATTAATAAAAGGCTTTTTAGTAGAAACAAGAAAAATATAGATTGATGTGTTGCGGTGTTATACCCAGATCGCAGTATCCTCAACGACCAGAGACCACCGGGGAGACCGAGTCACACATGCAAAGGCAAAGGGCTTTATTACGGGCTCGGGCTCCCAGACCTCACCATCTCAGTGGATCCTTGCTGAGAGCCTCGATCAAAGTCAGAGTAGGGTTTTTATGGGGTTTGTGACGGGGGAGTTACAGAAGTTGTGGCAGGGGAACAGTGATCCAATCATAATTATTCAACATTATTGACAGTGAGTTTAACCATACACATTGTCTAGAGTATTCGTTACTTTTGGCGGGATCCAGTTACAACATTTAGAGTATCTTTAAATTCAACCAATTACAGAGCGAGCCTAGGGTCTTGTTCGCGACTAACGGGTTAACTTGAACATCAGGTAACAGGGTCCTATCTATAGTTTCTATCTCCAGGCCTCTCCCTTAATAATGTGGAGGGTGGTCGCTGGCCTTTCCTGAGTGGGTGTTGCAAGGGTGGTTTCTCCTGCCTTGGGCAATGTGTAACTGCCTGATAGTTTCGGGGAAGCCGAAACTCAGGCCTTCTAGTTTAGAGGGGAAACTTAAAGCCTGTCAGGGGGTCAGTTTGGTTTAGACTTGTGTCCTTAGAGCGGAAATCTGGTCCGGATCACTGGCGGAAGAACCAAGTGGTACTTGGAGATCTTGGAAGGGAGGTTTATTTTACACCAGTGGGCTCAGAGGAGATCATTCTCCAGAGGTCTGAGCCCAAAGCATCAGCAGAGGGAGTAATTTATAGCCTGTTACTTCTGCCTTCCTCATTAATGCATGAGACAAGCAGTGTGGGAAGAAGAACCTGGAAGAGGGAGCCTTCGATCAGGGACAGGTATTTCCTTATCAGCCCGGCCAGCCATCTTATAACAGATTTTTCCCTATCAGATGGTTAGAGCAAATTACAAACTCAGGGCCTACCAGTGCTACCAATGAGGGTTTTCTTTAGATGTCAGATTTGAAGGATCCTCAGATGGGAATGGGAACAGGCAGCAGGAATCAGGTGGGTTTTTCTGGTTTGTAATTCAAGTGTCTCTGGCAATTCTTTTGAATGGCCCATTGTAAGAAGGAATTGTCAGTATAAATTGGGGAACCCAAAAGAAAGGTAACATAAGAGAAATTTGAGGTCTTCCACAGGTTCATGGGAATGAGAAGGCACATTAGTTTGCTCGTTGACTTCCTATAAAAGGGGCACAGGTTTTATTTTAGACACAGGAACCCATAAAGAGTGTCCCTCTAACTTTACTGCAGTGGGAATCCATAATACAATCCTGTAGAAGCACTTCTATTTTGGACTTAAATCCCTTGCTGTATTAGATTTTCAATTCACCAGGTCTTCTGGGTTTATATGGGGTGGATTTCTAGTAACTGTCAGATCAGATTTAGTGGATATGGTTTGCATACATAGAGATTTATGAGTTAACACAGCTTCAAGTGAATAATTTGTTAAGGCACTATAGTCTTCATCTATTGATAGGTCTATAGTGAGAAAAGCTTTTTCTTTTTTTTAATTTTAATTTTTTATTGGCGAGAGAGAGAGAGTGAGAGAGAGCAGGGGAGGGGCAGGGAGACAAAGACAGAATCTGAAGCAGGGACCAAGCTCTAAGTTGTCAACACAGAGCCCAATGTGGGGCTCTAACTCACCAGCAGTGAGATCATGACCTGAGCCAAAGTCAGATGCTTAACCAACTGAGCCACCCAGGCGCGCTGAGAAAAGGTTTTCATATATAATTGTTAGGGGATTCCATCCCATTTTCCAGTTATTCAAATAAGCATGTGCGTACGGGGTCCTGTTAGTATCCCCACAGAATTACAAGCATGAAGATTGTCCATAGCAGCACTATTGTGACAAGAATATTCTGAAGTTTACCTCAGGTTGTCTAGTTTAGGCAAACAACAAACATTTAAAGACAAAGCCTTGGTAAAATAACCAGTATTTCCAATCGTGTTCTGTTGCAAGGAAAACAGATTATTATTGAACTTATGCAAATAATTGTAATTGCCATGAAAAAAATACTCACTGAGAGTCTTTGAGTTTCAGATGGTTTAGATAGAGAGAAAAGTTAAATGTTTCAGCTTGTTTCAAATGAATATTTTATCATATTTCTGTACATCATGTGTATCTTAAGAGTATGTTTCCTTAATCTGGGAGAACATTAGAGACCCGCAATACTATAAAATAAGAGTCACAAAAACTATCATTTTCTTCAGGTCATTTAGTCCTATGTTACGAATTCTTGTTCAGTTTGAATGCAACTTTCTAGTTCAGGAAATTCTTACCTGTTTTAGTTTTAGGATTTTAAAGATATCAAATACCTGTATTTGTCCTAAAAATCCTTTTTATAAGTCTCCTTAAAGATGAAACATATTTTGTAAGAGAATAAGTGCAATAACTATAAATGACAAAAGACTCAAAAATGGACATGGTTCACAATATGATGAGAGTTCATTAGGAAGCAGTTGACAAGGCTATCCAGTTATTTCTGTGACATATAATATGATAATCAGAATATCAAGTGATGACCTTATGACCAAAACTTTAAAACTTTAGGAATTGCATACATATTTGAGCGGTTATAGCATTTACTCAAGCAATACAACCTAAGATTTACGATTATATTTGACAGGTTTCCACTTAACATACCAAATAAAAAGGCCTAATTGGTCAAAAAGACTTCATTTATAATTTAAATCTTGGGAAAGTTTGTTAAAACCTTAGAAAGTTACAAAGTATATTCTAAATGGAATTACAGATTATTACAAATCTTATTTATTTAAGATGGCAATAAGAGATCCTAAGGCAAATATGTAGGGTTATACAGTTGTTGGCAGCTAAGCTTCTCTGGGCATCTGCTTGGGAATATTCCTTAAAATCCCCATCCTGGGGTAGACTAACCATAGTTGGCTCCAGTTATAGCCATTAACTCAGGAAATGAATGAGAGAGAAGCCCTCACCTCTTAAGAGGAAAAACAGAGAGAGAGTCAGTGTCCCCTTCATTAGGGATTGCCGGTGTTTCCTCCAGTAACTGAGTTCTATCAGGAGGAGGACTATTCAGACATCCAATATGTCAGGAGGGAGTTTACTAGCCAAACACATTTGGGCACATTCTGCAAGAAGTCTTTCGGTCCAGGTCCAGGTGCTGATTTACAGCCTTGAAGGTCTGGACTTAGGGTACCTCCATCCATTTGCCCTGTTTCCTGCAGAAGAGATCTAACTGCTAGATCTTACTAAGGCCATTCAGTGTTACAGGAGATTAGTCCTTTCCTAAATTTTGCAATCCAAATTGTTTCCAGTGGGTTAAAAAGGCATCCCAAAGGAGAATCTTTGGGGGCCAAAAAAAAAGCTCCCATGCTCCTCCTACAGAGAAAAGTAAGGAAGGTCCATTACCATGAAAATCATCCTCCACCCCCCAACTCCTGGGTGGCATCTTGCATACAGGATATATCAGAGGCACTTGTGTGGCTCAGTTGGTTAAGCATCTGACTTTGGCTCAGGTTATGATCTCACGGTTCATAAGTTCGAACCCTGCATCGGCCTCTCTGCTATCAGCACAGAGCTGCCTTCAGATCCTCCATCCCCTTCTCTATCTGCTCCTCCCCTGCTTGTGCTCTCTTTCAAAAATAAAATAAACATTAAGAAGAAATTAAGACATTGATAAACATCGGCTTTCCAGTAGAGAGAAACTTAGATGCTGTCATTTGTAAAATGGTTATATCTATTCAGTTATCAAATGATAACTGAATAAATTGGTTGTTCTGGGTTGAATGTTTCTTTTATCAGTGCACTATTAGTTAAGTGACATGTTTATTTCCAGTCTCCAGAATCACACCATGCTGGAACAGTATTCCATTCCATGGAACAGTCGTTCCATGTTGGAACGACTCTTACTCTCCCCTGCCAAAGGAAGCACAAGAATCGTCAATGAAGTTTTCACTCCTGGGACTCTCAGAATCTTATCAAAGAAAAAAAAACCATATTTACTTAATAATGGTTGAACTCCTATTATAAAATGAGAACTACCTGTAAATTATTAAACTGTGGAGCAAAATCATTAGGGAAATCCATAAGAAAAACTCTCATCTATTCCTTTGCAGTCTCTTTCTCATTATGAAAATAGTGACACTTGGCCTGAGGAGCAAGGAGTCTTTTCTTTCAGAGTGGCAGATGAAGCAGGTTTTTATGGTAGAAAAAGAACATAAGAGTCAAATTGGCCTCCTAAATAGAAGTTGTTTAACACTTAAATAGTTGCTTAACCATTCTCTCTTCATTTCTTCTTCGATCAAAAAGTAGCATGTATATTTTTAATTATTGAAAGTCAGCTATAAAACCTCAATGAGATAAGATGTAAATGGTTTTGCATATGACCTGTCATGTAGCAGGCCATCAATAAAAGTAGCTCTTTCCATTGTGAGTCTGTAATTCTCCCTTTTTTCTCACCCAGTTTTTATAGATTCTTTTCTGTTATTCATTGTATTTTTATCCACTGTTAGACTGAGCAATAATATCACTTTTTTTTTCAGTAGTTTTCATGGGGAAGGAAAGAAGGAATGAAGAGGGACATTCATATGACTTCAATATAAAAAGATGGAAGAAAGAAAGACATTCATATGCCTTCAATATAAAAAATAGATAGATAGATACATACATACATACATACATCATACACACATACATACATACATATTCATAATATATATGATCTTTCACTGGAATCAGAAAAAGCTATCCTACCATATATCATGGAAGAAACAGGAACAAGTATAGTCTGGTTTCGGGAGACTGCAATATATAGTTCAAAAAATAAGTCACTCAGGACTGACATGGTTCTGGAGACTGGGTTCTATCTTTGGCCCTTAACTGCCACTGTTTGTTAATCTGTGTCCTCGTAATTTCTTCTTATTACTATTTCTCCTGTTGTTGCAAATCAACCATATCCTCTCTATCATAATAGTCTTTCAAAGTCATTCATTCAAAGCTTCTGCTTACTCATGGCTGTTTGTGACCCTTGGCATCTGCCGAGTAGCATTGCTCTTTATGCTTCTGCCTCAATTACTAACTAATTGAGTCTCTTTGCATCTCAAATTCAAATTACTGAGTTAGATCTAATTAGTCACAGTTAGTCTTATTGAAAAAGTTATCTCATTTTAGGATATTCCATGGGACACTACGGACAGCCTATAATTTGGGTGCTTTGGAGTCAAATATCTCATCTTCTGCAATTAGCTCCTTCCATGAATGTGGGCCATGTGACAAAAGTCATAACCAAATACATCTTAACCTAGACCTCCTCCTTCTGCAGGCACTGTGAATTTGATCATTTCTCTCGGGATCTATATTCTTTAGTTTACTCATCTGAAATAAAGAAAAATGTTAATGTATATATGCATATTTCCATAAAGTTCAGTTTAACTATTTACTAAATATATTACAAATAATCTGAAAGGTACCATTGCTAGTTAGTTGATATGAGGTTTTAACATATTTCTATTGACATGGGCTCACTGGTCTTTCCAAACTATGTCTAGGGTACAACTTATCATATATCTTTGGAAACAATTTGTTTTTGTGTCTCATGTGACCTCATTAGACTATAAGTGCTTCAGAGTAAGGGATATTACTTACTCATTCAAATGCCCCTAAGAAAATTCAACAAATATGGTCTGTGTCCCTTAGTATGTGTCTATAATTCAGCTGATTTTCCTCTCTGCCACAGAGTCTACTGCAATTTATGATAAAATTTAAATTCTATTTTTTTTTGCTAAAAGTATAACATCTAAATTGGTTATAAGCTTTAGTATTTGTCTCCTTCATGCAAATGTTAACACCACAATGCTGAAATTTTAACCCTAATGTTTATTGCTCTGCTTCCAGTATTTAGAACAAGGCTTGGCACATACTAAGTCTTCATTAAGTATTGTTGGAATAAAGGGAACATACACAAATTACCTCTTTAATGCTAGTAAGCATCTTCTCAGTCTCTAATTGCTCATAAAGTCAGTTTCCAATAATTATATATCTATTGCCACACAGATTAAACCTGTATATCACAAGATATTGATGAGACTAGCTAAGCAAGCACTTATTAATTTGATCAGCTTTATAAATTTGTTAAGCATGCAACCTAGGCATGCTTCACTAAAAAGTATTGTGAACTCTACTGCTTTAGAAGGTACTATATATAATCATTTATGAATTCTTCTGATGTTCTTTACATGGTTCTACTCTCTGGAGAAGTCCAATAAAATCCACAATATTTGACCCTAATGATGGCAGAAATAGAGTCTTATGAAACATCAACAAAAAAATACCCAGTAATATATATATATATACCAACATCTCTATGCAAAACAAACAAACAAAAAATATAAAAGAGAGAACTGAAATGTATTTCAGAAAGAAAAATAGGTAAGGAGCACTTGGGTGGCTTAGTGAGTTGAGCACCTGACTCTTGATTTCAGCTAAGATAATGATCTCATGGTCATGAGATTGAGCCCTGAGCCCTTCATCAGGCTTTGCACTGGACATGGAGACTGCTTAAGATTTTCTCTTTTCTTCTCTCCTGCTCACATACTCCTTCTGTCTCTCTGTCTCTGTTTCTCTATCCCTCTGTCTCTCTGTCTCTCTCTCTGTCTCTCTCTCTTTCTGTCTCTCTGTCTCTTGGAGAAGGAAAGGAAAGGAAAAGAAAGGAAAGGAGAGGAGAGGAGAGGAGAGGAGAGGAGAGGAGAGGAGAGGAGAGGAGAGAAGAGGAGAGGAGAGAAATAGGGAAGGAAAGAAGGGAGAAAGAAAAAATAAGTGAAAACTTGACAATTTCACATTAAAGGATGTCACTCAATGGTAAAATGTGTTCTGTTTCCCAATTTCTTACAATCTTATAACAACCATATATGTTATCTTAACTGCAGCAGCAAATTTTTCCATCTGGCTACCTTCTCTAGGGTAAGAGTACAGAAAAATGGCTGAGAGTGTAGATTCTAGAGTCAGGGGGCTTTATTGGAGGCCTAAATCCAACTTTTTCAAGCTATGTGATTAATCGTTTTGATCCCCAAAACTGACTCCTCTTTTCCCCCACATTCTGCTTCAAAGATGTAATAGAAATCATAAAGTTAAAACTGTCTACAAGACCTTCTCCCTTTGGGTGTCTCACAGGTATTTCATTTCCCCTAAATACTCTACATTTTAAGTAATACAGAACAAATGCAATTTATATGAATATTTTCCAGGGGTAATTCTGGCCAAATATTAGGCAAAAACCCTTAACTTTCCAGCATACTGATTAATGAATAAGTTATCATCAGTTGTTATTTTTGGTTTTAAGACAATGAGTCAAAAGTTCAGAATAACATGAAACAGACATCATTCAGAAATTTTTGTTTGCTTTTAATGCTTATTTTGTACTCAAGATGCAGAACATCAGATGACCAGGTATTACTTATGGACATTGTCTTCTTAACTAATGGTAGGCCTTTCATATTTCTGAGAAGTAAAGTCACCCACTATTCAATGATGATAGAAAGAGGCTTACCAAAGAGAGAGCTCCATAGTCATAAATTTGTCGTAGTGTTTGTCCTTGGCAAGGTGACATTCTTCCTTCCTTTATACCCAAGATGACTGAGAATATAACAATATCGAGTTTTATTGGTTTCTCTCATAGAGATATGAAAACTAACCAGCATATAATATTTCTTATGATATAGCACAGGCTACATGTACTATATCATGTATTATGTTTTCTGATTATTCCATTTGGAAATTCTATAAATCGTTTGTTGGAAATGGAATAACCCAAGCCATGTGGCCTCATCCTCTCTGGTTACAATTTATTATGTTCATGTATTCCCATAAGAAGAAAATATTGTCTTATCACAAATGACCAAGGTCTTTGGTGCCCAAGCAAGAATGTCTGAGCTCCTCTGACTTCTTCATGACTTTGTGACTTTCTTTCTACATGCTACTTGCTCTTGCTAGAATGGCTTGCCTTTTCCTGCTCCCCTTCTTCATCTGGTTACTTCCTTATCATGGATAAGTATCTTTCTTATACACTTCTTTTTATTTTTCTACATCTCTTTCTTGAAATTTAGCGCCATAGACTGCACTTTTATAGTCCCTTGACGAAAGATATCAATCTTAGTAAGGGATTGTCACATGATAGATACTCACATATTTGACTGAGTTAATAAATTGATGGTATTTATTTTATCATTTGCAGACATGGCAAAATATAATGTGACCAACGATGGGGAGAAGGGATTGAACTAATGATAGCACTGTGCTGAAAATGATATCTAGTGACAAAATTTCGGATAAAAAATTTCACTACTTTCACTACTTGAATGAAAATAGATTGTGCCCTCTTTCATCAACATTGAGACTTCAATATTCCTGGAGGAGACAACAACTTGTGATGAAAGGAAAAGAATAGGCTAAAGAGTCTCTCTTTCCTCTGGCTCATAGGGTTCATTACAAATAAAGTGTTAAGCTGAGCTGTAAAGAGATTGTAGTCCCTTTTTTCCCCATACAATCTGTTCATTTTCCATAAAGTAAATTGCAAGAGGCACATCATCTCTTGTGATCATATTGAAAGTTTTACTTCTGTAAGCCCAACGATATAGGCTTCATACTATTTTTATGGGTGGGTGTCTTATAAAGGAAAATATTTAAAAAGTAATTTGAATATAATGTACAAGTTTCCTCTACTACATGAAAGTAGAGCTTTCCTAAGAAATCTTTCATAAGCCAAAATTGTGCAAACTATAAAAAAAATTGTTATTCATTAATATGGACACACTTTTTTTAGCATCCCCAGACCCCCAACATAACCACTTTTAGACTTTTTCTGATACCTTAGAAAACACCTTGAAAATGAATGTATAAATAAATTGAGATAAAGCACAGATGTTCACAGACAAGGATCAAAGCTGTGGCGGCCTGATGCTGAGATGCTGAGTGCAGTCCCTGGAGAAGGAGCTTGGCGGGGCATCTCTGCTACTTCTGTGTGCCCTGCTCTATATGGGATCACTGCAAACAAATGCTGAAGGTGCTTCTCACCTTTTTTTGTTTTTTGTTTTTGTTTTTGTTTTTGTTTTTGTTTTTGTTTTTGTAAAAGCTACAATCCTCTTTAGATTTCTTTCTTTAGTGAAAACAGGTACCCATGTAGGTCTTTAATAAAAGCAAAGTGAGGAGGGTGAAACTTCAAAAAACTGGGGATACCTGCACTCATGTAAATATCACTTCTCTGAATCTTTTATTATAGCCTTTAAACACAGTTTTTAAATTTTTATTTTAGAGAGTGAGAGAGCAGGAATGGGGGAGAAGGGCAGAGAGAAAGAGAGAAAGAGAGAGAAAGAATCTCAAGCAGGCTCCACGCTCAGCACAGAGCCTTATTCAGGGCTTGATGTGAGTCTCTATCCCATGACTGTGAGATTAAGACCTGAGCTGAAATCAAGAGTCTAACACTCAGCCAACTGAGCCACCCAGACACCCCTTTATAGCCTTTTTTTCTCTTTCTTTTTTTTTTTTTTTTACAAATAGTTTATTGTCAAATTAGTTTCCATATAACACTCAGTGCTCATCTCCACAAGTGCCCTCCTCCGTGCCCATCCCTCCCTCCCCCCCACATCCATCGGTCCTCAGTTTTTGTCAGCATTCAAGAGTCTCTCATGGTTTGCCTCTCTCCCTTTCCCCCACCATTTCCCCCCTTCTTCTCCCCCTTGTTCCTCCGTCAAGTTCCTCCTAATCCTCCTATACTTGCAAACATATGATATTTGTCCTTCTCTGCCTGACTTATTTCGCTCAGCATAACACCCTCAAGGTCCATCCATGTTGCTACACATGGCCAGATTTCATTGTTTCTCATTGCCATGTAGTATTCCATGGTATAGATAAACCACATCTTCTTGATCCATTCATCTGTTGATGGACACTTAGGCTCTTTCCATGTTTTAGCTATTGTTGAGAGTGCTGCTATGAACCCCCCTTATAGCCTTTTAATTGAAGCAAACAAATTGAGAAGAAACTTTGAAATGAACCTTTCTTCATTTTCTGCTTTGCTGTCATAGCTGAAAGTATCAATGATCAAAGTATGATTGAATATCTCTAAAGACAAAAAAATAACTTATTAATAAGTGACTTGTGAGAATGTCAATGCCGATACATTGTAAGGTTCAGTAGAGATAAAGGTATAACTGGTATTTACATTAAGAACTTGGCATGTTTGTTGCATGGGTAAATAAATTAATTAATATAGCTTTATATTTCTTTAGTATATGGCTTGAGGATTTTTTTAATAGTTTATTTACAAGTTGGTTTACATATAACACCCAGTGCTCATCCCCACAAGTGCCCTCCTCCATGCCCATCACCACCCTTCCCCCTCTCCCCCACCCCCATCAGCCCTCAGTTTGTTCTCAGCATCCAAGAGTAAGGATTCTGACTGTAAATACAAATTAGCACTATGACCTAAGAGTATAAAAGTCCATGTCAACAGTTAATCTTTGGAAAGAAAAATTTTTTGAGATTGAACTCTCTTATCAAGATATCATATCTTTTACATTTCAAATGATGTTACATCAAACAACATACTGTATTCACTGGCCTTTTAGTTTCTTAGAGGAATCTCAAAGTTGGTTTAAATTTTCATTAATCTTTTATTTTGTCTCCACACTTTTTCTTTTTGCTAAAACATTAATTATGGATCACATTTACTAGCCTTTCTATCAGGTTCCTATTGTGCAAGAACAGAACACAGTACCCTTTCTTTGATCTCCCTTGAAAAAGTGCCACTGACACTAAATTCTCTAAATATCACTGAATTTATTAAATATGCAAGAAAAATTGAAGATTCCTAATGACAGCTCTTAAAAATGTCCACATTTCTCTTTATAGAAATATTCCTGATAATAAGTAAAAAGTAATAAGAACGGGAATATATCACCAGTTTGCAACCTCTAATGAAAAAGTGGTGTAGGAAATGAATATATTAATGTCTGCTAACATAAAAAAAAAAGTCAAGAGCAGAATAATTGCCTCCTGGTGGAAAAACACAATACCACTTATGAACTATTCTTGACAAAAATATCAAAACTATATCTTATGAAGTCCCTGTATCTAACATTCAGTTTATAGGAAATGGAACAGAATATATATATTAGACAACACCATATATATATATATATATATATATATATATATATACAATCAGCAAAACCTAGTGTGTGGTGAACACTAAGAAAAAATGACCCTGTGTCTTCAACAAATAGTAAGGAAAAATACAGAGAAAAGGAGGAGAACATGTAAGACTTGGGACAGATAGCCAATTTTAAACTATTAAAACATAAAATTATGAAACAGTTGGGAAAATATGAACACTGATTGGATATTCAATAATTTTCAGAATTCATTATTCACTTTGGTGGCATAATGTTTATATTGTCGTGAGTGTTTAACAGTCATTAAGTTTTAGAAGTTACTAAAATATTTATGAATTATATGAAGTTTGGAATTGGACTCAAAAGGCTCCAGGAGAAGTAAGGAAAGGAAAGTTTGCAGTGGGACAGAGGAAACATGGTCGACCACTGATAGATAATTATCAAAGCTGGGTGATAGGTGCAAGCAGGTCATTAAACTATTATCTGTATTTTGTATATGTTTGGTATTTCCCATAACAAAAATGTAGTTTAAAAAGGTTTTAAATTAAAACTCTGGCTACTTCACAATAGGAAATTTCTCGTTACCACACCTTGTGAATGGGCTTCAACTATTTGTCCTGTTTCTCAGCACTCTTTCCTCTCTGCTCTGTATCTCTCCTTCTTCTAGGTCTGTCCCATTGACCAATTCTGCTACATGCACACACACTTAAATCTCTCACTTACTTAGAGAAAAGCTCTACCTCCCCATCTCCTATAATGAAATGCAGTCCTGCCTTTGCAGATCTAAAGACTCACTAATGTGTTCTATTAAACCGCAAAGCCAGTCCTTACCATCCTACAGTGGTGAAGACATTAAAATGTCAGACCTATCCCTTCTGACAATCAAGCTCAATGAGAGGAATAGAGCAGTAAACATTTTTCTTTCTTTCACTGATCTAAATTATGCAACCACTACCTCTTCTATCTCTTTAGAAGGCAGAAATTGCTAAGATCAAGTTCCATTTTACACGACTATTTTTGAATTCCTCTTATGACCATTACTTTTTATATAAGATGTAACATTTTGGGATAGGATTGGAGGAAGAAAATTCTGTCAGCATTTACATTGAAACATTACTATGTAAAGTGAATGCTTTGAATGTATCAGCAACTTTTTTAATGAGGCAATTTTGCATTTTAATTATGTGTTTTTATCTTAATTTGGAAGAGGTAAGTGTATCATTCATAAAAAAAGTTCCTTTAAGTCATTAATGGAAATTCTCTCTAAATTAGAATTGCATATTTTAATTCTTTTCCTGACTAAAGTTCATATATCATCCACTTACATAGCCTTGACAGAAAATCGTTCTCTATCTTAACTGGTTGGCAGACCAACCACATTTTGTATGTTTATGATAGAGTTCAGGATAAAAATTTAGTGCGCGTTAGTGAATTTCAGTGGATTGATCAGTTTCTTTGATTGGCGTTTCTCTAAAATAAGATAAAGGCGGAGATGCCTGGGTGGCTCAGTTGGTTAAGTGTCTGACTTCAGCTCAGGTCATGATTTCACGGTTAGTGAGTTCAAGCTCCACATCGGGCTCTGAGCTGACAGCTAGCTCAGAGCCTGGAGCCTGCTTCAGATTCTGTGTCTCCCTCTCTCTCTGATCCTCCCCTGCTCATGCTGTCTCTCTCTCTCTCTCTCTATCTCTATCTCTCAGAAATAAATAAAACATTAAAAAAAATAAGATCAAGGCAATTGGATATATAGGATGTTATTCGAGAGAAAACTACATAGTGTTGTCATAATCCAATGCAGTAGTTAGGTGAACATGTGAGTTTTTGCTCTCAGTCACCACAGGCTATCTTCCCCCAAACTCCATCCCACCAATTATACCAGCTCCCTCACCTTTAATGATGGAAGAGTCTGGAAAGCAGGTCTGTTCCAAAGGATGACTGGTAGTATTAGATGTCAATGCTAAGTTCCCATGTGGAAGGAGCCCTAACTGTATTCCATGCATCTTTTTCTCTGTCAAGCCTAAAGGCTTGCTTTAGTAGGACTGACTACTCCCAGCAATCAGCACAAAGTAGCTACTGCATGGAAGGGCTATGTACTATGACATAGCCTCTCTTCACAAACTCTCCACACCTAAATGCAGTTTCTAAGTATTTCCAGTTAACTGGCAGTTACTCCATTCAGAGTATCTGCCATACATCCTCAGTTTTCTCAAACATATTTCCAATATAATTTTGGTTTCTCCTACTTACAATTATTTCTTCTACTTTTCAACCCAAAAAAAATGAGGCTTTTTTCAGTGTTGGTGGTTGATAACAATGGCGTTAGTGTCAAACTGGCTTCCATTTGAATCATATCTCTGAAATGTACTGAGACTGTGGCCTTGAGCATACAGCTTACCTTTAATAAATCTTAATCCTCTCATCTGCAAACATGGATATATTTCTTATAGAGTTATTTAAATGAGACCATGTTCATAGGACATGAATCACAGTGTCATATTATAATCAATCAAACTTGGCAGCTGATTGTTATCAGGAGAAATTAAATTGTTCATAATTAATTAATTAACTGTTCACTGATTGTTATCAAGAGAAATTAATAGTTCACAATTAATCAGTGGCATTTAAGCCCAAGAATGTGGACCCCAGCAACACACTGAAGTCTCCACATGCGAGAAGAGCCCAAATCAACCCCTGCTGATAGCCTGGCTACCAGTCCATATCACACAGCAGATGAGTCTTTCCACTCATTCATAAGCAACTATTTGGTGACTAGGAGTATTTACATCTAGATCTTCTGACCAGACCATTACACAGTCAAGTCTTTCTTGACTAAATAAATGGCCTTAACAGCTAACTTTTCCTCCAAGCCTTAAAAAGAGCAGTTGCAGAAATCCACAGACTAAAATAGAATATTTAAAATGATACAAACAAATGAGAAACAAGAACAACACCCATAGCTTTCTCTGTTCTTAGGAGAGAATACTTAGCTCCCTGGCATTTCTGTTTAATTCATTGTTGTCAGCTTATCATGGAAGACTGCCTCTTCAATAAGGAGACCTATAATTTCAGGAAAGATATTCAATTCAGGGACACATATTAGGGAGTGTGATGTTAGCCTTATGTTCAACTATTTCTCCCAGTCAGCCTCCTTCATCTTATCTCTCAATTTTTGAGTCACAGATACTAACATCCACCAATAGACAGCACATGTAATAGAATAAACTAGGCATACAACATGACCATATTTTTCAAACCGGTATATGACTTACTTGTTCTCTTCCTTCTGCTATGGCAATTGGTGATGCCCAGATAATGGAGGCTGCCTCCCCTTACGTACCAGAGGAAGTACATCATGGATGATGGTCCCACAGTTGCTGTCTGCTGCATGTGAGGTCGGCTGGCATATGTGCTCAACTGTATACATGTTACATTTTAGAATAAGGAGAGGATATTTACAATGTATATTATACATTAGTATAGTAAAAGAATTTTTTATCAGACAAAATATAGCAGATAGTTTTATTCATCTACATGTTTTCTTTTAGAATTTAGAACAGAGTCAAAACTCCTGAATACAATGTGTGTTCACTGTTTTGAAGTTTTTAAAAATTATTTTAAATACTACTTTAACACAATGCTTTTCACCAAGTATTTTCAGATTTTCTTCTTCCTGCCACATAGTGGATTTGCATTTTTCTGACCTCTTTGGGTATTTTAAATTTATTTACTTATTTTTTAAGTCTTTTTTTTTCTTTCATAGTTTATTGTCAAGTTGGTTTCCATATAACACCCAGTGCTCATCCCAAGTGCCCTCCTCCATGCCCATCACTGCCCTTCCTCTCTCCCCCACCCCCATTAGAGACACAGAGAGAGAGAGAGAGAGAAAGAGAGAGAGAGAGAGAACAAGCAGTGGAGAGGCAGAGAGAAGGGAAGACAGTATCCCAAGCAAACTCTACACCATCAACGCACAGCCCAATGAAGGGCTCAAACTCAAATTCCATGAGATCATGAGCTGAGCTGACATCAAGGGTCAGATGCTTAACTGACTGCACCGCCCAGGCGCCCCTCTCTGACCTCTTTGTGAATATGCCCACAATGTGGCTTGCTTTGCAAATGAAATGTAAGTAGAAATAAAATGCCTCATTTTGGAAGAAAACTTTTAGGAGTACTGTTTGTTTCACTATATGCCCTCCCTATTGCTATAGCAACTGTAGTGAAGCATAAAGAGAGAAGCTTCTCTCAGCCTGAGCCCTTGACTGATTAAAATAAACAGGGACCCCTGTTGGCCGACACTGAGTGAAAATAAAGTTGTGTGCATCTGTATGTGTGTGCTTGAGTGTGTGTGTGTGTGTGTGTGTGTAGCTATTGAGATTTTGGGGTTCCTTTGCCACAATTTAACCTAGCTCATTTTGACCAGTCAAGATATTGGTCAGTGATATATAACAAAAGCTTAAAACACTAGGTTGATCACTGTGTAGGTGGTAAGGAAATTATTCAAAGACTGGAAAGATAGTGCTTTTTGTCCTTCAGAGGCAAAGCATTCGGTGAGCTCTGATACCTGATTAAGCTTAGAAGTAGATATTATGGGGGTACCAGGGAGGCTCTGCCGGTTAATTTTCTAAGTCTTGGTTTCGACTCAGGTCATCTCAGGTCATGATCTCAAGCCTCTTGGAATCTCACAGTTCAAGCTTGGGATTCTTTCTCTCCCTCTTTCTCTGCCCCTCCTCTGTTCATATGCACAAGTATTATCTCATGCTGACTCTCTCTCTCTCTCTCACTCTCAAAATAAATACGTAAATTTAAAAAAGAAGCAGATATTATGTTACAATTCCAAAGGAAGATATTGGAAATTAGATTACATTCATAGGTTTCTTTTCTTTTTTCTTTTCTTCCTTCCTTTCTTTCTTTCCAAAAAAGATGGGCACAGGCCAAAAAAATTGCTAGTTTTAGAGGAATTGAAAGAATCTATGAGTTGAGGGAACTATACTGTTTGAAGAGGAAAATTCCTTCCCATTGATAAGAATAGACAATGTATACATATGAAAAAACAAAACTACAGCCTAAGGTGGAGGGATATAGAGAGAGAAAGATAGAGACAGACAGACAGAGAGGTATTGTTGGAATAAATTTGTTTTAAAATGAAAAAGCCATATTTAGTGGGAACTGGAGATCAAATTGTTTCATATTGCAGAAACATGTTCTTATTTTATACCAAATCTCTATATCCTCTTCTCTCTTTAACCACACATCATTTGGGAGGGAAAAATCAATGATGTAGTTGCTGCTTTCTGAAATTATATGTCTTAGACACATGGATTCTTTGGGTCATTGCTTTTCTTCACTAATGGAAAATATAATGAAAACTGCATAATGGAAAGAACAATTCCAATGAGAGCAGGTTAAACTGGTGCAGAATTTTAAACTTGAAATGTAAGCTATGGAATAAGTATCCAATATAAGTTGTCATCTCTATAAAAATAAGAATGTCTTCATATGAATACCACTGGTTTTAAATGTTTTTTTTCTGAGTTTAGAATCTTCTTTCTTTATATCAAAAGATATATTTTAATCTTAAATGAATTGAATACACCTAATGACTCTAAAGGTAAGGGCGCAGAAATTAAAAAGACCTGATGTGTCAACAGGCTAGCAGTCCTCAAAAGTGCACCCGTGAGGCGGGAAGGGGGGGGTGGGCACCTGGGTGGCTCAGTGGGTTGAGCATCCGACTTCAGCTCAGGTCATGATCTCATGGTTCATGGGTTCGAGTCCCGCATCAGGCTCTGTGCTGACAGCTAGCTCAGAGCCTGGAGCCTGTTTCAGATTCTGTGTCTCCCTGTCTCTCTGACCCTCCCCTGATCACGTTGTCTTTCTCTCTCTCTCTCTCAGAAATAAATAAAAACATTTTAAAAAAAGTGCACCTCTTAGGAAATACCATTTAAGCCTTATTTGCATGTGGAAATTCCTGAAGGAAACTGAGAAATGAGTAAGCATATTAGTCAAACTTTTAGTTAGACTCTATGTACATAGAATGGCATAAATATCGAATATAAAATTATTAAAATGTAATATTAGAACAAATAAACCTAGGGCATGTTTAAGAACACAAATACAGAAAATGCATGATGTTTCTTCCAAATGAGGAAAATCACTTATGTTTCCAGCCACATCCATGAATTTCTTCTATATCTTCCCACTCACACCACTGGAAAAAACAAAAACCAAAACCAAAACCTTGAGTAATTCATTAGTCACATTATCACATATGAAACACAAAGTTACTCAGGCTAAATTCAGAGGCAGTTAGCCAGACAGTATAGTGCTCAGAAAATAGACACAGAAATTTGAAGAATCATGAGCACAGAGAGAGGTCTTCCCAAAGAAATAAGAAGCTAGAAAGAATCATTTTTAAATTATAGCTATGAAGAATGAGAATTTCTTACAAATTTTAAAATGCACTCTAGAAGTAGAGAAACAGATTCCCAACACATATAAAATTAAGGAAAAGTATTTTTAAGATATTGGAAGGGTTAACACAGTGTATATGTTATATGTTGATGCACAAAAATTATCCCAAATTTAGCAGCTTAAAGCAACATTTATTATTGCAGTTTCTGTAGGTCAAGGATTGAGATGTGGCTTAACTGGATAATTCAGACTCGGGGTTTCCTATGAGACTGCAGTCAAGGTTAGGGCTTTGTAGAGCCCAAGGGCAGGCTGCCCAAAGATATGCCACTTTAGCATGCTGTTTATTTCCAGCTAAAAACAATCAAGGCCCAGATGACTCCGGAAGAAACTTTGACCTTCCCTCCTATTGCCTAAAAGAATTTAGATAGAGGAACAGCTTGAGGAAAAGAGCTATCACCGCAAGGAAAAACTACCCATTGTAAATAGGGAGGAACCTAGCAAAGTCTATTAAAATTCCTCCCTATGTCCCATCTTTTCTGTATGGCCAGCAAACATTCATTACCAAACATTTACTTTTTTATATTTCTGTAAATTGCTTCCCTTCCTTTAAAGTCTCAGACCCCTACGCCCTACTCATTAGTTCAGGATGACATCTATGCCTCATTTTGCCTGAGTCTTTGGAATCTCTTGTCTGTTCAGTTTCCCCACACCTACATGAGTAAATTCGATTTTTCTCTTGTTAATCTGTTTCATGCCAATTTAATTCTTATACCACCAAGAAGAATCTTACAGGGTAAAGAAACATTTTTCTGGGGCGCCTGGGTGGCTCAGTCGGTTAAGCGTCCAACTTCGACTCAGGTCACAATCTCACCGTTCGTGGCTTTGAGCCCCACGTCAGGCTCTGGGCTGACAGCTCAGAACCTGGAGCCTGTTTCAGGTTCTGTGTCTCCCTCTCTCTCTGTCCCTCCCCACCTCACGCTCTGTCTCTGTCTCAAAAATAAATAAATGTTTAAAAAAAAGAAATATTTTTCCTCTCCAACAACTGTTATCACCCCAACGCTTGACTGGACCTGGAAAATCTGCCTCCAAGATGGCTCACTCACAGGGCTATTGACAAAAAGCCTCAGTTCCTTGCTGGTCTTTAACAAAATGGCTCAGTTGCTGGCCATGTAGATTTCATAAGGCTGTTTGAGTGTCTACATGACATGTCATTTGGCATGCGGCAAAGGCCACACTGACTTTTATGGCCCAGTCTCTGAAGTCACATATAATGGCTTTTGTTGTATTCTTTTGGTCAAACAGACCAATCCTAATACAATGTAAAAAGGAACTATACAAAGACATGAATACCTGGAGATAGGAATCATTGGAGCCCTCTTGAAATCTAGTTATCACATGAAGAGTCTATAATTCACTTTCTCCTTCCTAGGGGACACCTGAGGTAGTGTTGATGGAAACCAGAGCCCTTTGTAAATATGCTAGTAATATTTTACTACCTGAGTTACCTGGGTGATTTCTCATTTAAGAGTGTCTTAGCTGGTTATGTTTGGTCTATCTAGATTTATTGTTGAAAATAAATCTGAAATTCATCAGTTGAGAGGTACCTGATTAGAAAATGGAAGGTAACACACAGTCTCCCTACCCCTGCATGACTCATCAAGCATAAAAACTAAAATCTCCAAACTTAAACATCTTCTTCTGAGTTTAGATATACTACAAGCATTGATAGAATTCTTATATTACTATAAACTTAAACCAGACCCTGGTGTGGCAAAGAAGATTATTAAAAAGTTATGTCTGATGAGTTTGGAGACCCCAGAAAGAATGCTGAAGCTATGCCTTGTTTTTGTTTATATCATTTGATATGTGTTATAGGTTGAATTACGTCCACCAGAAAGATATGACAGACACCTAACTTCCAATACTACAGAATATGAATATATTTGGAAATAGAATCATTGCATAAGCAAATATTCAAAATGAAGTCATATTGGAATAGTATCAGCCCTTAATACAATGACAGGCATCTCTGAGATGATGATGTAAAGACCTAAGGGGAGTATGCTATGTGATGATTGAAGCAGAGATTGGCATTATTCAGCTGAAAGTCTATGGACATCAAGGATTTCTGACAACACCAAAAGCTAACAGAGAGGTGTGGAACAGATTCTTCCCTGGAGGCTTTCGAGAGAGAATGGCCCTGCAAACACTGATTTCAGATGCTAGCTTCCCAAAACTGTGAGACATTCAATTTCTTTTCTTTGAAGCAACCCAGTTTGTGGTAATTTATTAAGGTAGCCTTAGGAAACTAAGCAATACACATTATTCACTTTTGGTGTGAGAGATCTATTATGTGTGTGTCTGCTTCGACAATTCAGCATTCTGTGAAATGCAGATTAGTGGCAGTAATGGGATTGTCATTCAGACCACAAATTAAAAAGGCTAAAGTATAGGGGGGTAAGAAAAAAAAAGGGTGAAGAAAAGCCTGACAAGAATTTGATAATAGGATGTCTCTACATATCCTTTGTGGAAGAGATGAATGCCTTGCTGTAGATTATACAGGGCAATCTTAATAATGAAATACAAAAGAAATACAACAAGAGATCCAAGGGAATTGGCTAAATAGGATGAACAAAGAAGACCAAGCAGAGGGAAAGTCAACCAATAATGCTTTTTCTAGGAGTTATAGCAGCTCTGGTGAAAATTAAGCCTCTAGAGGAGGAAACTAAGATAGGGAAGTTATTTTCTCCACTCAAATGTATTGGTAAGAAGGACATCAAAAATTAATACCAAAACCTTACAGATGCCATTGGTTTAATCTTGCATATATGCTTACTAACTGAATAATTACTTTCCAGTCTCTAATAAGACTTCAGGCATCATCAAATATTCATGTGTGGTTTTTATAAAATACAAAAGTAAAGAAATCTTAAGGGTGTTAGTATGAATAGGTATCTGAAAAATGTACATCCTAAATGGCCATTTCTTTTTATTTTGTCACTTAGAGTGGGAAATGCTTGTTGCTTTAAAGGGTTATGATTTTAAAAAGTAAAAGCTAAATAAAAACAGGGTAAGTTATTACAGATGTGACCAACCATTAACTAAATTCTATAACAGTAAGCAAATTACGATGCAAAGTGAATGAAGATTCAATGAAATGAAACATCAGATTTAACAGATCACATCAAAGAGAAATAGTTTTATGTTAGAAGAATTTCATGAAATTATATTTTAGTTTTATTAATTAATACAGATCCATTAAGTTCCAATAATAAAATTGCATGAGATGGATGGGTTGGTTCTTAGCATTTTAATTATAAAAGAAATATTATTTGATCATCCTTCTCAGAGCCTGTTATGAAATGAGATTTAGAATATATTACTAGTATGCTTATTGAATAATTACCAGATAACTGCATTTATGCACAATGGATACCACAATTATATTAAATATAGAGAGAAATGTAAGTCTAGATACATTGTAAACAATATATCTTATGACTTCATGCCCAGTACTCTCCATAGGACTTTATTTATAGATGTTGTTAATGATAGTGATGATGATCTTTTACGAAAGGAAGAAGGTAATGTGTCTATTAGCCATAGTCAGAAGAATAAAGCTTTTGTAAACAAATGGAGTACAAAAATAATAGCTTAATCATATCATTTTAATTTCCAGAATAAGAATTTCTCAAATATCTAATCTTTCAAAAGAAGAAAAGGAATAATTCAGGATTCTATTCAAAGATGAAATTTGTCAATGAGTTATTTTTATTCGTTTAACAAGGATTCCATTTAATCAACAAACCATTTGTGAATACTGCTTAAAAACTGATGAATGTAATTCCCACCAATTCCCTAAATACTTCAGTGTATAAAATACTTCAAAAGGAAGAAGTTTAAGCAATGGAATAGTTTGACAGAAAATATTCTGCAGTTAAGTTTGGGAGAAGTAATTGGTGATGACTGTTGATTCAGGAGGCTATCTGCCTAATTCTCAGCAGTTATAATTCATTATTATAATATACATATGTTATTATGAAATGTGAGTGAAAACTATTTTATCTTTTAAGTAGAAGACATGATCATTGCACCATATAGAGATTTGGTTAAAAAACAAACTATTTTTACATGAGATGTAAAAGTACAGCTACAAATAATCATCATAGAAGAAAATTATTTTTTATGTAATATTTTAACTTAATTTATTATGAGAGAGAGAGAGAGAACAAGAGAGGAGCAGAGAGAGACAGAGACAGAGAGAGAGAGAGAGAGAGAGAGAGAGAGTCCCAAGCAGGCTCCACACTGTCAGAGCAGAGTCTAATGCATGGCCAAACTTACAAACCATGCGATCATGACCTGAGCTGAAATCAAGAGTTGGACACTTAGCCGACTGAGACACCCAGGCACCAGAATCATAGGAGAAAATTCTTAATTTAATATATCTATCAAAACCACAATAGTTATTAAGTAAGAATCCCATTTAATTGTAATACTGCATGATTAATGTGCAATTGCTCATTCAGTAAATCCATACCCTCCCCCTATCCATTTCATCTTCATTACACTCAACATAAGTAGTATTTATGTCAATCATGCAACTATTTACTTTACTGTCTATAATATTAAAAATTCAGAATCACTGATTTTTATTTCCAAAGTATTTCCTCACTTCCCTACACTTGAGATTTCCTAAGGCAAGAGCAAAAATCAAAATTTTTCTGACTTGAGTAGATCCAAACTCGATCTCAATAAAAGGAATAATCCCCAAGAGAACTGGGTTGACCACAGGGTTTTGAGCTGACTCAGCTGCATTGCTAATAGTCCTGACATTGCCACAAGATTAAGGAATCCAATAGTGACAGGCGGGTCGGCAGCTCTTTCTGCATTACCATTAGCAAATTTACAAAAATCAGAAAGCTATACAGAGAGCCATGAGAGACATAAGCCCATCAAAACCCTGAATCTATTTATCTTCTGCAGGGCTTTGATTTTGAATGCAAGATTTGCAATTCAAATTTTAGTGTGAATAGATATACTTATATGTGTGTAAATGTATGTGCCTTTCTTTATTGTTTTGTTCACTTTGCCATTGTAATCTTCATAATGGTTGCAAAGCTGATGTACAATTTACTAGAAAGTGCCAAAAGAGCTTCCTTAAGATAAATCTCACTGGAATCCTCACAGAGCATGTATAAGGCATTATTTAAGGAGTTTAACATATTCCCTAACACACTTTAGAAAGGCAGCCCCTCATTTAGCTGGAACTTGAATACCTGTGTCCAGGACTGGAATATACACTCTGCCGACATATGGATAGAAACGTATGGTCCTTACTCCCGAGTCTAGTGTGGAAATGTACATATATAAGCCACCATTTGCATTATTAAGTGATAAATCCTAAGGGGGTTGGATAGGAAGAGTATGGACAAGATACATTGGCAACATTGTCCACTTAGTAGAAAAGAAAATGTTCAGGATGTAATATCTGAGCTCACTTATGATAAATGAATGACAATCTGCTAAAAAATAATAAGGAAAAAGACATCCCTAGCAGGAATAACTATAGGGGCCTTGATAAAAAGACCACAGTATGCGTGGCATATTTGGGAGACAAAAACTATTTAGTATTTCTGATGTACAAACAGAAAACTTATAAAATCAAGATATAAAACATGATAAGAAAGGAGGTCCTTAATCTTAAATAACCTCGAATGCCATGCCAAGGAATTTTAATTTGATCTTGTAGGAAACGGGGAGTCATTAAGTAATTGTGAAAAAGATGCAAGTGGAGGTAGAAGAAACACCAGTCCCAGGTTGACGAAAGTCCAGGAAAGAGGAACACAAGTCAGACAAAATTAGATAATGGAAGAGGTTGAAGAAAATAAAGGCGTCATTTCTGATTTAAGTAATTGCATAGAAAAAAATCGCAAGGATGGAAGAGTTTGTGATGACTTTCAAGCTTCTAGCTTGTGATACCAGGTGAATTGTGTGCTATTTATTCACACAGAATAGATTCAAAGAAAGGCAGTGTGTTTAGTTCTGGATATGTTACATCTGAGGTAAGTGATGGGTCAGTGAAGTTTCCAAAAAAGATTTAAGCATAAAATGTTGGTTTTAGACATAAAAGGAGGAAGGAGATACTGATTGAAGATAAAGAAAATGTTGATGTGTGTATACATAGTAATTAATGCTGCAAGGTTAAACTCACTATTAATTTGACTTATCCATAAATGTTCTTATATATCACAAAATTATTAACTACATGCTTTTCAAAATGTGTAATGAATGTGAAGATAAAAATTAAACCAACATCAAAATCGATTTTACAATATATTCTCTATTCATTTCTTAGGGATCTAATCCATGATGTCTAACACTGTACATTTCTCAACACATGTAGAGTTAGAAATACTTAACAAATCAGTTAAGCACTTTCTAGGCTTACATGCAGAACATACCAGTCTAATTTCACTCAACAAAATATGACTCTCCCCAGAAGTGATGAAGAGACAATGTCGTCAGCCTGAACATTAGTTAGGAATCCATTACAATGTTCCTAAGTAATGGCATGATGGTCTTACAGTAATGCAGTGATGCAGATATTGAAAATAGAGCTCATACTAAAAGCATTTTTGTAGTTTAGAAGGAAATACAAGTCAATAACTAATTTTTATTTAATACTTGCTAGTCATCATTCTAACCCCTTTGCATGTATTGATTCACTTAATCCTCACTACAACTTTATGAGGTAAATACTATTATCCCTTTATTTTATGAATGAGAAAACTGAAATAAAGCAAGCAGTCAAATTTAGGGCAGAATCTATACACTAACAAACATCTTTCAAACAGTGGGGGTCTTCAGAGCCATACTGTATTTCTCCATGCTAGATTTGTGTCATTACTCAACTTTGATTGTTGTGGAAATCTGGGCTGGATCACTGGCCGAAGAACCAAGCGGCACTCGGAGATCTTGGAAGGGAGGAGGCTTATTTTACACTGGTGGGCTCAGAGAAGATCATTCTCCAGAGGTCTGAGCCCCGAACAAAGGTGCTCTTTCGCTTAGAAAGTTAAAAGAAGCCCACCCATACCGGCAGAGGTGTTTAAAGCTGATTGGATGTATAGGGGTGGAGTGACCTGGGGTCATCGCTATGCAGAGGTAGGGAAAGGAAGTGGATGTGGGAAGCACCCGACCTGGGCAGTTTGGGCAGTTCGCCATTATGACCTATATGGTCTCAAGGAGTTTTTCCTTTATTTTCTCCATTATGATAATTCTACTGTGTTCCACAAAGTAGTATTGTACATACTTGTGATAACAACCTTATCACAAATGAAAAAGATTAATTCACTGATGAACCTCAATTAATAAACCTACACAGCAATATTCCAGAAGCCCATATTTTTTATTCTATTATGTGCATGTAAGCTCAATAAAGATCAGTAAGGATTTAGGTTCTGCTATGCTACTGCTATATTCATAGCACCTAAAATTAAAGCACTTAATATGTGCTTCAAAATATTTTTAAATAAACAAATTAATGAAGCATTAATAATCCAAAATGTGGGGGTGCCTGGGTGTCTCAGGTTGAGTGTCCAACTCTTGGTTTTGCTCAGGTCATGATCTCATGATTCATGGAATGGACCCCTGGTCAGGAGCTTGCTTGGGGTTCTCTCTCTCCCTCTCTCTCTTTCTCTCTGCTCCTCTCCCACTCACACTGTTTCTCTCAAAATAAGCTTAAATTTTTTTTAAGGATTAAAAAATTGATCCAAAATATGGAACAACAGTCTCTTTTTATCAAAGAATTTATTTTAGAAAATATGAGGTTTCCCCTGTAAGAGTTTAATTGCATAGCAAATGTGTTTAAGATTAACAAATGGTTACAGGAAAAAAAAATACAATTTATTTTTTAAGTGTCTAGGTACTAAAACACTAATTTATCATTTTAATATATGGGCCTGACTTCCAATTCCTCTTGAAAAAATAGCACTTTGTGATAATTATAATGATACTGTTTTTTGAAGAAAATGTATATAATAAAACAAGGTATGATTACAAAATTGAAAAGAACTTCTAATGCATCATCCAGGGGTAATCACTGTTAAACATTCAGTGTCTGCACACCCAGCATCCATTCTATGCATGTGATTAAATTTCATAAAAACTAGATTCATAGTATTATATTGCTTTATTATCTTCCTTCTTCTCTTAATAGCGTACCATCAGAATTTCCACATACCATTAAATATTACTTGAAAACTAGGTTTGGGATATATAGCATTCCATTCTAAGAACATGTGATAATAAATCTGACTTTTGTGATTCCTCCTATTTCATTTGTAAATAACAATGTGTAGACATTCTTACATGTAAATACTTGAGCATATCCCTAATTATATTTAGGAATGTATTTCTAGATTTGAAACCTATTATTATTATTCAGTTGAATGACTACCAACTCACTAATCATTAAATGTAGATTTCAAAGTCCTAGGAAATTATCTATTTATCTTTCCTTTAATCAGTAAAACAATTCCAGTATACCGGCACAACTTAGAAGCAAAGGCATTAATACTTAATAAAAATTAAATAAATGGAAGTTAATGGTTAAGACCAAATGTTATTACTCTGCTAAGAGAAATAGATCTCTGCTAAGAGGCTTTAATTCTCTTTATAACTGTCTGCCTACATTTATTTTTATCACTTATTGTTAAATTATTTAGTCCTGATTTTCAATCCAAAATCAAACTTTGCAATTGTACAAGCTTACAAAATCAAGAGATCTTAAGTCTATGAAAATTTTTCAAATCTATGAAAATCCTAATAGCTACCCAGGTAAATGGCAGGGATGATAATTTTAAAGAGAACCTATAAGAATAAACCCATTTTTAAATTTTCATTGTAAAATTCAGCTGGATATTAATGTTGTAACGTTCTTTAAATTTAAAAGACGCACTTTTATTCATGCTTTTTCTCCTAGAAATTACTATAAAATCACACAAGATTTAATCTCAAGAAATATTGTATTCACTAAACGTACATAAGCTTTTTATATATTAGAAGCACACAGTGGTCATTTTTTGCATGGCAAGAAAATTAAAGTTTCCCCTATAATACTCAACTGATACCTAGAGCATTATTTTCTATTTCATTTGCTTGGTTTCTTATCTCTTCAGCTGTGTGAAGCATTTTGAGAACTTCTTATATGTATAATTTAATATTGACCCATAAGTCATCTACCATTGAACACTTTAACCAGATATGTACATGTCTCAGTATGAATGATTAATCCTCACATATGTCTGGTACAAAATGGCCTTTTAAAACTTTTTGAATTGAAACTGTGAGAACTGAGGCATTTGTAGCAAAGCATAAAAGAGGAAAAATAAGTGCTTTAAGAAAATATATGTAATAAACCTGACCAAGTGCAGTCAAATTAAATTAATCATTTCAAACCAAGTAGAAACACTAAAATTATCACCAACTTATATCTTCTGGTAAACTATTTTTTCAATGTAATAATATTTATATGAATTCCACAGAAATTTCCAAAGTGGACTCTATAGACTATTAAAGCAGAAAAGTAGTAATTAATATATTTTTTTTTAAAAAAGGAATGAAGTATTGCTGAAGTTCTGTAGCCAAATAATTTGAGGAAAGTTGGCTAAGCAGAATTATGTTTGAGATAGGGAAGCTGAAGGATACCATAAAAATCTGCTTTTTGTTCCTTTTCCTGTTTATATTCTTGCTAGACCTGCAACACTCACCCACTCTACACATGCTTCAGAATGCAAATAGCAAATATGTCCTTCCTGTAAGGGACAAGGAGTTAATGATCTCTCTAAAATAGATAATATCTAATGAATGACCAAGTGGGAATGACTGGAGAAGCTATCATATGTGTATTCCAGACCCACTGGCACTAGACATCTCAATGGGTCATCTTCGTTACCAGTTCCTGGACTCCTGAGGAGACACGTGCATCAGACCACCATCTTCAGTAAAAACTCCCATATCCCAAGTAAAGAGGAAGCTGTTGGGAGCCATTCTGAGCCCACTAGTCGAGAAAACTCCTGGTGAGGTTAAAGCAAGTTTGCACGGTCTCTTGCCAATCAGATGACGACCGATATCCACCCCCACTCAATTATTTCTGCTTGAGCACTGACCCCTAAGGTACCTTGTTGATCAATATCGGGAGTGACTTGTCCCCTTATTCCGGCCCTGGTATGATGATTGCACCTTGTGAAGGAACTTATTGTGGGAACTTCTTTTGATTATGGGAACAGACATCGTGTCTCCAGATGGTCCTGTTTCCCGGGGCGTCTGGGTGGCTTAGTCGGTTAAGCGTCCGACTTTCACTTAGGTCATGATCTCGCGGTTCGTGGGTTCGAGCCCCGCGTCGGGCTCTGTGCTGACTGCCAGCTCAGAGCCTGGAGCCTGTTTCAGTCTGTGACTCCCTCTCTCTCTGACCCTCCCCTGCTCATGCTGTCTCTCTCTCTCTCTCTCTCCTAGAAATTTAAAAAAAAAAAAAAAACACAAAAAAACAGAAGGTCCTGTTTCCCTCCATACTTTCCCTTGAGCTATGAACAGGCTAATGACCCCTAGTCATAAAAGACTGACCTTTACATGGATAATTCTGTTTCTACCGTTGCGTTAGTCCAAGATGTTCATACAGCTCAACATGTAAATCAACTAACCAAAAATGTCTTTCATGCCCTAGCTATTCTAGAAATCATAAAAGTAGACACAAAGGTAAATGCACTCAAAAGAGGCTATTCTATGTATTGGAAATAAGCTAAACTCTTTAAAGGTATGGTTGGCTCTCTGGTGCCATAAAGCATATAACTGGAAAACCAAGTCTTGCCCGGAGACAAAGAGCCTAACTTAGAAAGAAGTAACAGATAAGGGCAGAAGATAAGTTAGTACCTACACCTTTGCTAACTGATGGTGTATAGCAGCCCCTTCCCTAAGGCCTACATTCCACAAACACCTTCCCTTACCCTGGCAGCTGTGATGAGGATGGATAAGAGTATCTACAAATCTATGACTTAATCTTAGTGTTATTATAATGTGAACACCTTGTTATTTTCTTAGTTACTCAACTTCACTATAATTGGGGCTGTTCTGCAAGAAGACTTCTGTAAAACCTGTTTCTGTACATTTTCCAAAATCATCTTATCACAAAGAGCTATCCATTGTAAAACTTCCATTTCCTGATGCCATGTTAACATTTGACCTATAAATAAAGACACCAAAACCGACAGGACAGAGATGCCTGCCTGGTGATCAGAAAGGATCTCGGGGCTCTCTCACTCTCTTTCACTGACACCGTCCATCCTTCAGGGACCCCTGGACCTGTCGGAGCTGGAGCGGCCTCGGACAGGAAGCTTCCTCTGTTCCTTTCTGGATCTCCTGGACATTCTGTCTATTATCTGTTCTCTATCTTCAATAAACTGCTTTCACCTCCTACTAGTTCCCATGTTTGATTTCCATTCTTGGCTGGTCCTGCAAGACCCTCTCTGGGCATCATGTCCTTTGAATTGTTGTTTTGCATCTCTAGTTTCTATTCTTAGGGTTAAAATTATGTTTATGGGTGTGTTAGCTCTTTGTGTCAGTTATCTGTGGATGTATAACAAACCATGTCAAGACTTCAAATCTATGGATTTTTGGGCAATTCTGCTCATCTGGACTAGGCTCCACTGATTTCTGGGATCATCATGCTTCTTATCAGCCAGCAGGTCAGCTAGAGATGAAATAGTCTAGTATTCTCAGCTGAGGCAACTTAACTCTGCTTCACATGTCTTTCATCCTCCAACCGGAAGCCCAAGCTTGTTCTAACAGGGATATTACAGAAGAAAGAACAAAAGCATGTTAAGCCTTCTGGACCTACATTTAAAAATGACAAAACATCACTTCCACTGTATTCTATTGGCCAAAGCAAGTCACAAATGTAGCAAAGATTTAAGGAACAGAGAAATAGATTACACTTCTTGATAAAAATATTTCTTCATAAAAGTCATATTATAAAAGATGTATATACAGAGAAGAATGGACTATGGGAAACAATATTATAACCAATTTACTGTAGAATTTGGCTGAGAAATCTTTTTTTTCCCCACAAACTAACAAGTTTGAATTTGCAGCTCACATCTTAGAAATGCTAATGTATAATGATTTTGCACATTCAGCCTATCCAATAAATATTAATTGAACTCTATTTGAGTCCAGTTAACAACGTAACTTTTGGTACACGAAGTGAATTAACATATTCTTTGGTGCACCTGGGTGGCTCAGTCAGTTGAGCGTCCGACTTTGGCTCAAGTTGTGATCTCGTGGTTTGTGGATTTGAGCCCCACACAGCACTCTGTGCTGACAGCTCAGAGCCTGGAGCCTGCTTCAGATTCTGTGTCTCCCTCTCTCTCTGCTCCTCCCCCACTCATGCTCTCTCTCACTCTCAAAAATAAATACACATTAAAAAAAAATAAAAAAGAACTTGTTCTTTGTCCTCAAGATAAGATTCTTTCCAAATTAAATTATAAAAGCACAACTAGGGGCTCGTGAGTGGCTCAGTCAGGTAAGCATCTGACTTCGGCTCAGGTCATGATCTCATGGTTTGTGAGTCTGGACCCTGTATTGGGCTCTGTGCTGATTGCTCAGAGCCTGGAGCCTAATTTGGCTTCTGTGTCTCCATTTTTCTCTGCCCCTCCCTCTCTTTCACTCTGTCACCCTCAAAAATGAATACCACATTAAAAAAAAAAAGATAGAAACACAATTCAGTGCAGCAGGCTTCAATGGTTGCTCAGGTAATGGAGTGAACTGTTCCATCGGCATTTCCAATAAACCACAGCTACTATTATTTATGTCCCTGTTTCTCATCCATGGTAACTCAGGTTGGCCATGTGATTGGCATACCAATCACATTACTGATTGTGACATTAGTAAGTGTGATCCGAGCAGAGGGTTGGTAAGTGCTTATGCATGAGATTTGTCCTCTTGAAATATTACCTCCTGGCTCTCTGAGACCACCATCTATGAGAAAACTCAAGATTGCCACATGGAAAAGCCAAGGAATCGAATGGACATCTAGACCCTAGAGCCCAGGTGTACGATTTCAGTCAACCTTTTTTAATCAGCCATGACCATTCAAGCCATAGCAGTTTAGGCCACAGGCATTATAAAGCACACACTGCCTGAAATTCTGACCCACAGAATGAACTTTATTTATTGCTTTGATATACTAAGCTTTTGGGTGATATGTTACACGATAATAGACAACTTTAAGGGAAATTGATACCAGAAGTATGGTGCTATAATGAACACCTAAACATATTATTGGCCTTGGGACTGGGAAGCAGGCAAAGACTTTCATATGCATAGCATTTCTTAAGATAAACAAAGACAGGCACAAAGTGGGGGTTGGGGGGACGCAGAAACAGAGAGAACCACTCCATGGAGCAGAACCAGCCTCTAGTCAAGGACCATTTTCTCTCATTGGAGGGCTCAATTTCATGAACTGTGAGACTGTGACCTGAGCCAAAATTAAAAGTCAGATGCTTAACCAGCTGAGCCACCCAGGCACCCCAACCCTACTTTTAATTTTAGTTAGGTGCACAAGCTCAAAGTAATTTAATGGAAACTCTAGCAAATAAAGGGAGATGATTTTGTTCCAAAAGAGTAGACGTATGGAAGGGCTATACAAGAAAGATATTTTTTCTGAAAAACTCATACTATGAAAAGTACCTGTTATATATATGGCACTGTTTTATATTTGGATATTCTAAATTGCATCTAACCCTATCTTGATCTGAGAACATTTTAGTATGAACTATTATCCATCAAATAAATGGAAAATTATCAAAAATTCCAGGAGTACTATGTAGTTTAGTATTGTTTTATTTTTCTATGTCTTAAATAAATATTTTAATGTTAAATTTTAATATTTTTCTCTTTATAAATTACTAATAACCTATATAACTTGCTAAATGATATGCCTATAGTAGGTGGGATGAAAAATGCTAAACACGTTTTCTCTGAATAAAAATTAGAAATCCTCATAATTTAACTATGAAACAATATTTAATTAATCAGTTATATCACATTTCCATGATCCATATTGATTGTAGGGAAATTTCTTGGGTTTTTTTACTTGTTTGTTTGAAACAGTAGTAAGACCTACCAGTAAAGAACAAGAACCCTAGAGCTCAATCCACTGAGGTTCGAATTCTGAGTCTGTCACTTCTTAATCACATGACCTGTGTCTCTGATTCCACAATGTTAAAATGGAGATAATATTATTAACTTCTTAAATTAAATGAGGTAATATACATAATGCAATCAGAGCACTACCGGAAACAATTTCATATGCACTACCTAAGTGTAAGCAACTGTTATTTTTAGCAGATTGGTTGCTGATTGTTTTGTCAGTTTAAATTGTCCATCCATTGCTTTGCGCTTCTTTTGAAATTGTTGATAATTTCTTTAAAAGGAAAAGAAAACTAACATTTATTGACAGCAAGGCAATCTTTTAACAGCTTCATTTTTAGAAGTGATTCTTCATTGATTTAATAATTATGACAACCTCTGTGAGGCAGAAACTATTACCATCCTAACTTTAGAGATGCAAGAATAGAGCTTCAAATGGGTTAAACAATCTGCCCAAGATATACTCCTAGTAAATAGTGAAAACGGGGTTCAAGGTAAGTGTAAGTGTTCAAGGTAAGGTTCCAGAACTTATAGTCTTAATTATTATATTATGTGGCCTCTACACTGTTCTGGACAATATAACTTCTAATTTTTTTTTCTGTCAAAATTATACCCAAGAAAAATTATTACCTCTGGCAGTCTATTCCTTCAACGACTTTATCTTTGCAGGGAAGAGAGAGAAAGCAATAGAGCATGAAAGAATCAAAGGAAATGTTCAGATGGGTGTGAGAGGCAGGAGAAAGAAACAGAGGGATGTATGTATTGCTGCAGTGGGCACTTAGGTTGTTTTAAGAACTGTCGATATAGGAGCAGCAAAGACCAACATGGGAGAAGTTCCTTGCCTGTGTGGAGTTCACTCTGATTCCAGAGGAGTCACACAATAGAATGATGACAAAATTAAAGAATCAATACCTGTTAAATGAGTAATAAGAAGTAGTTAAGCCAGGTAGAATGAATCAGAATATGCCACCTCAAAATATCCCACTTGGGGATATTGATTATTTTGAGCTGAAGGCAATTGAGAAACAGCAGGTGGAGGAAAAGTTCTCTATCATCCCCCCATCTGCCTAAAAGCAGGACATAATATTTTCTATTAGAAAGGTGCCCTCCCTGTACCAAGAGAAGCAAACCCTTAATCTCCAAAGACGAAGAGTAGACGCTAAGATGAGTCCACATATACAGACCTTACTACAATAGTCTGTATCTTCCATTAGTTTCCCCAGATAGAGTTCCTCCTCCCTTGTGACTCCCACAACATGTTGGGGCCCTTGAAGCCCAAACTCCCTCTCCTTTGGTTAGTCACTTCTCTACAGTTTAGTACTTTCTTAAAAAATTTTTTTTCCTAATGTTTATTTATTTTTGAGAGAGAGGGAAACACAGAATCTGAAGCAGGCTCCAAGCTCTGAGCTGTCAGCACAGAGCCTGATGCAGGGCTCAAGCTCATGAACTGTGAGATCATGACCTGAGCTGAAGTTGGACCCTTAACAGGCTGAGCCACCCTGGCATCCCTAGTACTTTCTGTTAAAATGACACATAAGCTGCAAGTCTGACCACTTCTTTGGATTTTTTACTTTTCTCTGAAGGTGTTGTGAAAATGAAATTAAAAATCATGACAAAATTGTATATTTTTTCTCCTGTTAACTTGGTTTTTGTCAATTTAATTTTCAGGCTCCAGGGAGTCAATCTAAAAAGGTGGAAGAAACATTTTCCCCAGTGACATACGGAGGTCAGGGACTTATGATTTTGAAGACTGTGCCAAGGAAAGCCTCTCTAAGTACCATTTGGATGAAGACCTGAGTAATGAGGAGGGTGGGTTACATTTAAAGGGAGGAGCAGTTAATTCATCCAGGGCTGGAAGGGAAAGGGATGGTGTGATCCATTCAAGGCACAATAACAAGGAGACAAACATGGGCAGTGCCCAGTGAGCAAAGGAAAGAGATGAAGGAGATGATGTTCTAGAAGGAGACAGAGACCAGGTCATGGAAGGATTTATGTACCAGGCTAAAAAACTTGGAGTTAATTCTAATTGAAATAGAAAGTCACTAAGCAACTTTATGTATTTAAAAGAATGGAATTTATGTATTTAAAAGAATTTGTGTCATTCTTTCATGGAGGTCACCATGCATAGCTCTCTGAGAAAGAAATGCAAGCCAATATGTAGAATTGTGTTTGTTATATATTTTGTTGGGTGGCACAAAGAAGCCTCTCATTGAAACAGAATTGTGTGTCCACCCATGTAATATAGAACACATCTTGTGCATAGCGTCAGATCTTGGATTTCCATTCAAACTTGATGTCAGTAAACCTTGAACTTATTTTCTTTTCATACTGTATATTTTTTTTGTTTAAAACTGTCCCCCAAACATGATTTAGTCTTAATGGTTTTCAACTGTAATAAGTATAGTGTGTAAATTATATTTGAGATATTTTTATTAGAAAACAGTAAATATTTGTACCATAATAGAGTATTTTTACTAAAAATCTGATTCTTTAGGTTAAATTCATAACAGATTGAAGCAATTAGAATGATGATAAAAATTATAAACTCCTAAGAATTTGACTAAATCTCAATAGCCCTCTGATTATATTTTAGTTTTTGGGTTTTTTAATTTGGTTTGGTTTGGTTTGTTGTTTTGTTTTGCTTTTTTGCTAATTAGAGTGAGATTGAGACACAGTTAGGACTGTTATTTGGGCCACTACAGCCCTTCTGAAGTTGCTACAATAATTCACTACTTCAGAAGAAAACCAGAATTGCTTTCAGTTAATTTTCTTGTAAAGGTTTTTCCCAAGGGGACAGTTAGAGGTGTGCCACAGTGTTTGATTTTAATAATAACCAGAAGTGAAATGATTTGTCCAAGGTCATCAACTGTCACTACAAGAGCTGAGAAAAAAATTCCAGCTTTCTACATCACTCACTACATCCATGATTTATATCATTTGGTTGTAATGCTCTGAAAAGTGTAACAAAATCTGAATTTTTCATTTTTTTATTGGGATTTTTTGACATTCAACTTATGTAAATTTTAGGTGTACAATGGATTGATTCATAGTGATATATAAATTCCAAAATGATTGCCACAATGAGTTTAATTAATATTCATCACCATACATAATTACAGGATTGAATTTGTCACTATTTTTGTCACCTGACTTTACCCATGCAGATTTTGGCATGCCACCTGAGAGAGCGAAAGACAAGCTAAGGGTAAAACACAAGCTGACCCCCCCCCCTTAAGGTGGGTATGTATATATATTTATAATATTCCTCAGACAGGAAAAACAAGTGGTCAACTGATAAAGGTTGCAGTTATACAAGGCATGAAACTCCACCATAGTTTGTAATTGTCTTGGTGATTTACAAGAAAAACACAATCTTAATAACAGTCAGACCACCACGACCTTTACAGACTCAATTTCCTGGAGCCCTAATGTCACCTTCACCTCCATAGAATAGAAAACTTTATAGAGGGCACCTGGGTGGCTCAGTTGATTGAGCATCCAACATCTGCCCAGGTCATGATCTCACGGTTTGTGGGTCCCAGCCCTGCCTCGGGCTCTGTGCTGACAGCTCAGAGCCTGAAGCCTGCTAGGAATTCTGTGTCTCCTCTTCTCTGCCCCTCCCCCACTTGCACTCTGTCTCTCAAAAATAAATGTTAAAAAATAAAAAAAAAGAAAACCCTATATAATCAGCCACTCCTCACAATCACAATGTAGCTCTCTCTGCTCACAAGTCCCCTCCCCATGCTACAATAAAAACACCTTTTTGCACTGTGAAACATCTCAAGAATTTTTTCTTTTTTTTTTTTAATTTTTTAATGTTTGCTTATTTGAGAGAGAGAGAGAGCACAAGCAGGGTAGGGGCAGAGAGAGAGAGGGAGACACAGAATCCAAAGCAGGCTCCAGGCTCTGAGCTGTCAGCACGGAGCCCGATGCGGGGCTCGAACTCACGAGCTGTGAGATCATGACCTGAGCCAAAGTCGGACGCTTAACCGACTGAGCCACCCAGGCGCCCCTCAAGAATTCTTTCTTGACCTTTGGGCTTGACGATCCCACATCACTACCCAGTGCAGTGTACTGGAAAGATCACAAAAGTTTCAGACAAGTAATCAGAAGGTTTGAGCTATGGTATCAGCTACATTTACTAACTCTTTCACTTACTGTTGCTACAGAACACAGGTCAACATTTAGTGACTTAAAACAACAGCAATCATTGCATTACTATTACTCCCAGCTCTGGGAATTGATTGGACTCTCATTTAGAATTTCTTATACATTGAAATTGGTCAGATAGTAGATGAGGATGGAGTAATCTCAAATACTTCTTCCTTCATGCATCCGTTGATTGACGTTGGCCATAATACTTCCAGAAGGTCTTTTCACAAGGCTTATGTTTCCTCGTAGCACATTAGGTGATATTACCTTCTGTACCTAACTTCAGAAATCACATCGCTTCGATCCCACGATAGCCAGGGGTCTGCCCAGATTGGGGAGGAGTGAACAGTGACACCTGCAGTTCTAGATGTTGTTGTGTGCCGGGAGCCGCACCGGCCTCTCTGGATGGCAATCACAGCAAGGAAATGGCAATGTCTGCAGCTCCTGCCCTGAGAAATGAAAACTGGTATCTCCTGCTCATGTTGGATATAAGCCTGCTGGTATTGACCAGGCCTCACTATATTCCATATCAGACCCATATTCTGAATACAGATACCTCATAAGGAAAAGCATATTCCTGCCTTTACAAAAGAAATTTTGGATGAAAGCTCTATGGGGAAAATTGTCAAAAGGCTCTTCCTATGGGCCTTGCAGATCTGAGACTTAGGGGGTTAAGAACACAAGAATTACAATTGAGCCTGGCCCTGAGACCAAGGGCCTATTTTGGGGTTAAGAGCAAAACATAGTTACCACTTAGACTTTTGCTAATTGGTGAAACATAACAGTCCCTTCCTCAAGGCCTACTTTCCACAAACACCCTCTCTTACACTGGCAGCTGGGATGAGGATAGGTAACAGTAGCTAAAACATAACCCAGGGGCAAAAGACTGACCCATTCAGGGCCCCCATGTTAGTCTCCACAAGCAAACCAATTCAGAAACATTCATCCTCTTGAGAGCCAGACAAAATACTCTTAACTTAGCTATATACAATTTGACCTATATGTTATCCTATTTTTCACTAAGAACATTCTGTTATTTCCTTGGTCGGAATAATTCTCCTATTGTTATCACAAAAGACCTGCCATTGTAAGAAATTCCTTTCTATGACTTCTTCTTGTTGCTGAGCCTTTAAATAAAGACACAAAACAGGACAGAGATGCCTGCCTGGTGATCAGAAAGAATCTCCGGGGCATCTCACTCTCTTTCTCTTTCGCCGACATCGTCCATCCTTCAGGGACCCCTGGACCTGCCAGAGCCGGCTCGGCCTCCGGCAGTTGTGTAAGAATTGCATGTGGGATGGAATGCCTTGCTGCAGTCTTAGAAAATACAATCTGCCACACTAGCTATGTTGACCAAATTTCTGAATCCCTTGATGCTTCCCTTCTCTCATCGGAAAAATGGAAATGTTAATTGCCTGATTTATTTCACACTGAGGTCATGAAAACAGTTATTAAGATATGTAAGAAAGATGCAGTAAATTTTGCAACATAATATAAATGAAAGTTGTTATTAGGACATAAATATTTTCTAAATTATGTGACAAAGGAGAAAGAGAAATGGATTGAGAGTTTAGAGTTGTTACTTTCTATCTTGGCAACGAATTGCCCCTATGGGACACACAATGGAATTAACCCAATATTAAAACAAAAAGAATCAAGTCCTATAAAGTTGATTCTGAAAATTCTTTACATGTGCGTATTTGAAAATGAATTGTCATAAGAATGAAAATATTTTATTTATGGTTAGATAATGACTCAGTATGTTATGTAATCATTAAAGTTATATTTTAATTTTCCTTTCTTAAAAATTAAATTCAAATTAATTAATGTACAGTGCAATATTTGTTTCAGGAGTAGAATTGAGTATTTGATAACTTACATACAACACCCAGTGCTCATCATAACAAGTACCCTCCTTAATAACCCATCACCCATCTAGCCCATCTTTCATCCACCTACCTCCGTCAACCCTGTTTGTTCTCTATTGTTAAAAGTCTCTTGTGATTTTTGCCTTCTTTTCTCTTTCCTCACTTTCCATCTGTTCATCTGTTTTGTTTCTTAAATTCCACATGTAAGTGAAATCATATGGTATTTGTCTTCTCTGATTGACTTATTTCACTTAGCATAAAAATTCTAGCTCTATCCACATTTTTGCAAGTGGCATTTAGATATATCTTGCTTTTTATCCATTTTGATAATCTGTGCCTTTTGATTGCAGCATTAGTCTATTTACAGTCAGAGTGATTATTGAAAGAATTTAGTGCCATTTTCTGTTGCTTGTAGAGTTGATATTTTTGGTGATGTTTTCTGGTCCTTTTTAGTCATTGCTTTTGGTCTTTTTTTCTTAGTCTTGTTTTTGCTCCACTCAAGAAGTCACCCTTAAAATTTCTTGCAGGGCTGTTTTATTGGCCATGAATTGTTTTCATTTCATTTCATTCTTTATTGTTGAATAAAGAATTCTTGACAACATATTTTTCCCTCTCAGTACTTTGAATATATACTGCCACTTCTTCCTTGCCAGCCAAGTTTCTGTGGACAGATCTGTTGCAAACCTAATCTGTCATCCCTTGTAGGTTAAGACTCTTTTTCCTTGCTGCTTTTGTGATTCTTTCCTTGTCTGTGTATTTTGTGAATTTGACTAAGATTATGCCTTGATGATGGTTGGCTTTGGTTGAATTTAATGGGCTTTCTCTGTGCTTCTTGGATTTTGATGTCTATGTCCTTTCCCAGATAAGGTAAATTTTCAGCTATAATTTGGTCACATAAATCTTCTGCCTCTTTTTCTCTTTCTTCATCTTCTGGGACTCCTATGATTTAAATGTTATTCCTCTGTAATAAGTTACTGAGGTCTCTAAGTCTTGTATTGTGACTTTTAGCCTTTGTTTGCTCTCATTTTTAATGTCATTATTTTCCATTATTTTATCTTCTATATCACTGGTTCACTGCTCTGCTTCATTCATCCTCGCCATCATGGCTTCTATTTGAGATGGCGCCTCAGTTATAGCATTTTTAATTTTGGCCTGATTAGATTTTAGTTTTTATGTCTGCAGAAAGGGATTCTCTGGTGTCTTCTATGTCTTTTTTCAACCTCAGCTAGTATTTTTATAATCATGGTTTTAATTCTAGTTCAGACATCTTACTTATATCTGTGTTGATTACATCTCTGGCCATGAGTTTTATTGCCTATTCTTTCTTTTGGGGTGAGTTTCTCCATTTTGTCATTTTGTCCAGAAAGATAAGCACAGAGAAAGAAAAGAAAAGAAATAAACAAAACAAACAAAAAAACACACAAATTAACAACAACAACAACAACAACAAAAAAAACCCCTCTAGATTCTGGGTGTGCTTTAGTCTGCTTGTTAAAAGAATCTAGATCTAAAAATACAATTTAAAAAAACAATAAAAAAGAATATGTCTATATAAAATGTATATATAATATTAAACATAAAAAATTGATAATAGTAAAGAGTAAAAAGAGATTAATACAAAATAAATGAAAAAAATAATAACATAAATAAAATTAAAATGAAAGTTAGATCCTATTTCCCCTAGTGTTGAGGCTTTGCAGCACTATGATCAGTAGACTTGGTATAAGGGAGTTGTTTGTGTTGCTCTTCTAGGGAAGGGACCTGCTGCCCTGATTCTTCAGCCAACTTGTTTCAGTGGAAATGCAACTCAGGGGTGCAAGGGAGCAGGACTGCGTATGTGGCTCTGGCTTCCACTAAGTGGTGCTCTTTTATTCCCTGAAGGCGTTCAGCTCTGAAGGGTGGACCCAATATGGCTGTGTTCCACTCTATAACCCAGAGCTGAAAGTTTGTGCTCCCTACCCTTCAGGTAATCCTCACAGAAGAGCATTAATCACCCCTACTGTGTCCCAGGTTTCTGTGAGAACCCCATGTTCACTTAGCCAGTGTCCAAGCTTTTTTATCTCAGACACATGACTGAGTTTCAAAACTCTAAACTTTTAGGGATTCCCATGGTGTGGACCTACGTTGTTCCTCAGAGAGGGTCTTACCATGTGTTTGCACCCAGTGTGAAAAAAGCAGTGGCACAACTACACACTGTTCAAAGTTTATGTCAAAACAGAACAGAAGCCAGCATGCCTGCTTGCAGCCCTCAGCCAGAGCAAATCCCCTCTCTTATGCCTGGAAACAGCACAGCATGTTGGGGCCTCTAGTCTTTCTTGCAATCCAAATGATCCTGAGAACACATTGTCACTCCTGGGATTCTACCCCCTTCACTATTTGAGCACCTTAAAGGCAGGTACTACCCCCATGGTAGCGACTGCTAAAAGTTCAGATAAGCAGCTCCACTGTTTATACTACTTTGTAGTAGCCTCCTCTGAATGCAGGTTCCCTCTCCTGCTGGACCAAGAGCAATATCTCCCCTGGTAAACTCTCCACACCTCTTACCTTCCAAACGGTGGTCCCTTTTCTACCTGTAGTCTTGCAGCTTTTGTTCATTCAGACCCTGGATTGATTTCTTGGTGTTCAGAATGGTTTGATAACTATCTAGTGGTGTTTAAGAGACAAATGAAACTTAGGGTCTCCCTGCTCCTCCAATATTTTAACTCCTCCACCTAAATATTGTTTTATAATGAAATGCTAGGTGCTTTTGCATATAACTTTTCTATGCTTCAGTTGTCTTCATTAGTAAAATTAAAATACAAATGCTAATATGTTGTAGATATTAGGTTAAGTAATCAGTTTACATTTAAAATGACATCAACATGAAAGGTGAATACAGTCGGTCATACAAATACAGTTGGGGGGCACGTGGGTGGCTCAGTTGGTTAAGCATCCAAGTTGGGTTAGGGTCATGATCTCATGGTTCATGAGTTCGAGCCCTGCATCAGGCTCTGCTCTGACAGCTCAGAGCCTGGAGCCTGCTTTGGTTTCTCTGTCTCTGCTCTGTCGCTCTCTCTTTCTCTCTCAAAAATAAATAAACATAAAAAAAGAAATATAGTTGGAATTTGATTCTAAGTTGTCCCTAATCAGGCCTCATAGAAAACATGAAATAATGACCAAATTTCCCTCCAGGATAGATATCCTACTCATTTGAATATATTAAAGGGTCTCATATTTGTCTTTTTCCTTTGCTTATGAATTCCGATGGTAAACCCTATCTCATTTTGGCTTTCCCTAAAGATGTTTTCTAGTGACTCATATTGCAGAAAAATGTGACAGATACTATTTAACTGAGAAACTCCAAGAGTGGGATCATGGATCAGTATGGGTGTGCCTGCTTAGAAAAATAAACAGGACTATATTTTAGTAATGCATTGCCATTATTTTAATGAAAAATGATAGAAAGAAAAGGATTAATAATGTTCAAAATAAAAGCTCATTTAGGGGCACCTGGGTGACTCAGTCTGTTAAACATATAACATCAGTTGAGGTCACGATCTTATGGCTCCTGAGTTCTAGCCCTGTGCCAGGCTCTGTGCTGACAGCTCAGAGCCTGGAGCCTGCTTTGGATTTTGTGTGTATGTGTGTCTCTCTGCCCCTCCACCACTCATGTTCTCTCTCTCTCTCTTTCTCTTTCTCTCTAGAAAAAAATGAATGAACACTTAAATTATTTTTTAAATACTCTCATTTAAAAATGGTTTTCACTGAGCTATGAAGTGATTTTTAAAAATTATGTCTAAAGAAGTAAACACAAATCATTCTATAATAAGGAGATCGGTTGACTACGTATTCCATTACTTTTGTCAACTGGAATTTATACAAGCAAAGATTTTAAGGAATATTACTAATGGAGTGAAGTGTGATTAAAGGCAGCAACTTTCACAGTCATCTCAAAATATCACCTCTCACCAACAATGATTCATCTAAGAAATATTTGCTGGACAGCGTAGCTTCTATGTGCATGGCATTTTTCATGGGTCTAGAAGACAAAAATAGATGAGATACAAGCATGGCCTTCAAGGGCCTAATGCTCTAGTGTGGAAAATAAACATTCAAACAAAGTAATGTGATACATTTTTATAAGAAAGACTGTATAATGTAATTCAATTGTATAGCCACACATTAGGTGTTTGTCTTAGTGTGTCAGAGACTTGTTGACTATCAAACTAGTTTCATATTCTTCTTGGGCACACAGCTAACCATATTTTTCCAGACCCATTTTCAGCTAAATGTGGCCATGTATCTGAGATTTATCCAGTGGAATAATAGTGGAAGTGAGGTGTGCTGCTTTCCCACAAGCATCATTCATGCTCTTTCTTCATGCATGCCTTTGATACAGAAAAACAATGGGAGCTTCAAAGATCTGTACAGAAGATGCAAAACCCAAAAGGTGACCAAAATTATCTTAACATTTCCCTCAGCTTGGCAAAACTTTAGGGAGTTTCCTTCTTGACTATCAGCCCTGACCTCCTTTTTCTTAGAACATTTACTTTAGAATAGTCATAATTATAAATTCTTCCTGTGCCTCTTTCAGATATAAATCTTCTACAACCCAAGAAACTGTTTGTCAAGTACCTGAGAGCCATCCCTTTGAAAGACAAGGCCTCTATAACCCAGTCTTTGTGGGAGAATAGAAGCCTAACTTGTATAAGCACCAATTAGCCAACATAGATGGCCCAGTCACATTGATCATATTGACTAATGCCCTTTAAAATTTCTGCACGAGCTCCTCTTGCACTTAACAACTTGCCTTTTCTTTCAGTGGAGTTCAGTTCAGTCTCTGTTCTACTGTAATGGTCTTGACACCTATTATTATAATCTTGAGTAGATTTCCTTGCCAGTTTAACTTTTCTGGCGTTTCTTTCTTTTTTCTATCAGAAACCTGAGTCTCTGTATTACCTCATGAATTCTAGACACAGTCTACACAATAACACCTGTTTGGGACTTGTCATAAATGAAAAATCAATTATCTTATATGAATTATAAAATTTGGGATTTGTTGCTTCAAACAATGAGCTTCTCCTTAATATAATCTCCACAATAATGCAAGCTCCTGGGAAGAGCAATTATTTTGAGAAGTGAAAAACAGATCATTTAGGATAAGGTAAGTTTTGAAATCCTTATGGTGTACCCAGAAGGAGATCCAAATTACAGACAATTTTAAAAAGATAAAGGATGAATTCTTCCAAGAGTTGGGGTATTTGAAAGTATGTTGGTTATGAAATAGGGGTGCCAGAGCACATAGCAGATTATAAAGGGGGTAATCAGTTGTAAATGAATTAGTGACATAGCAAAAGCATAACTATAGAATATGGAAAAGGACTGATGGCTGGAAGGGCTTGCTACGGTCCATAGAAATTTGTTTTAGATGAGGATAAATCACCTACTTCCACAAAGTGAAGAGCAATGATACCTACTTGCCATTCACTCCTCGGCATGGCTAGTAGAGTGAAGACATGGGTCTTCAGATGCTATGCTTTTCACTCCCTGAAATCATCCTCAGTAAGGTTTACACTGTGAATTAGTCCAAATTGAAAATAAATATGGTACTGATAGCAGGACTTACTAGATTATTTGAATCCTGAAATCAAGAGCTGGATAGGTTTTTTTGGGTTTTTTTTTTTCCTACTTTATTTTTTTATTTTTATTTTTTTTACAAATAGTTTATTGTCAAATTAGTTTCCACATAACACTCAGTGCTCATCCCCACAAGTGTCCTCCTCCATACCCATCCCCCCTCCCCCCCACATCCATCAGTCCTCAGTTTTTGTCAGCATTCAAGAGTCTCTCATGGAGAGACTCTCTCCCTTTCCCCCACCATTTCCGCCCTTCTTCTCCCCCTTGTTCCTCCGTCAAGTTCCTCCTAATCCTCCTATACGTGCAAACATATGATATTTGTCCTTCTCTGCCTGACTTATTTCGCTCAGCATAACACCCTCAAGGTCCATCCATGTTGCTACACATGGCCAGATTTCATTGTTTCTCATTGCCATGTAGTATTCCATGGTATAGATAAACCACATCTTCTTGATCCATTCATCTGTTGATGGACACTTAGGAAGAGCTGGATAGATTTTGAGTTAATAAGACAAAAAATAATAATTTTTATTACCAGGAATTTAAGACCAGTTGCCATTGGAGCGACAGCTATTTAAGCCACAAAAAGTTCACCAGGGGTCAATACAAAATTTATTTTCCATACTTGGAGATGTAGTAGCAATTGGAATATGGCAATTATCAAACAATAAGCTCCCCATAAATTTTGTCTACTATCTTTCACTATATCCATTATAGTCTTCTAATTAAATATATTTTCCCTTTATCTATTATTAGAAAAGCAATTGACATCTTGAGGTGGAGAATTGTATGTGAACTGTAAGATTCTCAAACATTACATCATGTAATAACAAATACATCATGTAATAACAAATAACTTGTTTGTAGCTTCTAGCTGGAAAAATGGTTAAGACTGTTTTGGAGCCCCAGTCACCACAGCAACTTGTCAATAGAAAAATTTTTAAGGTACCCATTGGTTTTCATTTGGGTGAAAATTTAAAAAGGAGAGCAAAATACAAAGCATATGCACTGAGAAAGTATCATTTCTCTTTGACACTAAGGTGCAAATGCATTGTAATGTGCTGTTAATTTTTGACTAGGTTACAGTATAATGAGCTCCAAAAGATATTGCATGTCATTCTACTAAGAAACACTTCACTTATACAGTAGCTAATTTATTTTTAAATACAGCTGTGCTGAGGTATTAGATAAAACTTAATAGGCAATGAGATGATGTTTAGAGCTCAAGCTCTGAAGACAAGCAGACAGGCTTCAAATTTAGCTACTGCCATTTACTAGCATGTGACTATGGTCAGGCTGTTAGACTCCTCAAGCTTTAGTTTTTCTTTAATCTTTAACATTAGTATAATAATAATAACAACTATTACACTCTATTTTTGTAGAAGTTTTATTAAATAATGTATGTAAAGTGCTTATAAGGTGCATATTACCTTTCAGTAAGTAATTATAGCTTTTATTGGAACATGTAGATAACAGGGTAGAGGTGAAACATAGGAGCACAATTAAGTATTGTGGGCAGCATTTTAAACATCATACAAAATTTTTCCTTTTTCCTAAAAATATATGGTTGAATTTATAATAGTATGCTGTTAACTGACCCATGACAAGAGAAGTTTGTTATTGGTTTTGAAGATCTACTCAGATTGTTTCTTTGAGGAACACTCTTTTCTACATGTTTTATTTTCTGACATTTTCCCCTAATTCACAGGTAGTAAACATCCCCCTTCACTGTACTTTCTTAATGTGTACATAATGAATTCCAAGAAGAGAAATAGATTCAGTAACATAATATTAAGGTGATATTTGCCATCAAAGAATGAGTGTTATTTTGACAGCAATTTCCCTGGTGTCTGATCATTTATCATCCCTAGTGACACCAGAAATGTAATGTCATGTGCAGACACCAGTTAATTGGAAAGATTAGTAGAGCACTTGTTCAACAAATAGATTGACTTCGGAAAGATAACAGTTGAGTCCTAATTTGATTTTGTGCTTTCTCCATAAATTGTAGCTTTATTGGTTCAAGAAGCTATATTGATTAAATAAAGATAAACACAATTTCTCCCACTTCTATATTAGCAGTCAAAGAAAATCCTGTTTGAAGCATGTAAGTATCTTGAATTTATTCAGATACAAAATACTAATGAAGCTTTAGAGGTAATGTGTCAATAATAAATGTGGGGAAATGAGTAAGAATGAGAGTATGGAATCTTAACCCATCAGCAAGTGCCAGAAATAAAAGGAAAGTCATAAAAAAGCAGTGATCTTCCATTGTCCAGCTTTTTTTCTAATTTATTTATAAAACTAGCTATAGAGAATATAATGTGAAAGCCCAGGATTGAGGTTTGGAGTTGTGCCATAACAAATGAGTCAAAGAACAGAGTAAAAGAATGTTACAGGCTAAACATACCCCCGTCCCATTCATGTGTTGAAGTCCTAACCCCTAGTACATCATAATTTAATTATATTTGGAGATACAGTCTTTAAAGAACCAATTAAGTTATATTAGGTCTTTAGGGCAGATCTTAATCCAGTATGACTGTTGTTTTTATAAGAAGAGGAAATTTGGACAGAGACATGCATACCCACAGATGAAGAACGGCTTCAGAAGAAATCAACCCTGCAGACCCAGACATCTTGATCTCACACTTTGAGCCTCCAGAACTATGAAAAAACAATATTTAAGTCACCCAGTCTATGTTGTTTTGCTATGACAGCTTTATCAAACTAATATGGAGAGAAAAAGAAGAGGCTAGAGAGGGGAGAAGCTGATGCCTCTCACTTCCTCCAAAGTTATCCTGTGCCATTGTCATTTCCTTCTTGCCAAGGTGACCATTATCTGGTTCCCAAGAACCTTAGGTCTTCAACATGTTATTTGTGGCATAAACTTGTTTCCTGATCTTTTGAGTGTCTTTATTTAAAATTCTGTTTATGTCATTTTGGAACTGATCATTAACCATTCCTGTATCTTGGAAATTTTCCTGTAATAATTCTGACACAAAAGTAGAAGCCTTTGATTAGTTGAGTGTTAACACAAGAAATCATGGGGTTGACCCATAGATTGACCAATATGTAATTTGACCTTATCAGATGTAATAAAATTACTTATAAACACTAAGTATTCAATTACATATGTCAGTAAAAATTTTCAATTGTAAATTAGTTTGCTAGCATTCAAGAACAATAAATGGAGATAACTTAATGAAATAGTAATCTCTGCTGTTATTCCTTTCTTTATTTCATTTCTCTTCCACCTTTACTGTCTTCTGTCAAAGTAGATAACTGGAGTTTAAAAGTCTAAGGGGCACCTGGTGGCTCAATTGTTTGAGCTTCCATTTTCAGCTCAGGGCATGATCTCAGGGTTCTTGAATTCAAGTCCTGCATCAGGTTGCATGCAGGGCCTGCATGGGATTCTCTCTGTCTCTCTTTCTCTCTCTCTTCCCTCCCCCTTCCTTTCCCCACTGCCAGTCTCCTGCCCCTCTCCACTTGTGCTCCCTCTCTCTCTCAAAATAAATACATAAACTTAAAAAAACGTCTAGGGGTTTTGGTAGAGTGGAAAACTGACGTAAAGTGGTATCACAGATACTCTTGGTCTTTTGGAAGAAAAACTTTTAACTGGAGCTTAAACAGGCCAACAGGAGTGTTGATATAGTTTAAAATATGAGCCACAACAAGCTTTACCATTCTCTAATATATTCAGTCTGATTCCAGGAGATAAATCAGCTCAAAATCTCTGGGCCCTATGCCAATAAAAAAGATTATGTTACATGATATGGGCAGAGTTTGGAAGAAAGAGTGCCTTTAAGAGTCAAGGAGGCAGAGAAAATGGATTATGGAATGGAAGAGAAGATTCTAAGTTCCACAGGTAATGGTTATCTAAGGACTGGTTAGACCGGGGGAGATGACTCAATCTTTATAGAGATGGTTGTATGACATATTTAGGGAGGTATTATATCTGTTACAGAAATATAGAAAAACAGATCCAAATGTTGAACAGAAAGACAATCTATTCATTTACATGACTGAAAGTTTAGGTATTATTTGATCAGTAATTGAAAAAATGTCTCAGGATCAGTTCCCCTTTCTATTTCAATTCTACTCACCATAAAATCAGTGTTGTTTTCCAGCAAGATCTCTCCTCTTGGTTTTAAAACAGCTCCTAACTATACATGAGGTCATATTTTGTTCTGTTTTTTAAAATTTATTTATTTTGAGAGAGAGTGAGAGTGCATGAGCAGAAAGGGCAGAGAGAGGGAGAGAGAGAATCTCAAGCAGGCACCCACTGTTAGCATAGAGCTTAATGTGTGGCTCAAACTCACAAACCATGAGATCATGACCTGAGCCAAAACCAAGAGTCAGATGCTTAATTGACTGAGACACCCAGAAACCTCTGAACTTCATATTTTAAAGGAAAGAGTGAAATTCTCTTAGGCAAGATTCTTTGCTCCAAATAAGACTTTTCATTCAACTCATTACCCCTGAATGTGTCACATGTTTATCTAAGAACCAATCACTGAAACCAGAGAAATGTGCTGTGCTGAGTGGCTAGACTGAGATAATATGTAGAATTTTGGGTCTTGAAGATAAAATCAGCTTTATCCAAACCTCATAGAATAAGATTAAGATAAGTGAGGGTTTTTTTTAAATATTTATTTATTTTTGAGAGAGATTGAGCACTCAAGTGGGTAGTGGCAGAGAGAGAGAGAGAGAGGGAGACAGAGAATCTGAGGCAGGATCTGTACTGACAACAGAGAGCCCTATGTGGGGCTTGAATTCAGGAGATGTGAGATCATGACCTGAGTATAGGTTGAATGCTTAAACAACTGAGCCACTCAGATACCCCAGTGACAGTTTTTAAGAACAAAAAATGGTTTCCAAAAAGAATAAATAGATGCTGAGTCCAATGATTTCTATATCTCACATGCAGCATAAAACAGAGCTGTTGGACACCAAAAAAACAGTGCAGATTTAGAAAAAAAAAATAGTAGGAGTAAATAGTAAACAGGAGCTTACAAGTCATTATCTCATTTTGGAAATAGTGTCTAGATCTCCTGACTTCTGAGTGAAACGTTGAAGAGGATACTTTTTAAATGTCGGAGACAAAATTCCTATCCAACATGGGACAAGTACAGCTCCGAGCTTAATCTAAATTGATTTAATGGTATATACCAAGTAATATTTCTTTTACACTTCACTTATGGAATAAGATTAATATCCTTTCAAAGCTATTTTAAACTTGCTTCATAAATGCTATCTCAGAAAAATTTCTGAACTTGTAGGTTTAAATGCTGTTACTGGATTCATGGAAAGTCACCACAGAAATGCCAACATTTGATGACTATGTATGACCTAGGATATTTTTCATTGTGACATATTCATAAATTAATGAACGTAGAAAACTATAGTCATCCAATAATGCAGCCATTTACTGAAACCTAGCTTACAAAGTAGACTTTTGACTTTACAGAGTCATCACAAGAGTTGGAGAAAAATGAATAGGGTGGGTGGAGGGGATGTTTTACTTAAAGACAAAGCCTCTTTAAAGGAAAAAGTTCAAAGAAGAAAACAAAATCATGGATCATATATCATATGTTCTCCTGATGCTACTTTGATTTAACTTCTTTTTTCTGGAAATATTAAAAGTATACATCTGTACTTCAGAGAGAAGAGACCCTTTTGTGACTCTCATTAAGGTTGTGCTTTAATGTAAAAACAATGAAAAACTATATATATGGTCCTAACCGTAAATATATATGGAACATTTTAAGTCCTAGAAACACACATTTTTGCCTACACATTCCAGCAGAATAATAATGAAACCAGATGACCTCCAGTGGTGACAGATGGGCTCGGTTTTTGACAGTGTGATTTTTACATTTGCTCTAAGCTAGAACATCTTTAAACTTGATGAGGAATCAAATGAGAATTTTATTGCACAATAAGAAATAAGACTCAGTCATATAAATTGAGCATGAACCTGGAGCATTAATTTACAGTAACTTGAGCTACATATAATTATACAAACACTTATTCTAAGTCAGTAAAGCAGAAGCAATTTTACAATATAGTAGTTCAGTTTCCTAGAATCGTGCAGACTTCATCGTTAGTTTGCTCCTTTATTTCACAAGGAATTTTGAAAATTAATGCTATTTCTCTCAGTAACTTGGTTAATTTAATGATATATTTCTCCAGGACATATCTTCATGCCAAAGGTTAATACCTTCAAAAGTCTAAGAAAGTGTCTTTATTCGATTAGCTGTATATCTACAGTTTAAAAATCAATTGCTTCCTACAGGAAGTTTATTTTATTAATCATTAGGTGATATCATTTTCTTTATTCCTGCTGGTACTTAAGGGATTTATTTAATTTTTTTCCTTCTATTATTTACAATGTTCTGAGTCAATACATAAAAAGTCTAAAGTAACTAAAAGTTAGATATTTTACATACAGTTTTCATTACCCTTCAATATACTGAGATAGAATAACTGCCAAACATGTATGTATTTACTTCATGGCAAGATACTCAATTTTCCTCCCCCCCCCAAGTTATTACAGTTAGCCAGAAATTTTTTTATTTTAGTTTTAAATTGAATCAATGGAGGGCAAATGTGCATGCATATATATATCAAAGAATATGTCATGGAATGATTTTCCACTATAACTTCCCTATGGGGACACTGCTACCAGACAAATGTTTAGCTGCTTTGCGTCAGATCATCTGTACCCAGTTATAGAATGCATAACTACCTTGAATCCTGGTTGATTTTTTTTATTAGATTGCGATGTAGAAATGAATATCTTGGGTACATTTTTAAAAGTATGGATAAACCAAGTAGTTAGAGGGCCTCTTTTTTGTCTCATTTGAACATACTATATGCAACAAATCTTTTGTTTGATTAATTGAAATTTTTAAGCTAAATCAATAAATCCAATACAGGTTCTTCAGGCTACCTGGTCGTAATGCATATTTCCTACTGCCTACTGTGTTAATCAAAACTGGCATGATGCAAATGACAGAACCCAACTTCTAGTATCTTACAGAGAAAGAGAATTCATGGACTCCTGTAACAAAAAGAGACACATGTATCCAGGGACACAAAGTCACCAGAACTCTGCCTTGCTCCTTCCTCCAGCTTTTCTTCCTTCTATACTGTTTTTATTTTCAGTTTCACCCCTCATGGTGTCAAAGATGGCCACTGGTTTCTCTAGGCTTACAGTATATCTACAACTGAGGGAAAAATATTTATTGTGAATGACTCTGATTGGCGCAGAACATTCTTTTTTGAAGTGAATCAGAATATTGAGATGAAAAGAATGATGTGTAGCATAGACCCAAAAACCAGATCCACAACTTGACTAGTTAACAGAGCAATTCCCAAAAGGAAAAGTTTGCAGGCAAATAAAAAGGCAGAGATATAATTAGATGATAACCTTGATCAAGTCACTTAACCACCGTGAGAGTGACTCCCTCTTCTGTGTATATATAGAGAATGACTCTGTAACTTTTATATAGTAAAGAGAAAAGGAGAGATCATTGGTAGAGCTAAAAGACATCTTTCTTTAATTCTGGGAAATAAAAGCAAAATAAACACTATTAATGATTTAATAAAATGAATGAAAGCACAGAGAAACTGCAGAAAGTGCCTTTAGAGAAAACAAGAGTGAATCTGTCACCCTGAAAGAAGTCTGGGCTTAAAATCATTGGAGAATTAGAAGAAGAAATAAAAAAAAAATTAAGAGGAGGAATTGAGAACATGTTTAAAAGGCAAGTCATGTTTCTACTTCTTCCTTTTCCCTATCCCATCTATTCTGCCACCTCATATAAAATACAATATAGGTACAGGGTGCTAAGAATTTGCTCTTAATCAAAACGAACAAACGTTCTCTGAAGAAATGAGACAAACCCCTGGGGAAAAATCAGAACAGGATATTCCTGTCTCAGGGCAAAGCCTCCCCACATTGGGGTAGGTCTACACCATATTAAAGGCCAGTCTGCTGCATAACCTAGAGTGAAGCCTGGAAGTAGATCAGCACACAATGTGCACTATTTTCCCAGGCAGCCCCAATCTTTCAGAGGAAAGAGCTCCAGAGAAAATAGAATGACCTACACATACCCGAAAAGGAAACCCATGCCACTCACCAAGAATAATCAACTCGAGTTCTTCTAAAACATGCTGAAAGTATTAAAAATCACTAGACATATGAAGAAAATCAGAACTACAAGAGGACCAAAATAATATAGCAATTCACACTATACAGTGTAGACAATCCAGGGAACAAAATCTACTTAAAAAAAAAAAAAAAAAACATCCTCGGGGATGTTCAGGCCAGAATATTTTGTCCTCATAAAACAGCAACAGGATATTACTTTAAAGCAACAATTTGGGAATAATAAATTCTAAAAAGAAAGACTAGATACAATAGGAAAAACTATCAAAAATAACTGAAGAAAAATCCCAGGCTTAAGAAAATTAAACTCTAAAGATTTTAAAGGTCCATACAGTGCCAAGAAGGATGAATAAAGATACATCATAATGAAGTTTCAGTATATAAAGAAAACATAGAGAATCCTATAGACTATCAAAAGAAGAAAAAAGTAAATGCTGACTATAAAGGAATGAGAATCAAATTGACATTATCCTTTTCAGTAGAATACCAGATGGTTGAGGACAGTGGAGCAAAGGGAAAATGAATTTTGAACCAGAGTAGTCTAATCACTAAAACTACCAATTTGGGAGATAAAAATAAATACTTTTTGCTGACAGTAATATATTTAATCGCATTTTTTGATAAGGTAATATATCAAAACAAGAAATTAAACTCAGTGGTTACCTACCTCTTCCAAAAAAGACCAAACTCAATTCAGGGAAAAAGAGCTAAAATTTCAAGAGGACAGCTTTGCTGTCCAAATTAGAGCAGATATTTCATGGAATCAAAGAATAGAGTTTTCATAAAAATAATGGAATAGATGTAAGCAATTGATAGTGTCAAAAGATATCTTTTTGAAATATAAATTTCACTATCACATAAAATAAAATATGTCAAAGATTTCATTTTCTCATTAACTTATGTAGTAACTAAGATGTCACGAGCAATCCAAACAGCATATAAATATACGGGTAATCAAAAATGCTAAAATGAATTTTTCAAAATGCAAAACTGTTCAATATTCACAGGGCAATAATTGATTTCACTCCACTTGACCAAACTCATTTATATTTTTATGGACATAGATGATATACTTTTTTGCGAATTTTCTACAACTTGGATCAGTAAAAGACCTCAAAGACAATGAAAGTCACAGTTAACCTAGTAAGATGAGTTAGATGAGAACGAGACTTCCAGGAACTTTTTTTTTTAACCATTTCAAAGTCTCTCACAATTTTTCCTGACAATGGAATGGATAAGAAGCAGGAGCTTCTTAGTTGCTTGATGGAAATAACATGTTACATCTTCCAGATAAAGAAAACAGGAAAGGAATGATGGAAGAGAGCAAAAAAGGTAGAGCAGAGGACAGGGAGTGGGGGGGGGGGGGTGAGGGAGGAAGAAAGGGAAAGAAAAACAAATGCAGGCAAATAGAAACTTCACAAATAAAAAAAAAAAGAATGATCCAAATATGAAAGAGCTAAAATGTGGCATGATTGAAATGACAATGAGATGTAAGAAAAAAAAATAATGAATTCAACCTTGACTCCAAGAACATTCTCTTTCAAAGAGCCATCCTGAATTTACCAGACCTTATCTGCAGTGGCTAAAACTCACATAATCATAATAATAAAAACAGAACTTATTCGTATTCACCTTTTGGAATCCGTTGCAACAAAAGTGAAAGATTAATTCATGGCTTCCCCAAATACGCAAATATAATGCAAATAAAAAACACACTGCAGAATAAACCAGGTATTTCTTAGCATTCAGAAAGGAAAATAACAAACAGTATTTTAATGTTAAGCAGTGAAAATAGTTCACATTTGTTTAACACGAGAAAGACACCTTTGTAAGCACTTTAGATTTATCATCTCATTTATTCCTCACAAATTCACTATCAGTAGGGTATATTTTTATTGCCGATTTGCTACTAAGGAAAACAAGACACAGAGAGGTTGAGACGGAATGTCAGGATCAAGACTTTACACCAGGTTGTTTGACACCAAGGCTAATACAGGAGAAACTGGACACTAAGATTTCTAAAAAAACCCAAACAAACAAAAAAACAAACAAAACAAAACAAAACAAAAAAACACTGAAAATACACTGAAAACTAGATAGCTATATAGTAACTCTTTTTGTAGTGACTATCAGAAAATAGAATTCAAGTTGGATTCAGCAAAATGAGAATTTAGTGGTTAACAGATATGACAGGCCCAAGAGTATGTAAGTAGCTTCAAGAATAGCTTGATTCAAGGTCACAGAAAATACTATATCTCTCTCCATTCCAGTTAGTTTTCCTCTATCATGGCTTTTGTATATAGGCTTCATTTGGTCTCTAGATGATTCTAAGCAGTTATAAGTCCACATCTACAGGTTTCTTCCAAAGAAGAAAGGAAGGAGGAAAGAGAAAGGAGAAGCAAGAGTGATATTTCCACAGAAGTCCTAGCCTGTGTTTCTGTCGAACTGTTATAAAACCATACTGAGCCCATCAATGTGACCAGTGCAATGTGATGTTCTACTTGGCCTGCTCTGATTTGCATGCCTTCTGGACCTAGAATTTAAGCCAAATTAGCTAAATCCTCACAAACTGATCTTGGGCATGTTTTATTTCCTAGAGAAAACTTAAAATATTAATACCTGGAGTGAAAACATATTAGTCAATAAAGAGATGTCCAATAGACAAATGGATGCAATCTTGCTTTAATCTGTAGGAATGACAACTCTCCACTTGTATGTATGCCTACGTCCTGGAAAATGCAGAATGTTGACAACAATCAAATGGAAGCATTATATATAGAAGAATATTAGATTTTTGTTCTCAGAATCTCTAGTGGTATTGTAATTTCTATGTATGAAAACAATGCGAATAACTCTCAAGCACTAGACTGATTACTTCTTTTTTTTCTTTCATAGTTTATTGTCAAGTTGGTTTCCATATAACACCCAGTGCTCATCCCAACATGTGCCCTCCCCCCTGCCCACCACCCTCCTCCCCCCCCTCACTCCCATCAGCCCTCAGTTTGTTCTCAGCATTCAAGAGTCTCTCATGGTTTGCCTCTCTCCCTCTCCCCAACTATTTTTCTCCTTCTTCTCCCCCAAGGTGTTCCATTAGCCTACTCCTAATCCACCTATATGTGCAAACATATGGTATCTGTCCTTCTCTGCCTGACTTATTTCACTCAGCATAACACCCTCTAGTTCCATCCATGCTGCTACAAATGGCCAGATTTCATTCTTTCCCATTGCCATGTAGTATTCCATGGTATAGATAAACCACATCTTCTTGATTCATTCATCTGTTGATGGACACTTAGGCTCTTTCCATGTTTTGGCTATTGTTGAGAGTGCTGCTATGAACATTGGGGTACATGTGCCCCTGCGCATCAGCACTCCTGTATCTCTTGGGTAAATTCCTAGCAGTGCTACTGCTGGGTCATAGGGGAGTTCTACTGTTAATTTTTTGAGGAATCCCCATACTCTTTTCCAGAGGGGCTGCACCACTTTACATTCCCACCAACAGTGTAGGAGGGTGCCCATTTCTCCACATCCTCGCCAGCATCTAGAGTCTCCTGATTTGTTCATTTTAGCCACTCTGACCGGCATGNGTTCATAGAGTGCTGCTATGAACATTGGGGTACATGTGCCCTTGGGTAAATTCCTAGCAGTGCTATTCCTGGATGATTTTTTTGAGGAACCTCCACACCGTTTTCCAGAGGGGCTGCACCAGTTTACATTCCCATCAACAGTGTAGGAGGGTGCCCATTTCTCCACATCCTCGCCAGCATCTAGAGTCTCCTGATTTGTTCATTTTAGCCACTCTGACCGGCATGAGGTGGTATCTCAGTGTGGTTTTGATTCGTATTTCTAAGAGATTATTTCTTGTACCTAAAAATAAAGAGCAATGGGATACTTTTTCATTTGACTCTAAAACTAAATAGGAGAAATAGTCCTAATTTTATCAGTTCTCCACCATGATACAGATACTCCAACAACTCCACAGTTCGAATATTTGGCCTGTGCTAGTAACGTACTTACCATGACACAGGACATGTTACGAAAGTTAATCTAAACTTCCTTTCCAGTACACTACTTCCCAAAACTCTCAGGCCCTCACATATGAAGATGATTTCATCACCTTTTAAAAGCTCTGTTCCTTTATGCCTTTATGATTTTTACATTTTCTGCTTATTTGTTTAGACAGCTCTTTTCTGTCTTCCTGTCTTCTCAGCCAAGTGAATTGATAATCACTTTTCATCACTAAGTACATGCCACTTCTTCCTGGAAATTTTCCCAGACCAGACCAGGTAAGTTTAGATTCCTACTGAGTGGAATCAAAAAACATGATTATATTATTAATTATACCTGTGTACTTGATATATTTTGTTCCCTAAATTTGCACTTTTCAGTGGCAAGGATTGTGTTTTATTCATAGCATGGTGTCAAGAACCTAGTAGGAACTAATAAATACCATATTTCATTAAATCTAAAGTGTCATCTGACATAAGATGTATCATTATATTATTCCTCCAAAGTAGAAAATAACTTCAGCAATTAGAAATTTTGTTTTATAATTCCTTATAGTCTTTATTATATATTCCTGAAACATCTTCAGATCAAATCTGACTTTTCAGAATTCTTTTTCAACTCAGATTGATGTCTATTTTTTCCATGAAATATCAGTCTCTATATCACTACCAATATTGATGATGAAGCATTTTTAAAAAGGGTTCTCAAAAATTATTCAGAATTTTCTTTCAAGTTATTGACATGCATTGTGCATATTTTTATACTGGGATTTCTGATCTTAACAGATTAAGGATTTTCATGCCACCTTCAAATAGTACTTAAAAGTTCACTGATGAAAATATCAATAGTTTACAATTGTCCTATTGTATTATCAAGAAGAATAACCAAAATAGTGCATGCATTAGGCTGAAGTATGTTTGAAATGAATAAGTAACTTAAATAAAATTTATATTGTACATTAGTTTCTTTTTTCTGACGTATTATAATAAAAAACTTTTTAACATCAGGAAAGTTGAAAAACTTTTGCAATATATATGCATATACCGAGTACCAGGTGATATAATTAATATATTATTATACTTGCTTCATCACATATCTGTTCATCATTCATCTCTCTGTCCATCGGCCTATGTTATTTTTGATGCACTGCAAAATTGGTAGCAAAAATCAGTATACTTCCTTTTAAGACTTCAGAATTGATGTAATTATCTAGAGTTTAAGCTTTGTTTCTTTTGAGATAAAATCTATAAACAATGAAATGCATAAATATTTAGCTCATATATCTGTGCAATTCAACCAAAATATGGAATATTACCATCACCCCAGAAATTTCCCTTATGACTCTTCAAAGTAAATCAATATGACAATGACTCCTCAGAGACAAATAATATTTGGCATTTTTTTCCCCTATCCTAGAATCTCTTATAAATGTAATCATGCAGTATTTGTTCTTCTGTACAATTTCTCTTTTTCTCAGTGTTTTTGAAATTCATCCATGTTGTTTCACATATCAATAGTTCATTCTTTTTATTGCCGAGGGACGTTCAGTTTATAAATATATCACAGTTTGTTTAATTAATCTCTTATTGATAGATACCTGGGATGTTTTCAGAAAGCTTAGGCTATTATAAATATAACTGGTTTAAATATTTTTGTAGGCGTTTTGTTGTTGTTCTTGTTGTCAACAGGCTTTTAATTCTATTGGAAAAATACCTGGGATTAGAATTTCTGGATCATGGATAAATATGTGTTTGGTTTTGCAATAAACACACCTGTATTTTCCAAAGTAATTGTAACATTTTAAAGCAATTATAACATTTTAAGGGTTCTAGGTTCTCCACAATCTTGCCAATAGTCAGGGTTGTTAGTGTTTTTCATCTTAGCCATTGGGGTCATGTGTAATGGTTTCTCTTTGTGATTTTAGCCTGATATTTCATGATAACTAATGATATTGCACACTTTTCCATGTGTTTATTGCTTATTCTTATGTGTTCTATTTGTAGAACATCTATTAAATGTTTTGCTAATTTATATTATGTTTACATAATACTTTTTTATTTTTGAGTTGTTGAAGATCTTCATATTTTCTGGATACCCGTCCTTTGTAAGATATACATTTTGGCAAATACTTTAAACATTTTTTCCATTTATGTGTCTTTTATATGAATTTCTTTAATGACGTCTTTTAATAAAAAAGTTTTATTTGATGACGTCTAATTTGTCATCTTATTCTTTTATGATATGTTTTTTATATCTTAACGTAGCTTAGCCTACTTAGCCACAGTAGTGAAGAATATCTCCTTTCTCCTTTTTTTTTTTTTTTTTGAGATTCATCATATGGTAAATATTTTCAGATTGTGTCTTGGACATTATAAGTGAATTACATTGTAGAAGTTTTGCCTCATATTCCTCCAAAGTTTTGTTTTGTTTTGTTTAACCAGGGACTTGATTTCACCATTAAAGTGCCAATTCTTGTTTCCCTTTTCGTAGAAGATAGATTAATCTCAGATCAGTTCATTTGGCCTTTTCTGGGTGGCTTGGAGTCTTTCCCAATGCAGATGTACTCAAGGGTCATTTGAGATATTGGCAGAGTCCACACACAGAACTTCAGTTCCTCTTTCTGACTTTACTTTTCCTAGGATTCCACCTTTAGCTTTCCAGCAAGTTTGGCTTGAATCTTATCTCGTTCTTCAAGATAGAAAGACAAAGCGTTTTCCATTAAAGTTTTAATTGACCATAGGTATGGTCTGGGACATGCCCTTCAGGTAAAAGCTATAAAAATAAAAAAATTCACCCAATGTCATTCTCTTTTTCCAAGTATCACCTCTTTTTCAGAATCTACCTACTTTCATCCCTTCACCAACCACAGGTAGTTGTTTTATACACCCCACCCCCACCCCCGCAGGATTTGTAGTTATTATCTGTGGTACATTTGGTTCAACGGAAGCTACACTATCATAGCTGACATGAAACTCATGCATTAAGTTTTTACATACATTTATGTGTAATTAGTTTCTTCTACCAATAAAACATGTTGTAATACAGTGTAATTTTTTTTTCAATATGATTGGTAATAATTGTATTCCATTTTCATAAATCTAATAGAAACACTAAATTAACAGAGTATCAATGAGTAGCGGAAAGATCAGAATTATTTAGAAAAAAAAGAGATAATATTGCTTTTTCGTTTTGTCTTTTTGACAAGTTTTGCCAGTTGTGTGAAAAATCCAAAAAACAAGACTATTCTTTGTTTTTTTCCTCTCTTGGGACTGGAGATGTTTCATATGCTTAATAGAACTTTATGTTACTTTAAAAAGTTCTCAGTTATATGAGAGATAACCACTTTGTTTAAAGCCAATGCTTTAAACAAATATATCAAATTTATCAAAATTTTTGAAATGTCTTTTTGTTTCTCTAATACTTCTTAAGTTTTTTTAAGTTGAGAGAGAGACAGAGAGGGGTGGAGAGACAGGGAGAGAGAGAATCCTAAGCAGGCTCCATGCTATCAGCACAGAGTCTGATGTGGGGATCGAATTCACAAATCATGAGATCATGACCTGAGCCAAAATCAAGGGTTGGCTACTTAACTGACTGAGCCACCCAGGTGCCCCCAGGTGCTCTAATATTTTTGATTACAAAAGGATACCTTTAAGCCCTTTGTATATAAATGTGCAAATTTTGCAAATTTAACAGGGAAATAATAAGAGTATTATTATAATAAAATCAACAAATAATACAAAGTCCAGCTAATCTGTCATTATTAGTTACTTTTTACTGAAGTATCATTGACACAATATTTATTATATCAGTTTCAGGGGTACAACATAATGATTTGATATTAATAGACATTATGAAATTATTGATCTGTTCTGTTAGCAATTTTGAAGTTTATAATATAGTATAGTGACTATAATCACTATCCTGTTAATTGGATCTCAGAACTTACTCATCTTCTAGTTGCTCGTGTGTGCTCTTTAACATCTGCCAATTCCCCACCATTATCAATTTCATGAACCTCGTGCCAAAACATCTGAGTAAGTGCGAGCCTATCAACCATATTTGTATAAATGTTATCAAAAATTGGCCAAAAATAGCTTAAAAAGCATCTGAATGCTCTTAACATATTATGTAATAGTTGTTTTGAATTAGTTTTTGCAGTAATCTCATCAAGCACTCAGTATTTTTTGAATACTCAGCTGTAAAGGCAAGAATATATACAAAGAAACAATTACTAAAAATTTGACAAAACTAAAAAATGATAGATGCAAAGAAACAGAAAGAGAGAACAACCATAAGAAAGAAAATCACAAATGGCTTTTTTTTTTTTTTTTAAGATTAAGACTGACTGGCATTTGGAAAGAATTAGAAAACAGGAAAGGAAGTTATAAGATTAAAAGTTTAAAAGGTAAAAATAACGAAATAGAAACAAATGACATCCAAATAAGAACCAGCTTTGCCAGAATGAAATCAAATACCAGCTACAAGGAAGAAAGGACAATACAGAACATGTTTATAAAAACTAAAGGCCCTCATGCAGGCCATGTGAATGTGAAGTCCAGTTGATACAAATGCTTAGGAAACAGATAACCATTGTCAAAATTGGAAAAAATAATTAAGACAAAATTGGTTAGACTATAGGCTTAAAAGATAATCACCAAAAGAAATGAAGGGTAAATGGTCTATCACAAGTTGAAATAAATGTTGCTTAAAATATACTATTTCCAAAAAACACAAGTTGTAAGTTGACAATGTAAAGATATACTCTCACTGAAGAGAGGAAAGAATACCATTTGACATTTCTTTCTTTCCAAACTGCATTGTTATTGTAACATATTTATTTTTCTGTGTCATGTATATAACTTAAACAAAAAACAGACACTTGTTTGTTCTTTTTTCTATAGGAACTTGTTCAGCTGTATTTGGAATGAAGTTATATTACACTGTAATTTTTTTAAGCTGATGATGTTAAAGAAGACTTCATTCCCAATCCTAAGAGAATTGAATGGAAATTTTCTGTCTTGAACTTGTAAAAATAAATAACCCTAATCAAATAATGAAAATGATAAAACAAAAACTGTTCCATTTTGAAAGATCTATAGAGAGATTTGGTTCATACACACACACACACACACACACACACACACTCACACAAATCTTGGCATCTATATGCTTCTAAAATATCCAACTAACTACTGTCTGCATTTGATTTATGGACCTGCCTTAGATTTCATTACCTAAAGTAGATAAACTATGTAATAAATGATTTAGTTTCATTCTTCAGTATGATTTTTAGATAAGAACAATATAGCAAAGAAAAATGATGCAGTAAAAATGTTCAAAAACAAAAATGAAAGTAATTGTATTTTTCTAAATATTTATTTTTTTTCCTTTATACTAACTGAAATATTACCACTATTATTGAAAATTAGAAAAAGTATTTGCAATTAAATTAGTAGAAAGGCTAACTGATATTATTGCACATGCAGGGCATATATGTATATGCTAAATATATATACATATACTGCTAAAGAAGGTGAGTCCTGAGGCCAGATATTTTGAGTTCAAATCCTATCTCCAAATTCTTCTGCAAATTATTTAACTTCTTATGTCACAAGCTTTTTACTTATATTGTGAGGATAAAAATGTTATCTCATAGGTTTATTGTAAAGTTAGTATGTATAAAGGTCTTATAGCAATGCTTCCTGTATTATTACTATTATAATAATTATTATAATTATTTGTATATAATACAAAGGGAAAAGGAACTGAAATTAAGAATTATAAACATTATAAATCGTTGAGTATTTGCTTATCAACCTTTTATTATCTTCCTATTACCATGTGATCTTTGAAACCAAGAGTGAGAAGGATAAGGCATGTGCAGGAATATCATAATCAATGGAGGGGTTTTTTTAGGTTTATCTCAAAATACATGTTCCTGGAAGCCATATACAGCCTACTGGATTAAAATTTAGGGTGGAGATGAAAAAGAGAGGTAAGTTGGATGTGTCACACTTTCATCCCTGAACTTTGATAACCATTTTTCTACTCTATAGATTCCAGAATAGACACTCAGACACTGCCTGACTTTAATCATTGCAACCTTTCTTTCCTGTTCCTCCACAGGTAATCCAGAAGAACAAAGTGTGGCAACTTTTGTTATTCTCTCCTCTAGAAAGGCAAGGAGAAGAGGAATTTAATAGCTCATTCCTCTCTGTGTCTTTTGCTTCATCAAAGTCTCACCTGAATTATAATATTTCAAAACCTGTGACTCTTCGTCTTTGATAATAATAGTAAGCACATTTCCTTTATGTTACATTTCCTAGATCAAAGGAATAGCAAAAGTAGGTATTTGGGTTTCTATCTTTAGATTTTAAAAATATCAAAAAAAGATCAGTCAGTCCTTAATGATTATTGGCATGATGTTTTGTCCTTGCTCTGAGAAAGGGAAAACAAAATTATTTTCACAGAAAAACTTTGAAAACTTGAAAATCTATGACTAAAGATATGATTAAGAGTGGGCACATAAGCTCTCTTCTCAAAAAATGTTATAATATTCAAACATGCTTTTCTGTTTTAAAAAAATTCATACTAAATTTGAGTTGTAACTTGCGTAACTAACTGTAACTCTATATTAAATTTTATAGCAGGTTATCTTTTCTATGCATTTAGAAACCTTATTAAATGGAATCTTTAACCTTAACCAGGAATTCAGAAATTCAATTTAATATTTACTCCCTGTACTGATAGACATGACTAAACAGAATTCCTCTATATTTAGATGCAGTTTATGATCTTCCAAACCCATAGCAAATGTATTATTGTCTCAAACTGACCATAACTAAAGTAGTGTTGGGCTCCTCTAATGCAAATAATGATCATTAATATGTTAGTTCCATTTGCTTCTCTGTTTACTTGGGGGCTGTTTGGATTCTATTTATGTGGTTATGTATGGGTTCTTAATCCATGTATTCAAGGAAATAATTTGCAAGCCTATTATGTCCCTGGCAAAGCAAGGAAGAATAAATTACAGTTCCTGTTCTCTGAGCCACTGAGGAGAAAGCTTAAAAATCACTGGGAAGAAAGTCTAAACTTTTAAAAAATACTAGAAGGCAACTCTCAAAGTAGGCTTGTTTGACTGTAGGGTAGGAACTAGTTAGGAACTGAAGATTTCATGTTAAGATCTAATGTGTAGAGAGACTCTAAGTCCAAATTAGACTTAGTTTAGCCATTAGGCAAAGTCCCCTGGTTTCTAGGGGAGCTTTAGAAGCAACAGCATAGGAATCTCAACAGAGTGGAGAGGGAGAGAAGTAAATGTTTCTTCTGAATAGATTGAGGAGGTATTTGGAATGAATTTTAGTGTTAATAAAGTACATTTACTGAGGAAAATCTGTAGATTTCATTTAGCCAGGCATTTAACAAATGGTTTTGAATGCCTGTAATGTTCGAAGAACTACACTAACCATTGGAAAACAGAACCAGGCTCTGTGTTCCCAGAATTTATAGTTTAGAAGAACATCCAGACAAAGTATTTTTATAAATTGTAATAAGCTCTGTGATAGAAAGGGAGAGTAAAGAAAGCTAATATTTCCTCAGTATTTACCTCGTTTTTATTATTTGTTATTTGTGCTCAGATACGGTGGTGAGTGAAGCAGGTCAGCTCCCTGCCTTCATAGCTGAGGAAAAGACACCAATCAAATAAACACCCAAATACACACACCAGCACAAGCCACAAAAAAAGAGTATGGTGTGTCATGTGAGAGTACATTAGGGGCTAATTGACTGAGGTTGGGGATTTAGGCAGGATATTCCTGAATAAATAATGACCGAGCTGAAAGCAAACCATTAAGAATCAGCTAGTAAGGAGAAATGGAAATTGGAGGTGGAGAAGCAGGGTCAGCCCAAGAAAACACTTTTAGCTTCAATGAAGATAAGCTCCAATGGCATGAGCTAACACCTGCCAGAGCCTGAGTTCTAATCTGCCATGTTGGACCCAAGGTAATTCTCCTTCACCTTGAAAAGTGAAATGCCTGTAGAGACTATAGAAAACCAACATCTGGGGAGAAGCATTCTTTGCAGAATTCTATATGGAGTCATGTTTTTCCCCACTCAAAACTATCAATATGAGGTAAAAAGTTCTTTTGGGTTGGTATCACAAATGCAGATAGCATAGATTATGGAAATCTAGAAAACCAAATGGATGTCCTTGTGTTTTAAGCGGAAGCACTGCCCAAACCCAGTGTACTGCCCCATGGTTATTGTGTAGCTGCTGAATCTTATAAACCTGCTGGCAAAAATAAAAGGGGAAGCAGGAAGCTTGACAGATTTTAGGAGACCAGGTGGCCAAAAAGTAAAGCTTAGCTTATTAAATAGCAGAAGTAGAGTGCAGTGTGAGGCAATTAAAGTAAAGCAAAAGCAATGCCATGTTCAAAGTGAAGAGGTCAAGAGAGCATATAGCACCAGCAGCAGTAACACAAGAATCCATGATGGGCAGGAAGGGATTTTTATGGATTAATTTAGCAATCCCTTGGTAAACACAAGAAATTGTGTTGAAATTTGAAAACAAGACAATATAAAAGCTCCAGCATGAACTATAATATATTAATGAATTAATTAACCAGTTTACAAATACTGGTTGAGTTCCCACTCTCTTCTAGGTACTATTTAGATATTAGGGATATGGCAGTGAACAAAAGTAGTCTTTGACTTCATTGTATTAGAGAAGATGAATAGAAACAAATAAATCATTGATATGACAGATAAACAATAAGTGCTATGGGAGGAAACGTAAGATATGGGGACTAGAAAATCCTGGGAGTGGGCAGTTAAGCGTTCTCTATTGGCAATGTGTCATTTAAACAGGGGGCAGAAAGAGGGGAGGGAGAAGGTGACAAGGATTCTTAGAGAAGTACATTCCAAGCAGAGGAGAAAAAACATTCAAGATCTTGACTCTAGAGCTTTTCTTGTGAGTCCAGAGATTACATAGGTGGGCAACACTAGAGAATAATCCTAATTATTTTGTAGCACTTACTGAATGCTAGATACTGTTTTTAGTGATTTACAGAAATATACTTAGGTAACTCACTGCATCTTCACTACAACCTCATAAGGTATGTGTGTTAGCATCACTTCTATTTTATATATGAGAAATGGAAGAAAAGAGAAGTTTATCAGTTTGTCCAAAGTCCCACAGTTACTGTGGGGGCATTTCTGGGGTTTGAATCCAAACATCCTGGGTCCATATTAGTCTCCAGTCTTTCTCATATAACATCTCATCTGTCCTTTGCCTTAAACACATATTCTGATGCTGTCTTCTCTGCCTTCCTTTTCCAATTTTAGGGATCTTAGTGATTATACTGGGCCCACTTAGAAAATCCAGGATAATCTCCCTATTTTAAAGTCAGCTGATTGGAAACCTTAATTCCATCTCCAACCTTATTTCCCTTTTGCTATGTAGCATAACATCTTCACCAGTTCTGGGTGTTAAAACATCAGAGAGCATTTTTGCAGAGAGCATTATTCTACCTACCACAGGCTCCAAATCTGTACTCTCACCATAATGACTCAGCCCTTACAAACATGGCCAGAATATAGATTGTCGGAGACCTGCTCTGGCCGGGGTCCAGGGGTCCCTGAATGATGAACGGTTTCCGCGAGGGAGGGGTGAGAGAGGCCCAAGAGTCTTTCTGGTCACCAGGCAGGCATCTCCGCTCTGACTGGGGCTCAACTTTATTTTATAATTAAGTGTTTAGGGGACGGCACAGAAGTGGCATTTGCCTTAGACAGTGATTTCTGATAACAAACTTCTTTGATATGTAAGAATTTTCCAGAACATAGATTTGTAGAAGACTTCTGCATAACCTTTATCAATAGTGAGATAGGTGATTTAGATGCTTATCCTATGGGGAAGAAGGTATCTTTAGCATACCAGACAAAGTTTTTAGCATAAAAAGGGTGAAGTTACTTCTCTGTGAGCAGGGGTCAAACAGATCTTTCAGGACACACTTCTGCTCCCATAATCACAAAAGAAGAATTTCCTCAATAGGTTCCTCCACAGGGAGCAATCAGCATATTCAAGGCCAGAATAAGTCACTCCAAATACTTGATAACAAATGCTTTGGGGTGTGGGGGGCTAGTGCTCCAAGCAGAAACAATTGGGTGGGGGTGGATATCTGCCCTTAAGTCTAAATTAGGCTCTTTGTCTCAGGTCTAGACTCAAGCCCCCTTTATTTAGTAAGTCTTGGATCTGCAAGACCGTTAGGAAGAGCCGTTTAACAATCATACACAATGTTTTCATCTGAAATCTCTTTTGAAAAGGCAGGGACATGCTTTTCCTTATGAGCAATCTGTGTGGGGAATATCAGTCTGATCTGGAATATTGTGAAGCCTCGTTAATACCAGCAGCCTCACTTCCAACATGAGCCGGTAGTAGCAGGAGGAGATACCAGTTTTCGTTTCTCATGGCAGGAGCTATGCAAACGCTACCATTTCCTCACGGTGACTGTCATCCAGTGAAGCAAGTGTGGCTCCCAGCAATAGATGGCTTCTGTTTGGGTCAACCAGACTGTCCCATAGCCTCCACATAGTCCAGGACACTGGGATGATTGAAGCCAGGCAAATTTAGGTTTCTGAAATATGTTTTGAGGCTAGTCATAAATTCAATAGGTACTTAGCTGAAAATAGAGGCTGGGATGCTACTCACAATGAGTCTGCAAGTTGAATCATATGCAATTATTTAAAACACAATTTTATCATTTCTGTATTTCAAAAATGTGCAAATCATCTTAATTTTTAGAAACATCTGGCAGTATGCTTATTTTCTACTTCCTTGGGTCCTATTGGCATTGGTGTAAATTGTTTCTAGTCCTTTTCTCCTCATTCTTTCATTACTTTTCTACATGAGCAGCTCCGAATGTTATTCCTGTCTGTGATCAGTGTTCTTCAAGAAGCCTAACAGTAGAAAAATTATGAGTGTTTATCTGTTAAGATAATTTCTCTTCCAAAATGGGACCATTTCCTTTCTCCTAAATTCGTCCTACACTTTGTCTGATGTGCAGCCTTTCCTCAAACTTCCCTCACCCTCTCCCCAGCTCTTCTGGTGCCACCCATCCTTCAGGCCTGCTTCTCTTCTGACCAGTTTGTTTTCTTTGTGATGCCACATACTTTATGTTGTCATAATTTTTTGCTATCTGTATCCATTTTTATGGATTCCTTGCCAGATTTCATATGTAGCACGATATGGACTTTCAAATAATTTTAATTAAAAATAATTGTAACTTTAAAAAATATTTTTTGTTGACTCTGTACAGTCGCTTTTGCTTTTCTTATGTGTAAAAATTTCTTTTTATCATTTTCTAATACTCCATTACTTTCTTGAAATTAAATTCATAGAAAAAATAGCTATTTACTTATAAAAATTAATGCATGAATTTTTGCATTTGCAAAAAGATAAAATAATTTATAATAAAAATAAAAATGTATAATAAAGCACTGTTTTCTTTCCCTATGTCAATGATATATAGGATGGCAGTCCTACCTTAAATGATATAAAGTGGTCAACGAGTTGAACCTTCTATGTAGAATAACAGTAGACTTATAACTACAGATATTGACCTCTACTGTGCATATTGTCTTAAATATTATCATTGGAGTTATTATTATTTATTTTATCTCCCACAGTATGAAATACTCTTGGTAGATTCCAAATCAGAATAGTGTATAATTTTCCCTTGATTTTTACAATAGTTCCATTTCTACAAAGTACAGTGTAAATTAAAATTATGCATATAGGTGGATTAGGAGGAAGTTACCAGAGGACGATGCAGGAGAAGAAGGAGAAAAATAGTTGGAGAGAGGGAGGGAGGCAAACCATGAGAGACTCTTGAATTCTGAGAACAAACTGAGGGCTGATGGGGGTGGGGGAGAGGGGAAAGGAGGTGATGGGCATGGGGGAGGGCACTTGTGAGGATGAGCACTGAGTGTTATATGTAAACCAACTTGACAATAAACTATTTAAGAAAAAAAAGAAAGAAAAAAGTTAAAAAAATAAAAATAAAAAAATGAAATCTGTCAATGCAACAAAAAAATTATGCAAAAAAATCCTTTGTGTTTATATGTAACATACAAAGAAATTATAGTCTCGAGTAATCAGAAGTAAGTTTTTCAACTGCAAAATTGACTATGTACATGTTTAAAGGGCGTTAAGACACAGTAAAATTGTTTTTTTGTGATATTATCCTCACCCCCTTCCCGGGTTTCTAGCTCTCTGGCAGAAGGCCCTTGGTGACAACCAGAAACCTACTCCATAAAACTTCGATTCCTGTTTGGTTCTCAGGAGTGAATATGATTTTTAAAAAACCTTTATTACGATTAATTTTACTCTGAGAGAGGCGCCCCAACAGCCCCATCACCATCCAGAACATGGTGAAAATATTTCTTAGTAATGGGAAGGTCTTTGAAGACTGGTCCCTTTCTGTTCTGTGGGAACTAATCACCTAGGTAGTTGTTTCATGAACCACCAAGTCCATTTTGAAAGAAAAAGGGAGTATGCTTATGGAGGGATCCACAGACTGTGTGAGACAGAACCCCAGCACAGCTTTCCAAATTGTGTTTCAGTAAAGAAGGAAAAGACATGAAGTCTCACTGCTGGGCAAGTCCTGACTGAATAGACTGAATAGCATTCATTCATGCACTCATTCATTTTTCATTTAGAGGCCAAGTTTACTCTGACCTGCTATGCAAATGATCCAAGGTAAAAGACATTTGATCTGCCTCATCCAGGCAGACCACAGAAGCTAACTTCTCTCCTAAACCACTCTCTCACTTGCTAACTGCACAAGTGAGGCAGGCAGACCAGGAGATTTTATTCTGATCCCTGTCTGGTTACTCCTGAGTACATATTCCTGTAATGTATCAGAATGCATGTCCACCTAAAAGGGGGTCCTGGATATCTAACAGTGCAATTCTAGTGGGGGAAAATTCCCATATCTGACTTTTTTTTTTTTTTTTGGTTTATTTTCATTTATTTTGAGAGAGCGAGCATGTGGGAGGGGCAGAGCAAAAGGGAGAGAGAGAATCCAAATAAGGCTCTGAATTGTCAGTACAGAGAACCATGAAGGGCTTGACCTCACTAATGGTCAGATTATGACCTGAGCCAAGGACGCTTAACTGACTGAGCCAACCAGGAACCATCCCCCTCCCCACCCTGTATCTGCCTTTGAAAAGAGAGTGCAAAAGCAAGTACATTGAGATGTTGGAGGTGGGATGTAACCAAGTCCTCTTTTCATAAGGATTGTAAACTCTTTGAAAGCCAGATGATAATTTATCTTCATAATCCCATACCACCACAACCACCACAAAATCCTAACACACTCAGGCAGAGTGGATTCCAAATACAAATGTTTATTTTATTATTTTCTATTTTTACATTTGTTTTTTAAATTGATTCTTTCCTGTCTCTTTTTAAATCATTTATTCCCCTTTTCCAAAGAATTGGTGCTATAGACTATGATTTCACAGCATTGTCTCTTCCTAACACTCTAGGATCTTTCTCCACCCAAACTGTTGATTGATAGCTTTTAAATTCATGTGCTTGCAGTATGTAGCTCAAATTGGTCAAACCAAAGAATAACAATTTCTGTGTGTGTGCCTGTGTTAAATTTTGAGCACAAAATAGGTACTTTAATAAATATTTGTTGAACTAGATTTAAATTCATTATAATCATTACCTTCATGCTTTTTTTTCTTCTGAGTTCCATTTTTCATATTTTGCATAACTAAGATTGTTGAAAATTTGTCTCTAAATGCCTTGCACTACATTGTGTACATTGCAGGATTCAGTAAAAATTCTCGAATGAATTAATAGACGAATGACTGAATAAATGATATTCAAATTTAAGCAAGAGGCTTAGCAAAGAGACCTGCATTTAGCTCTCGTCTTGTCAATTCTGAAATGATCACTTTGATTTTAACTATTACCATAATTTTAGAACATAACATGATGAGGTTTTGAGGTTGAAATTTAAGCCTCTTTTTTTTCCTTATACGTACTTGTTTTTGTAGCTGAATCAACAGAAAAAATAAATGCACATCTATGTTTGGATCTTTTGAGCATGGTCGCTCATGCCACAAATTATGTAAAGAAAACAACACAACTGGATGACCCCGGTCAGGAAACAACACACAAACCCCAGTTTCAAATCTGTGCATCAATGTCTCGTGTCTATCATGTTAGTGTGGGCAACCTTCTCAGCTACTGGGTTGCTGAAGTGCTTTATAAAGGAAAATGTAAATCTGGTTGGGTCAAAAGTAAACAACTATGAAATAGTGAGTTCTTGATAGACCACAAGTGTACTTGAGTACAAAAACAGCATCCCACCATGTGATTAGTTTAGCCAGTTGTGTGAATTTGCCTTGAGCAAAGCCAGTCTTTTTGCAATGCCTGCTCCTCATAAGCAGAGCTGTGGGTATCCATCTTGGAATCAAAAAAGGGGATGGCAGAAGTGGCGTAATCTGCATACCTGGGTGTTTTTGGACAAGAAAACCAATTGGACACAATCATACTCTAAACTTTGCTTGATGAAAAGATCATAGCATAAAGGTTGGGAATAAATGTCTAATGCATTTATTTGCCCTTGCTCACTTGAATAAAAGAGCACTAAATCAGCCATCAATGCTGGACATTATTTTTCTATCTAGTAAAATGTCAAACAGAAATTATTCATTTCATTAAGGTAATGCAGAAAAGTTAAAGTAATGTCTTTAAACTCCCCCCACCTATGTTTTTTAAAGAGTCAACAAATATTTATTACCTATCTATTCTGTGCTAGGAGGCGTTATGTTTGCTTAGTACATAACTCTGAAACATTGCCACTATCTTTAAATGACTTATATTCTAATAGTAAACTTAAAAACAAATGAAAATTATATATGAGTGGGAGGGGAGAGGCAGAGAGAAGGGATAAGAAATATAAAATGAAGAAATGTAATAAAATGAAGAAATGAAATATAAAATGAAGAAAAAAAGAGTGATGAAGATAGAAGTTTGAAGGGGAGGGCTTCTTTTACTGGAACAGTTACAGAAGGAGGTTTGAAGTGACAGCTGAATTTATATGCATTCATCCGTTTATGAAACACGTGGCAGCGGAGAGGACATTTTCCAGCAGTTGGACAATATCTATCTCATCACTATCTTCTAGTGATTGTGAAGGGGGTGAGAACCGAGAAATGACCAGTAAACATAATCAATAAGTAATATGATAGAATGTGATACGTACTATAGAAAAGTCATGTAAGTAAGAGGGTTCAGAAGAGCTAGTAGCAAGTTGTCATTTGAATAGGGTGGTCTGGAAGGCTTCTTGAAGAGACAATATTTGATCCAGTACTTGAAAGAGATAAGAGATCTGCTGTGTTCAGGCTGCGGAGGCAGCTAGTGCAAAATTTGTGGGTGGTTTGCTTAGGGAAATGACCAGTACAACCAGATTTGGAGAAGGGAAGAGAATTAGGAGATGATTTCAGAGGTCTTTGCATTGTCTTCTGAATAATGAGGCCATGACTATGTGTCAAATTGATTTTGCATGCAAGTGCTTCTCTGGGAGGAGGAAAGAAGCTCTGAAATCAGGTGCCTCTGCTCAGAATGAAATTCGCCTTCCCTCTCGCGACATCTAAAAAACTTTCACCCCAAATCCACACCCCACACCTCCCCAACACACATCTGTGCCTCTGCTCACTCTCAGCAGAGAAACCCATTCATCTAAGTCAGCGGTAGCCACCCTGACTGAGACTCAGAATCACCAGCGGAGCTTATTAACTGCACGCATGTTAAAGGCTCACCTAGGTGACCCAGAATCAGATCTGGGCTGTGGCCCTGGCCTTGCCTGGATGAATACCTCCCCAAGGCAACTTCTCCAGGCAGTCAGGTAGAGGACCCACAGCTCTGAATCCTAGCTACTCAGAAAGTGTTTTGAGTAATATAAGCATGATCTGCGAGCATGTTAGAAATGCAGAATCTCAGACCTCATCAGACAACCATGGAATCAGAAGCTTTTTTTTTTAACAAACTCCTCAGGTGATTTGTAGACACATTCCAGTTCAAGATATACTTCTCTAGATCATTGCCTCAATCCTCAATTTTTTCACCCTTAGTCTGAGTAGATTTTCCCAAGTCCTGCAAATCCATTTCTTAGATGGTAGTAAATGTAAACCAATAGAATAAAATAATCTCCCCATAGAAACTCTTCATTGGACTTCTTATGTAAATCTGTTCTGCTTTCTCACAGTATTTTCATAATCTGGAAACAATTTGTTAAGTAGTTTAGGTGAAAAAAAAAGTTTCTGTGGCCAGAAATCTATCACACTAATTATATGTAATATGATATCATAATTATATAATTATTTGTTAATTCATGGGTGAAACATTTTTTTATAAGTTTCTCTGAAGTATTCTTGAGACTGAATTTTTCTCTTGCAGCTTGGAAATGTGAGTGGGCTCTTTTACATGTTGGAAATTAGAAAATGATCAAATTAATCTAGGAAAACAATTAAGGAGTGTATTTCTCAGGGTCTGGCAAACAATGCAACTTCTTTGCATTTTGTTCTTTTTCTCTCTTTGTATGTAATCAATAGGCATGAGTATTATAATTATGGGTTCAAAATTTTTCTCCACCTAAGTTTTTAGGAATAAATAACAGCCTATAATTGAAATAAAATATTTTAAATTAAATAAGTAAATTGAAGGAAAAGTAAGGTTTCTTCATTATATATGTATATATTCTTATGTGAGTATTTCATATACATACTGTGTTAAATGAAATGACATATTCAGCAAAAATTAACTTCAAAACATATATAATTATACCCATTAATTTCCACAGCTGTCAGAGTGATATCTAACAAACCATGAAACCACCACCAAGGGACAAAAAAATGTATCAGAGAATATCTCTCTTTTGAGGGTCATGGCAAAGAGGACCTATAATTCTGATTTAAACATCAACATCTGAAAATAAAAATGTTGCAGAAATAGCAACCTGCAATATTGGCCATGGTTGAAAATAAGTTACAGCCATTCTCAACAACTCACATTAGTTTCTTCTCTGGCAGCCAGTTGAAAAACTGGTGGGTCTATTTAATATCCAATTTCAAAGCTGAAGGTGTTTCTTCATCATTAAGAGTCTATGCTTTATGACATGGGAGAAATTTCAGTTGAAAAACGGACAAGGCTGATGTATTAAAAGATACTTAGCCCAATTCTGCAGGGTACAGTAAAGACTATCACTTGTTGGTAGGGTAACTTCTAATGATGAAAGATCACTAATTAAGCCACAAATCAGCAAAATAAGTAATTGACTCAGGAGAGCAAAGTACATAAATTATTTTGCAAGAAACATCAAAATGCTGTTACAAATTTTTAAAACTGGCCTGCACCGAAAATGCAAACCTGACTTAAAATTTGTCAGGTAAAATATGCTGCATGTAAAAAGTATTACTTAATAACAATAATTTTTTCTGTCTTTTTTAGGGAGTTTTTATGTCCAATATTTCATTTCAGCCACACTATCTGTGAATTTAGAAGGACTAAACTTTAGGATTTCCTTAGAAAACATATACTCTTTAACCATTTATTAACCCGTCCTCCATCTGAATGTACACTATCTTAAATTAACTCCTTTGTCCAGCCCTTTCCACATCTTCCAAAGACTCAGTGCTATAAGGAACATAGAAATATAAAAATAATGCATATTATCTGTAATTTGATCTAGTGGCATAGATTCTAAAGGAATCCTTCCATTTTGAAAAACATTTCTACAGAAATTGTTTATTATAGTTAAATTTAATTGTCCTTATTTAACTAAAACCACGAGAAAACCTAATGTACAATCATAATAGCAGAAATTAGAACAAAATGAGTAGTTTCCAATATGGTATTAAAGTAGTTTGAATAATTCAGGCAAGAAAATTTTTACTGAATTGTCTTAGTAAAAGAAAAGCATGGGCTGGGGCGCCTGGGTGGCTGAATCAGTTAAACCTTCACTCTTGGTTTCAGTTTAGGTCATGATCTCACAATCATGATCCCCCTGCATCAGACTCTCTACTGACAGCGCGAGCTTGCTTGGGACTCTGTCTCTCCCTCTCTCTGCCCCTGCCCTGCTCACTCACAGGCACACACACACTCCTTCTCAAAATAAAGAAATAAAACTGAAATAAATTAGAAAAACATAGGTTGTATCTATTTTGAGTTGCATGTAAAATGGAAAGATAAGAAACTCATTTTAATGACTATTTTTAGCAATTCTAAACAATATTATCCAATCTTTCTCCAAAATGAAACCTTTGCAAAACCATACATTTGATGAGTCCTTTACAACCAAGAGGGTGTCATCTAGGGAAAAAGATTTAGGAAGAAGTTCAAATACGTTGAAGACTATTTTTAAAGGAAAACAACTTCTTAGTAACATCCACATCTTTTACCCTATCTTAGTAGCTCTCAAACTTGGTCACACACAGGAGTTACTCATGTTATTTAATAAAAATGCAGAATTCAAAATTTAATCTCTGGATATTCTGATTCAGTGGAATTTTAGAAATGAAAAAAAATTTTAAACTCCTCAACAGGCTTGGATGGGGCTAGTCTAGGTATAAGGATACAGGACTTATGCCAAAAGATGCAAATGTATAGGCTCGTGTTACAGAGAAAACAAACCACCACCACCACCAAAAACAACAAAACAGGTAATATATAACGGTTGCCTAAAAATCTACTAATGTTGTATCTGACTGCCATTGTTGCTTGAAAATTTAGACACATTATACTGTTTTTCCCTATAAACTATTTAACTTGCTTCAGACCATTTATTATCTCAGAGATCGACCGTATTGACCACTAAGTATAACTGGGCACGCGTGCCAGTGTCCTGTGGTAAAAGGAATGATTTCAGGCAAGAAGAAAACCTCAAGTAAATATCTCTGCAATTATTATTTTCCACACACCATTATGTCATATTTATTTTTACTAGTTCTTCTTGTGAAATTGCTTCATCTATGGTTATTTTAGGATTCTGCTTAGGAAACAAAGTGTTTGGTGTAGACATTTTAGGGCTACTTACAAAAAGCTTATTAAAAACGTTTCCAGGTTATTTTCTGGTTGCTGGAAGTATGGATGATTTACTTTCATGATTTTTTGGTATTTTCCAAATTTCGATAATGGATATGAATTACTTCCATGATTATAAAAAAATTAAATATATAAATGGGAGTTGTGAATGATCTGAACACTGCTATAATTATAGAAAATATCAATTCCAGTAGGTTTGCTCAGGTGACATGATAGTTTATTGAGTCAATAGTTTGTGTATGTTTATTCTTGTTAATTCCCTTTTATCAAGTAAGTCTTAACTGTGGGCTCCTATGCCTCAGAAACAAAGCAAAAGTTGCTTGCAGCCTGCCTACCCTACTTCTCTCTCAGGCAGAAAGTTTAGTTTATTGAGAGTTTAAAGACTTAATCTCTGAGGAAAAAAGAAGCAAGGAAGGGGTCTTTGTCAGGGAAGAGAATTAGCCAAAGGCTGTGCGGTGGATTTAAGAAAGATTCTTTGGACCCATCAGGTATTTCTCTCAGTATGCTGGAACTAAGAGCATTAGGTAAAGTGAAATAATTTGCGCATCTGAGTGAGTGGAACGTGATATATACTCACCACACTATTTTCCTCTCAATTACTGAAATTTATTTTATATGTTTACACTCTCTGACAAAATGAAAGCAATTGAGGTAAATGAAGATCATTTGCATCCAGAACCCTAGAGAAATTGGTTAAAAATCATGATGATCTTGGGATGAGCACTGGATGTTATATGTAAGTGATGAATCACTAATTTCTATTCTTGAAATCATTATTACACTATATGTTAACTAACTTGGATTTAAATTTTTAAAAAATCATCCTGATCACTGAATTCCTCTCAGACTTCTTGAATCAGAACTTCTAAGGACCAGAAAGCTATAATTTAAAAATAAGTTTCCTAAGTAATTTTAATCACATTAAAGTTTGAAAATTATTATAAAGGTATAAATTAACATTATTATTACAGAATTTTGTTTTCATAAATTAACATTATTATCATCACACATCTAATTTTTAATACTAGGGGCAAATCTTTCCTACTTCTGTCAGTCTAAGAAGAAATCTTTTCTGGTCCACAGTAAGATGGGATACTAAGAATAATGCAGTGAGTATGTACGTAACTGAGTAATCACTTTCTCTTTTTCTTGTTCTTGACCCATTGAGGAATTGATTGCTGTGGACAGGAGGATACTAAATCCTTATACTATTCCATTTATTTATATCAATTTACTTCCCTCTAATCTAAGTATCTCTTTTCTTTCTAAAAAAGATTTGTAGAAGAAGGTATCCACAAGGGACAGAGGCTTGCAAGTGCATAGCAATTGATCATAGTCATTGACTATTGACTATTTTTCATTGACCGTAGTCTTCTGTAATTGGGAAGAGGGAAATAGGCATGAGATAGCATTAACATGTTAGCATCTGCATGATAGGTGAGGTACCCTCTAAAGAATATAGTACATTTAATATGAAACTGTTCTATACTGATCCCAAATTATTACTTGTCAGGTGAGGGTTTATGACCACGTAAACATTTTACATGAATTACCCACTAACAACCACACATCAGATTGTGCTAATAGAGGGGAAAAGTGATTTAAGAATGAGATTTGACTTTGCAATTATGGATGGAGTTTTCTAAGGGGAAGGAAATGGAACTATGGTAGCTTAAAAGGAAGCGTCCCTAGGATATGGAGAATGGAGCAGGCTTTGAAATAGCAGAGCATGGCTAGGTTCTGAGAGTCGGTCCACAGGGGACTAGATTCTTCTGAAAGCCCCTTGGTTAAATAGTTTATAATAGCATACCAGGTTTTCCTAACACTCATCGTAAAAGAAAGTACATTTTTTTCTGTTCTCATAGGTTCAGGCTGGGATTTGACTTTTAATTGTTGACAATTGATCTTAACATCTGCATAAGCTTTTGCAGAGGGTAAATTAACCATAATGCAAGCAACATGTATTGATTCCTTGTTATGTTAGTGTTTTTGGAGAATAGAAACAGACCACCACTTCACTAACCCTATCTCAAACGAGGTTATGGAATTATGATTGCCTTTTTTCATGACCCATTGTTTTTGCCAAAGAGAAGTAATAGAAGTGGCCAAAATGGGGGTGCCTGGGTGGCTCAGTCAGTTAAGCATCCGACTTCAGCTCGGGTCATGATCTCACAGTTTGTGGGTTCGAGCCCCTAGTCGGCTCTGTGCTGACAGCTAGTTCAGAGCCTGGAGCCTGTTTCAGATTCTGTGTCTCCTTCTCTCTCTGACCCTCCCCTGCTCACTCTGTCTCTCTCTGTCTCTGTCTCTGTCTCAGTCTCTCTCTGTCTCTCTCTCTCTCTCTCTCAGAAATAAATAAAACATTAAAAAAAAAGAAGTGGCCAAAATGCTTCCCTACTTTGTAACCAACTGTCACCTGGTTGTAAGCAAAAACACCATGGGAACTTAGAACTGCTCAGAGTTTTAGAAAAGGAGGAAGAAAAGGAGTTGTTTTTATTAAGATTCAGGCTGAAACATGGTAATAGAAACTGAATGTGTTTATAAACTGTGTGGGGTGGGGGAAAGGTAAATAATAAAGAAGCACAGGAGATTGTTGTTTGTCCCTGTGTAAATTTTCTTTTAGACATAAAATTAAAATTATATGACATGTGAGATTTACTTTAAAATATTCCAGAAAAATAGTTGTAGAATAGAACAAACAAGATAAGCCAATCCTTTAAAATTATTCAATTTGGGTGAATGAAATCCAAGAGCATTTATTGTATCCTTATATCTTCCTTGCATACACTTAAAATTATGTAATAAAAAATTCATGGGGCGCCTGGGTGGCTTAGTCGGTTAAGCGTCCGACTTTCGCTTAGGTCATGATCTCGCGGTTCGTGGGTTCGAGCCCCGGGTCGGGTAGTACTGACTGCCAGCTCAGAGCCTGGAGCCTGTTTCAGTCCGTGACTCCCTCTCTCTCTGTCCCTCCCCTGCTCACGCTGTCTCTCTCTCTCTCTCTCTCTCTCTCTCTCCTAGAAATAAATAAAAAACATTTTTAAAAAAATTCAGTGTGTGTTTCCCATAAAATGGTATCATCTCTGATTTTAGCCAGCTCTAAAACAGTGATCCTATTAAAGTTCTTTTTTCCACATTGAACTACAGAAGTCACTGTGAAGTTTTTATATTTTTTTATGCTTAAATGTCCTAGTTACTCCCAATTTCTCAGTAAAGTCTTATAAGCCTATATCCTTTAACGGGAAACACAAAGATAAAGCACAATAACATTTGACCTTTTGCATATCAATATGTCTTATAGGCAATTGTAGCAGCATTCTGGGGAAGTCAATGATCCAGAAACTTTTGACCATAATCAGCAAAAATGTTGCAATGAGTGGTAGTCACTTTAGTAGTGGGAGAATTGAGAAAGAACACTAAAGAAATCTGTTCTCAACTAATCTAGTCAACCAAACATATAACTACGTTTGTTCCAAAATATAGTAGAGGAGAATGATCTTTGAGGAATGTCTGTGGTATGTGTGCCTGTGTCGATGTTAAGTTACGGACTTTGATTTTGACAGTATTTTAGTCTGCTATTTGTATTAAAACGATTTTCTTTATGAAGTGATGGTGCTAACATATAGTAACAAGGAAAAATACTTTAAAGGTTTATTTTATATTAGCCCCCATAATAGTTTTAGATTATTCCTCAAAATCAAAATCTAGGAATCATTGTCTTTTTTTTTCACTCTCCATTTAGTCTATCCATCTCTTCACCTTTTTTCTTTAGTCATCTCTTTCTCTATGATCATTTTCTTTCTCTATTCTGTAAAGCTGGATTATGTTGACCTTTGGATTCTATCACAGATAACCTCTTGTTCTTTTTGACCACCATCGTGTGCAGACATTGTCAAAGACTCCTGGGGGGCACACAATAAACATGTGCAACAGAAAGATGTATAATATGTAGAGTAACTTGATCTTCCATTTTGCAACAGTGAAGAATAGTGGAGCGGAATAAGCAAACATGTTCAACTCTGTATTTCCAACATGTTTCCAGATGCACTGGTTGATAGTATCATTAATAAAAGTATGTTTAAAAAACAGAAACCACACTTGTTATTTTAATAGAGAGAATTTAATGTAGAGAACTGGTTGAAGAGATTCTTGGGAGGTTCAAAAGATATTTTTTAAAAAAGTATCACAAAGATAGGACATGGAGAAAGCAGCTACCATTATTAACTTGGGGGAAGGGGAAGAGGCTGAAAGGACTGGAACCCAGAAGCTTGGAGAAGAATTTCTGCAGAATTCTCAGTCCTCTTCAAAAGGAAGTTGTCCATCTTGCCTGCAGGAGGGTCTCAGCAGATCCAGAACCCACACCTTGGAATAGAAGATGCTGCCTGGCCAATGCTGGTACCTCAGGATCTCAGAGCCAGTGCTTTGCAAAGATGGAGCCCAGACTTACGAGGAAAAAACTCTACTTGGCTGTAACTGGTACTTCTGAGGGGACATAATGAGGCTTTTTTGGGAATGTATATTAAAAAACAACAACAACAAAAAAAACCTAGAAACCTGAATTAAGTGCTGTTCCCAAACTGAGAAGCTATTCCCCAGGAGGCACTATCAGGAACAATCTGGCATCACAGAGCACAGAATACAAGTTTGGAGATGAGAGAAAACATATTAATTACCAGCATGGTGAATTCTTTCTTCTACTCATCACCTCTATATACTCTCACTATACACTAGAATGCCATATAACAACAATAACAATGTTATGCTGTTACCTAAAAGGTATTCAATTATCCTTTATACAATGAAGATGTTCTCATCTACTCCCTAAAAAGGGTGACACAAAATCCAATTGGTCATAGAATGTACCACTGGATTTTGTAATTATTCCCCATTTTCAGTCATGTTCCTACCTGTATATTGCATAGCCTAAAGACTATATTATAAAGTTAACAACACACAATCCTTAATAAATTCATAAAGATAAGAATAGGAATGGGAGACAAAGTAATTAGCAACACAGACACAACATGCTAAGGAAGACGGGCATAGTGGCTACGGTACTTGCTTTGTAATAAGTTATAAAATAATAGGTCGTACAGGCTCTACCTTGTAGCATTTGCTGATGTCTGTGGAGTAAATACTTCCCAAAGGCTGATTGGAAGCTGCCAAGGCTGTGGCACTACATATGGAGTGAGAAATGATGCACATAATCAGTTCTTGAGAGTCCATATGCACCTGCTCCAGGGCACCACTGCTTTCACAGTCCTAGAAGTTGAAACCTGGCCATTATGCACTCCTCACATCATTCAAGCAAGAGGCAAAGAGGGTAGCATACTGCCCAGGAGATAGACCCCTAAGGAACAAGGATAAATTGTGTTTGCTGTTACACAGTTGGGAAAAGAAAACTTTCTCTGGAATCTCTTGGCTTCTCCATGGTTACTTCTCATTGCTTCCATTCCGATTAGTAAAGGTAATTGAAAATTAGAGCAAAACAAAGAAACAAGCAAGCAAGCAATCAAACAAACCTCAAAACAGACAAATGAGGCAGGTCCACTCATGACTCAGGCCCTTCAAAACAAACATGTAAATCACTATTGGGTAGAGCAGCTACCAGCTTCAACCAGCTGTGATCCTGACATTAGGTAAATGGTATGGGGGATGTGTAATAGATAAAGATCATTGCCTATTAAATTTTGTGTCCCCAAAACCTATTAGAGTTTCCGATACATTTAAGTACTTAATAAATATTTGCTACTAAATAAAATTTATCTACCAAGTTAATTATCTAAATTTTCATTAAACCAAGTGCTCTTTTCAGAACTAAATTATCAGACACATTAATGACTTCGGGTTTGAAATTCCATTGTTTGTTCCCCATAAATGTGTGCCAAAGTGTAACAAAACAGTGACTAAATTAACTTTGCCATCATGATAAAAATCTGAGTAATCCTTATTAGATATCCTCTAGTCCCTCACTTTGCTTTTTCATTATATTGATATAAGGGATTCTGGGAAACTGCAGGCAAAACATTCACTTTCAACTGACTTTAATGGCAGGTGCAGAGAAATAACAAGCCATTAATTTGAGTATTGCTCAAAGAAAGAGTAGCATCAATCCACCTGTAATAGATATCACTTGCTGATTCTCAGCACCATCCTCACCTTTCAAAAGCTCTCCCAAAGAAAGCTAAGAGCCAAATTTCCCAGACCTCTCCATTAACTGGGAGGTGGAGTAGCTGAGAAAAAAAAGGGAGTATTTGCCACTACAGATGAGTGGGTGGGAGTCAGTAGGCAAGTAGCAGATGAAGACTATTTTCAGCAGCCATTGGAATTTTTCCTATTAAGAAATTCAGTGTTCTATACCTTTAGGATCATTAATGGAAGCTTCCAGAGGCTTCCTGGAGTCCTCCTGAAAATAATCCACACTCATACTGCAGGCACCAAGGTCACTGGTGATGATTTCTCTGTTCTACCATTATTTTCCATTTCCTGAAAGTGCCTTTCCTGGCCTTCACATCCTTAGGGGCTTGGAAAACTTCTAGTTATCCATTTAAATGTCTTTTCTGTATCACATTAATCTAGAATGACTGATGAATGATACACCGTTCTATCCCACTCTTTGTCCTTATAAACCATGTGATCAAGATGGATGAAGCACAAAGAGGCAAAAAAAAAAAAAAAGGCAGCAGAGATCAATATTTGTTGATTAGTCTTTGAAATTCATGTGTATTTCCTAGTACCAGAATCCTTAGAGAAGGATTAGATGCACATTTGTCAGAAAATGCTGAAATACAGTATTGTTTTAGTGACCACTTCTAAAATTACTTTTAATGCTACCATATTGTAATTCTATGAATCATCAGGTAGCAACTAAGAAGCGGCTGTTCTGAACCATAGTGGAATTATTATTAAATTATATAAATGTCATAGAATGATGGTGACAATCATATTGATAGCTTGCATTAGTATTTAATATTTTTTCAAAGTAAAAAGCCTGCATAATCTTTTCATAAAACATTCACTATAGAAGCATTATTCTGTAATTTTGTCTGTCTTTCCAATTATTTTCAAATGATATAAAATTATCTGTTAACAGGGGCACCTGGGTGGCTCAGTCAGTTGAGTGCCTGACTCTTGATTTCAGCTCAGGTCATAATCTCAGGGTTGTGAGACTGAGTCCCACATCAGGCTCTGTGCTGGGCCTGGGGCCTGCTTGAGACTTTCTCTCTCTTTCTCTTATGTATATACATAACACACAGGAATATTTCATATATACAAGGCTCTACCCTATGCATGTAGCTTGGGACATTCCAAAGAGCATAATTTACATGCTCCTGATTTCACAGAGAACCTAAGAATGATTACTAATCCCTTCATTCAATAGATCAGCTTGTAGCTGCAGGTTCTAACTCTGAAATACATCTAAAATCTACTCCTTTTTGTCTCCCTTACAGTCACTGAGTAAGCAATCATCATCTCTCACAGACCCGCCTCCTTATTACAGCTTCTATACTTCTCCTCACTACACCAACAGCCCAGTTCATACTCAGCACACACAGTATGGTTTTCAAATGTAAATTAAGTCATGTCAATTGCCTGTTATAAAACTTTCAGGGCTTCTTATTTCTTTTATGATAAAACCCAATGTTTCTGTCCAGCATAGTCTTGCAAAATAAAGGGTCTGCATAATTCCCAAGCTTCACCTGCTGCACACCATGTGCCTTCCCTTGCCGTGCTCAGCTATCTTTCCCTTCTTTCTTTACCTCCCTTTTCTGCTCCAGCACCTTGCTTTTGCTGGTCTCTCACCCTGGTAAACTCTTTCCTAGTGTTTTTTTTTTTTTTTAACTCTTTATTTTCAAGAAATTTCAAACTTATATAAAAGTATCCAGATAGTATTAAGATCTCCCATATAGCTTTTTTTTTTCTTCAGATTAGAATACTTGCTTTCATAAGCACAGTAGAATCATCACAATCAGGAAATTACCATTGATTAAAACTGATTAAATATTCCCATCTCATTCACAAACCCCATTTGAATTTCATGGATTGTCCCAATAATATGCTGTAAAGGCCTAACATCCAATCTAAAATTTTATGATACACTTAATGGACATGTCTCATTAGCCTTTCAAAATCTGGAACAGTTCCTTGGGCTCTCCTCATATTTCATGTCTTTGACAGGTCTAATGAATACAGGCCAGTTACTCCGAAGAACGTTTTATAGTGATTTGTGTTCTCCTTAATAAATTGTATTAGAAAGAACACCAAGGCTGTGATGCTGACTTTTACTGTTTAAGCTAGTGCCAGATTTCTTCACTATAGAGTTCATCAATTAATATATTTATTAAAAATAACTTTAGGGGCACCTGGTGGCTCAGTTGGTTGAGTGTCCGACTTCGGCTCAGGTCATGATCTCACGTGGGTTCAAGCCCCGCGTCGGGCTCTGTGCCGACAGCTAGCCCAGAGCCTGGATCCTGCTTCAGATTCTGTGTCTCCCTCTCTCTCTGACCCTCCCCTGCTCACGCTGTCTCTCTTTCTCAGAAATAAATTTAAAAAAAAAAAAAAAACTTTAAAGTATTTTGTCAAAAAATACTTTGAGAGTCTGAAAATATTCTGTTCCTCATTAATGTTTGCATCTATTTGTGATTTTATGTGAATTACTTGCATGATGGTTGCCAAATGCTGATGTTCCAATTCCAACATTCCTTTTGCACATATTGGTTGGCATACTACTTTAAAGAACTTGCTGTCTCTTCAAGTTAACATAGAATTATATATTTTTGTATATATGGATTTTGAATTTCTGTTTTACTAAAAATGTTGACGACTGTTATCGTTGTTATTTAGACACTCAAATTCTCCCCTATTTGGTCACTGGAAGCCTCTTCATAGTTGTTGCTGTGTCCCGTTGATTCATCAAACATCATTCTTGGAGCACCGCGTTGCTCCTGCCCACTGAGTTTTTCTTTTCTTTTTTTTTTTTTTAAATGTTTTATTTATTTCTAGGAGAGAGAGAGAGAGACAGCGTGAGCAGGGGAGGGTCAGAGAGAGAGGGAGACACAGACTCTGAAACAGGCTCCAGGCTCCGAGCTGGCAGTCAGCACAGAGCCCGACGCGGGGCTCGAACCCACGAACCGCGAGATCATGACCTAAGTGAAAGTCGGACGCTTAACCGACTAAGCCACCCAGGCGCCCCCCATTGAGTTTTTCTGAGCTCATCCTGCTTTGTCCCTGCCCAATCCTTGAAGTCAGCCACTCCATCAAGAACCCCTGGCCCCTTTTACTGTAGAATAGTATTTATAAACCAGGGTCTGTGGGCAATAGTGCTCATTTCAATTGGGACATCATTACCCGTTGGCTGGCCAGTGGATAGAACTGGGAACTACCTATGCACATGCGTGTGTGTGCGGGCTCTCATACACACGTGCACACACACATCTAAAGCTATTTCTACACCTACTTGTCTACCGTTTAGTTTTAAAAGTCATTTCACACTGTCACCTACAATTCTACCTTCCCCTTTCTATGCTGGTAACTCCATTTTTAACAGCTTGGAATTTTATTCCCATTATCTTTGATTCATTTGCTTATTTTCTCCACCCGCCTGTATTGTATCTACCAATCTTCCAGCACCCGTAGCAGAAGCTCACTACCAATGGAGGGGGAAAAGAAGGGGGAAATGGGAAAGGAAGAAAGGAAGAGGAAACCTCACCATGTCTTTTAACCATTTCAGTTTCAGCTCAGATGCAACCACCCTTTACACTGGATCCTTTTCACACAGGGACGCACAGGTCAAAAGTAAAAAGGCTGCCTATCTAGTTTTTATAATCTCTTATTTTTAAAAAAGTGTCAATTTTTTAATGCTTTATTCCTGTAAGCTGGTTGAAGATTCAGGTTCCTTGAGACCCGTTTCTGCCAACTACTAGCGTTGTGACTTGGGCAACAGATTTTAATCCTTATAAGAAGGTGATCGTAGTATTAAGATGGCTAACTCAAAGAGACGTAATGAAGAATAAATGAGATCAGAATTGTAAAATTCTGCCATGAGCTTTACCTGGCATGTAGAAAGCACTTAGTCAAAAAATGTTACTTGTTGCCGCTAAAATATATTTTGGTAGTATTGTTATTGATTTCAAGTTCAATTTATATTAATATTAACATTCACACACTTCAGGATTATGTTCTTCAAGAATGTATGTTATCTCCCAAATCATACCTTAAACAGCTACCCTTAAACTATCTGTACATTTTTAAGGAAGCATTACAAATTTACATCAATGAAAAATGTTATATACTTGTCAGCATATTATACAAAATAATGTGAATAAATTTATTTTGCTAGACCATCTATTACAAAGAGGTACTATTTATTTTCAAAGATGATTCAGGCATTCTACACCCTAATACACAATAAATATCTAAACATTATGTAATATTATCTAACGGCTTATATTTTAATTTAAAAAGTGTTCTTAAAATATTTTATTAATGTCCAAAAATGTTATTGGAATATCAATATATTATGTCAATTTTCTTGATGGTTGCCTTTATTTAGGAAAACAAGATTTTTAATGATTGCTTATTTGTATTTTGTTTTTAATAATCAATTATATTGGTCTTTTTGTACTTTTATAAAGGTTTCATTTCAGCATAGAAATAAGAGCATTTTTTTCTGTTAAGTTTATAAGGTAAACATAAAACTTCAAGCCTTAGAAAACAAAATTTTTACATAAACATACACCTTCTAAAGCACTGTCAATTTACTTGGACATAATGAGAATGAAAATATTTGAAAATCTTCTATTGATATGGAAATGTGCTACTGCCCTCTTCTGGAACATATTTGAATGACAGCGATTTTACATCTCTCAAAGTAGAGAGAAATAAAAAATAGTTTAAAAATATGGTTCAATTCATTATACTCAATTCTGCTCACTTAGTATTTTCTTTTGTTAATTTCCTGACCATGACACAATTCTTTAAAAAACTTATTGGTATAATTTTCTTTTCCTCTTGAGCTAATCAATATAGAATTTCTACAAATTTCCTTCTCACATGTTATCCTTTGAATTTGTATCAAAATTGCAGTAGTATATTTAATGGAAAGCTGAAATATGAAATATAATATTTGACCATTAAGTTTGGGGACGGCTGAAAATACTCATTTTAATGTTTAAATGCTGGCTGGCTAAGATGGCTAGTTAATTCAAATGGAAAAGCTAGATAAAATAAGAAAGTGCTGAAAAGAGTAATTATCATTATATAATGTATTGTTTGATGTGCATTGATCTAGGTACAAAGCATTCTACATATATTAACTCACTGTTTTCTCACATCAATCTTATGAGTTAGGTGCTGTTATCATCTTTGACTTACAGGTGAGAAAAAGGAGGCAAGGAGATGTAAATTATTTAAGGTCATTTGGATACTAAGTAGCAGATCTGGCACTTAAACCCAGGCAACTTGATTCCCTGTGTTGAATTCCAAAACTCTCCTGGGTCTCTATGATCAAGGTAATTTACATAAAGATCTGATATATTTATCAGTGATCCCTGAAAAGAACCTAGAAATTTTCAGCTCATCTCTAATTAGATAATTTTCATAAATTTAAAAAAATTGAATAGGTAGACTAGTTGATTCTATTTAATAAGAGTGTGGGCATTCAAATATATGTTTATTCTCTCTCTGATACATTTTTCTCCTCTCTTGTTCCTCTTTCATGTCTATTCTGTGCCAAGTACTATGTAATTTCAGAAAGTATAATTCTGAATAATATAAAACATCTAAACTTTGGGAATTTATAAGCTAATATGGGAAACAGGAGTTGAATAAAATGTGATGAGTGCTGTTCCAAAGGTAAGTAGAACACATAAACAGGCCAAACAAATCCTCAAAGAAAAATACCTTCTAAACTAGAAAAGATGTGTTGATTCTACCCAAAGATAAAGTGAGGCATAGGGAAGAGTGGAGAGCAATCTGGATCCATAAAACAATATGTGCAAAGAAATGCATTAGAAGGAATTTGGAACATCCAAAGAAGCACATATATAGCAATTGTATATGACTGGGGTGTAGAATGTGCTAGGAAAACGATGAACCAGAAGTAAGGCAGAAACTTATAAAGAACAGGTCTACCATCTTAAGCAGTTTGTAATTTACCCTGAAGGAAATACAGACCCTTAGGAGGATTTTTAAGAGAAGGATCAGGATTATACCTTTAAATGTTCTGGTTATCTGCATTTTTCTCCAGAAATATGAAGCGAAACTGTAAAGTCTATTCTTTTATTATTACTCATAACAGTATCAGATTTATATTTCATCAGGGAGACTGGACATAAGTGAACACAGCCTCAACCTTCTCTGTTGTGGATTGAAGTGTGTCTCTCAAAAAGATATGTTGAAGTACTAACCCCAGATACTTATGAATGTGACCTTACTTGGAAATAAAGTTTTTGAAGATCAAATCAAGATGAGGTCTTACTGAATCAGGATGGGCCCTAATCCCAAAGCACAGGTGTCTTTGTAAAAACAGAAGATACACACACATGAAGAGAGAACATCATGTGATGAAGAGATTGCAGGGATACATCTTCAAGTTAGGGAGAACCAAGCATTGCCCAACAGCACCAGAACTAAGAAAAAGGCATGGGGTAGACTTTCCTCTACAACTTTCAGAGTTGGAGCTTCCAGAACTATGAGAAAACACATTTCTGTTGTTTTAAGTCACCTAATCTGTGGTACTTTGTTTGGGCAGCCGTAGAAACTGAATATACTCTCTCTCCTAGTTCTGTCTTTATACTGACTTTATAAACAGAATTCACCGAGGGATAGACAGTTTGTCTACTTATGTGAAAAGGCCATTATTATATTTTGCAAGGCATTTTTATATGCTATTTCTCCCTCTCTGAATTTTCAGTATGGCTATCTATTTAGGTGAATGCAATTATCTAATCACATAAAAGTTTTTACAAGTTAAGTCTAGTGTCTTCTCATTTGCCTGCCAAGATAATAGTGTATGAAGAAATATTCCTTGGCCATGTGAGATTCCCAAGATTTCATGTGGACACAGATGAGATACCGTACATGGATGTGGTTGTAAGCTGGCAGCCTGTTAGCACAGTCTGATCCCTCGATAAGGTGTTATTCCCTTAGCACATGTGAATCCTAGTTTGCTTTTTTTTTTAACAATCATTTTGAGTGAATTTAGACATGTAGTCCGGTCCCTAACATTCCCTCCTGCTCTCTAGATTATCAAATATGTTTAACTTGATGTTCCTGAGTTTGTCACCATCCAGTATTCACCTTGCTTTCCGTAGATGTACCTGTCATTTAGCTATATTATGAAGGGTTGGCACTGATCTGGTGTTTCAGCCAGTACAACAAACCATTGGTATTCCCATATAAAGGGGATTTTGGTATCTCCATTTACAAAGTTCTGATCCTGCAGACCTCACTCTTTTGACTCTTAGCTCCCATTTCTTCCCTGGGGCTCTGACTCTTGACTTTTAGGCCACACCTTTAGTTTCCAGCCCTGCATTTATTGGTTGAATATTATAACTTATTCTGCATCTCTAATTTGGCTGTAATTTACAAGTGGCATGGGCTCAGGAAATGTATTTGTAATGTAACAGAAGCATGTAATGCTTTGGCCATTTCTAAATAAAGAAGTTTAATGTGTCTTGGCATCTCAAGGCTAGTATTACACATAGGAAAAATAGGGGAAAACTTAATATGTGATTTGATTTTTAGAGATTCTGAAAAGCCTCAAACTTGCAAAGGATTATCTTCAGCCTTTGAAGAATGCCTAAATATTATGATTGTTTCATATGGGCCAGCAACTGTGCTGAATATTGTATCTCATTTTCTTCTTTAATTTTCAAAATAGCTATCTGAGATAGACACTAGTATCAATTTCACTTTACAGATAAGAAAACTGAAGTGTAAATTGGCTGGAAAAGTTGTAGAGTTACATCATAGTAAGTGGTTGTTGGGAGCCATTCTGAGCCCACTAGTCGAGAAAACTCCTGGTGAGGTTAAAGCAAGTTTGCACGGTCTCTTGCCAATCAGATGACGACCGATATCCACCCCTACTCAATTATTTCTGCTTAAGCACTGACCCCTAGGGTACCTTGTTGATTAATATCGGGAGTGACTTGTCCCCTTATTCCGGCCCTGGTATGATGATTGCACCTTGTGAAGGAACTTATTGTGGGAACTTCTTCTTTTGATTATGGGAACAGACATCGTGTCTCCAGAAGGTCCTGTTTCCCTCCACACTTTCCCTTGAGCTATGAACAGGCTAATGACCCTTACTCATAAAGGACATGTACAATTCTGTTTCTACCGTTGCGTTAGTCCAAGATGTTCATACAGCTCAACATGTAAATCATCTAACCAAAAATGTCTCTCATGCCCTTGCTATTCTAGAACTCATAAAAGTAGACACAAAGGTAAATGCACTCGTAGAGGCTATTCTATGTATTGGAAATAAGCTAAACTCTTTAAAGGTATGGTTGGCTCTCTGGTGCAATAAAGCATGTAATTGGAAAATCAAGTCTTGCCCGGAGACAAAGAGCCTAACTTAGAGAAAAGGAACAGATAAGGGCAGAAGATAAGTTAGTACCTACACCTTTGCTAACTGATGGTGTATAGCAGCCCCTTCCCTAAGTCCTACTTTCCACAAACACCTTCCCTTACCCTGTCAGCTGTGATGAGGTTGGATAAGAGTATCTACAAACCTATGACTTAATCTTAGTGTTATTAAAATGTGAACACCTTGTTATTTTCTTAGTTACTCAACTTCACTATAATTGGGGCTGTTCTGCAAGAAGACTTCTGTAAAACCTGTTTCTGTACATTTTCCAAAAACACCTTATCACAAAGAGCTATCCATTGTAAAAATTCCATTTCTTGATGCCATGTTAACTTTTGACCTATAAATAAAGACACCAAAACCGACAGGACAGAGATGCCTGTCTGGTGATCAGAAAGGATCTTGGGGCTCTCTCACTCTCTTTCGCCGACACCGTCCATCCTTCAGGGACCCCTGGACCTGTCGGAGCCGACGCGGCCTCCGACAAGTGGTAGAGCTTGTAATAGGAAAAAAATAAATCTGACTCCAGGACCACAGTGTTATTGTTTATGTATATAACTTGCATATATGGCCTCTTGTAAACTTGGAATTTATTTCTTTAATGATATGTTTCTCAGCCTAAAAACAGGAAAAAAGTGAAGCTTCTTTAGTTGAATAGAGGGAGGGGTGGAGTTGAGTAGAAGCCCTATCCACTGCCCTCTCCCGCCCCCCCCCCAGGCACTAGGGGCTATGTGGATTAAAGGTGGAACTGATTTGGGGCACCTGGGTGGCTCAGTTGATTAAATGTTCAACTTTGGCTCAGGTCATGATCTTGCAGTTTGTGGGTTCCAGCCCCACATTGGGCTCTGTGCTGACAGCTTGGAGCCTGGAACCTGCTTTGGATTCTGTGTCTCCCTCTCTCTCTGCCCCTCCCCTCCTCAGACTCTGTCTCTCTGTCCCTCAGAGATAAATAAAACATTAAAAATTTTGAAAAAAATTAAAGGTGGAACTGATTTAAGACTGTATTTGCTAGCAAACAGTAGGTGCCTATCAGAGTGGAACTAACACCTAAAAATGTTCTGGTTATTTATTCCCTGACTGATGGATAAGAGTTAAGGAAAAGAGGAGAGGAAAGAACAGGAAAACACTACAGTATGGAAGTAGACAAAGTAAGAGGGAAAAGTTGAGGGAAATCTGGTTGGCGTTGAGCTTAGGACTACCCAGCTAAACAATACAGATTGCCCCCTACCTAATGATGGAAGGGTTTGAATAAGGGTTCAGCTTTATGATGGTGCAAAAGCTCATTGCCCTTCAATAGAAACCATACATCTACTTTTGAGTTTTTTTCCAAGCTGGCAGTATGTAGTATGATATTCTCTCTTACGATGTTGGGCAGTGGCCCTGAGCCACAGCTCCCCATCAGCCACATGATCATGAGGGTAAACAATCGACAGACAACCACTCTGTGCCCCTACAACCATGTTCTTTTTCCCATTCAGTACAGTATTCAATAAACCTCATGAGATATTCAATAGTTTATTATAAAATGGACTCTGTGTTAGATGATTTTGCCTAACTGTAGGCTAATGTAACTTCTGAACAGTTTAAGATGGGCTAAGCTGAGCTATGATGTTCAGGAGGTTAGATGTATTGAATGCATTTTCAACATCTTTTTAACTTACACTGGGTTAACCCCTTCATAAGTCAATGACTATCTGTAAATACCCAGATTAAATGGTGTTAATAACACTAGGGATGCGAGAGCTAAATTCTCCATACTTCACTGCCCAGGTCTCAAGATTAGATTTTTACCTAGAATGTTGACACTTCACTGTTTCAAAAGTTTGGACTGTAATTGTCAGTAGCTGAGACTCTAGACTTTCAAATCCATATCACTTAAAACATACTGTGCTTCTTAAAATGTAAGTAACTTGTGGGAGCTACTTTTTCAGAATTTCCATAGGTTATGCTAAGCAATAATGTTTAACAGTTCAAATAGTTCCTCTGTGCTTTTTAAGATGGGGCTGCTTTTAGGGCTACATTCTAATGTGACAGCTCCCAGTATTTCCTTTGTGTAAAACCAGCTGGACAAATCTGAAACCTGGACAGCACAAGGCTCTGGGTCAGCCTTGGGAGTTAATCAATAAAAGCAGACAAGGCTGCCATGGCTGGCTGCTCAGCGAAGGGTATCATGGCATGGGAAAGGGAAGCCGAGTCCCACAGTCTGTTCATCCATCTCGTGCACACCAGGAAGCTATTCTGCCGGAAACATCACCCTATTTTCTCTGAAGACACCAGAGCCAACTGATTCGTCTTTCTTTAATGATATCAACTCAGCACTATATTTCTTCTCCTATTAGAAGACAAAGACTCATTCACAGATAAATTGCTTCCCTCTCTGATGACTAGAACAATGATGTAAAGACAGAGATTCAGAATTCTTTTGACTATCGTCACATAATAATCAGCATTATTCTTATTCAGAAATAGAACTGTTTAATGCCAGAAATATTTTCTCCCTATTATAAGAACTCCTTTTATGCCCTTGACATTACCTGAAATTATTTGATTATAGTAAAGAAATACTTGTGTCTTAATCATATACAGCTATTGAATTCCTATGAGACAAACTACTTGTGAAATTCCAAGTACTTTTTCATTTAATCATCGCAAAATCAAGGCAAATTCTCTGGACTAGTGCTTGTCAGCACCGTATACATTATGAAGTTTACTTTTGTGGTAATAATATAAAAAAAAAAAGTGATGCTTCTGTCACTCCCATTCTAGAGGTGTTTTGCTTACTCTGCCTAAAAATAGAGAACCAGTTTTAAAAGCCTTATTTGGAAAACTCAGAAATGCAAAAGCATAAAACTGAAAAATTCAAGTTTAAGACGCGGGCCACTGTGTTTTCTAAAACAAAACAGAAGGTAAAAAGTGTGTGCTGCTTTGCTATTGTAATTCATCTGTAAAATTCAAAAGGAAGGCAGCTTAATCTATTGTTTGGGTTGGGATTTGTTTGAATATAAATATTTTATGAAGAGGTGGGAAAAAACTAAAAGTGAAAGAGTTTTAGATGAGAAAATGCTCTCTCTTTTTAATGGATATGAATCATAACTACAAATTAAAAAGTAAAAATAGATAAGAAATTCTATGTCATGATAAAGGGTGCATTATATCAATAATTAGATTTCTTCTATTGAAGCGAAGTTTCAGAATCCGTTTATCTGTGACCTCACTTGGCCACGGAAATGGGGAGCAATCTTATTTAGGATGGCTGCTTGGATAGTTGTCTGCATTGATATCGTGTTGCTTCATACAGTAACCCAGAAGAAAAGGATTGAGATGATTAAATCTCCTATGATTGTTTTTAAAGGCTGAATTGAATGATTCAACCCAAAATTGTATTTAAAAAGTATATAATGATAAACTACTATTTGGTTAGTTAGAGAGATTGGGCCATCCAGTTCCCTCTTGCTCAGAGGGGGTACCTTCCTTGTTCAGTTCTGCCATATATTGATTTAACTGACCCTGAATGTTCTCGGATTGATCCTTTTAATAACTTTTCAAATTAAAGCAAAGCTTTAAAATGAAGGGGGGAGGGAAAGGCATAATCTTGATGAGAGAGATACCACGCTAGGGAAAATGAATATAAGCTAGGCATCTACATCTATGAATTCTGTTGACCTGGTCAGTAATGTGGGTGAGTGCTAGTGATGAGCCAATCAAATGAATGCCACATTGCTACCGTGCTGGAAAATTTTAAGCTTTATTCCATCTTTTCAGATTGCTTTTTATAAGCATCCTTTTGAAGAACAGTAAAATTGGGGTGCCTGGGTGGTTCAGTTGGTAAAGCACCTGAGTTGAGCTCAGGTCATGATCTGATGCGGTTCATGAGTTTGGGTCCCACTTTGGGCTCTGCACTGACAGCACACAGACGGTGCTTCAGACCTCTGTCTCCCTCTCTGTCTGTCCCCTGCTTGCTCTCTCGCTCTGAAAATCATAAACAAACATTAATAAAAATAAAGAACAGTAAAATGACAGTTTTGCAATTCTTTTAATGGCCTTTTCTTAAGAAAATTGTATTCTCAGAAACATTAATGCCACTCTTATCTAAAAACCTTTATCTTCATTACTATGAGACTGAATATAGCCTGAAAAGGCAAATGGGGACAGAATAGCAGCTGGGATACCAATATGGCTCTTTATACGTACATGGTACCTCATTCGGTACTGCCTGGGTACCACAGGGAGGGTTTTTGCTTACTCATATAAACCAGGTGTTTTTGATTTTGTTATTATTGGTGGCTGTGGTGGTGATACATGCGTGTGTATTCTAACGGCAGTGCTAGGAGTGACTGGTGTGTTAAAGCAATAGCAGAGCCCAAAGGGCACTGAATTTAGGACAAGATAATGTTCCAGGCTTTTTTCTCCTTTTACCTCCACACAATAGGCATCTTTTAGGCAATGTTTTAGATGGGGACAGATGTCCAGTAACTAGACACATCTGCCAGTTTTGGAGTCAGTCATTGGAGGCAAAGCAACATATGAAACACTTTACTTCAGTGGTACTTATGAAGGTAAAGTATGCTATACTCAGTAATGACTAGAAAGTGCTTTCTTCAATATTTCCTATAATTTTCTAGAGTTTTACGTTTTTATCTTTTTATCAAAACTTCATGGCTCAAAACATTTACAAGTAAAATTTATGGGAAAATCCATATTAATTGATATAATTGGTATTGATTTTATTCATATTTAATTGACATAGGTACGTATCATTTCTAGGAATGTTCAGGAAAAAGTGAGCAGAATAAACTCAAAAGGAGAAAGATATTTTACTTTTCAAAGTATGTTTATTTTAATAATTTTTTAATGTTTATTTATTTTTAAGAGACAGAGAGACAGAGTGTGAGTGGGGGAGGGGCAGAGAGAGAGAGAGAGGGAGACAGAATCCGAAGCAGGCTCCAGGCTCTGAGCTGTCAGCACAGAGCCTGTCGCGGTGTCACAGGGCTTGAACTCATGAACCATGAAATCATGACCTGAGCCGATGTGGTGCTTAACCAACTAAGCCACCCAGGCGCCCCTCAAAGTATGTTTTAAATTATGAATTCCAAGTTCTATCCACCTAAATTATTTTCTCCCATTATCACAGCTATTGCATCTTCCTTTTCATTCCATTTGATTGAAGACAGTTAGAATTCATATTTACTTGTCCTTTTCATCTTCTTCATACCCATGGTTCCTAAACCAAGAATGAACATTAGAATAACTTAAAAAAAAACCAAACCAAACCAAAGCAGCCATTGTCTTGCATCAAATCCCAAAAGAATTCACATTTAATAGGTTGGAAATAATGTCTTTAAGTAACCCTAAAGCATAATTATAATTAAGAAACACTACATCTTGGGGCGCCTGGGTGGCTCAGTCGGTTGAGCATCCGACTTCGGCTCAGGTCATGATCTCACAGTCCGTGGGTTCCAGCCCCACGTCAGGCTCTGTGCTGACAGCTAGCTCAGAGCATGGATCCTGTTTCAGATTCTGGTCTCCCTGTCTCTCTGCCCCTTCCCTGCTCACTCTCTGTCTCTCAAAATAAAATAAAGACATTAAAAAAAATTAAACACTACATCTTAAACTTTCTGGGATCACTTGCCCATTTGAAGATTCTATAATGAAAGTACCTTCTTCATTTAAAAAATGCACATGAACATAAACACATGGAAATGCAAATATACTTTCATAAAATTACATCCCAACACTTTGTTGCATCAAATTATATGACTCCCTCCTTATGATTCCAAGACCTAACAGTGTACATTTCTCCCCTTCATTTTATCCCAAACTCAACACTCTATTAGCCCTAGTTCCTCTCCCCGGCCTCCTTTTCATTTGAAAATAGACAACTTTGACTATGTTACATCTGGGTACAATTCAGGCCAGAGTTTACAGGTATAATGGAAAGTAATACAAAAACAAGTAGCCTCAAATTTTAGAGCACAGAGAAGGATAGCTCATATGCACTACTGCTTATTGATTAAATACTATGCTGTCTGGGAAAGTGTGGGAAAGGGGTCTCCCTGACAAAGAGGAGAAAATGGATCAAAATAAATAGTTCACGTTAATTACAATAGTGCCTTGGCTTAGTACTAAGAAAAAGTTAGGTGCTTGAACAGACACTAGAGAAAGAATGAGCAAATGAGTAAATGAACGAACAGCTGAAGAACTGGCTGAAAAAAAGAAGCAGAAAGGAGAAAAGACCTTGCTCTTTTCATGTTTAGTTGCCTCATCTGCTAAGTGGGAGCATTAGAAACAGTTTAGGTTCTCTTCCATTCTACAGGATTCCTGCATTCTTCATATTACTGGGTGAATAGAGGGAGGAGATCTATTCTCCAGGGGAAGGCAGGTATCCAAACTGTAGATAAATGGCCCTTGGCAAGAGAGGGGAGTAAAGGGGGATGGCGTATTTGACAATCTATAGTCAGGACAAGCTAAAGGCCAGCGGGTAAATTAAATATTTGGCACAAACTTTGTAATATTGGGGAAGCTTATAAAAACTATTGCTTCAATACAAAAATAAACAAAATTTATTACTTCAACTTCTGAAATAATGAGGCAGATCTATGTGCTTTCACATGAAACACTGTCCAGAATAAATTATTCACTGTAATAAGATCCAGAAAACAGAACACAGAATGCTATTATTTATGTGATGTGTCTACACAGAGCATCTCCGAAAGGATACATGAGAAACTGGTAATGGCGGTGTCTTTAAGAATGGAATCGGGTGGCTAGGAGAAATATTGGAGGGGAGATTTACACTGAGCTGTTATCATTTTTGAGTTCTGTATCATGTGCATATATTGCCTATCTATAAAATATTTCTAAATTTTAAAGTGGTACAAAATATAGTATTAATGAAAATGTAAAAACAGAACCAAAAGTTTTGGTCACCAGCAGAATTATATTTTAAATGCTGTGTTGTAGTCTGATAACATAGGTCTATAGCAGGCCAAAAATAATACATATGGTATATGCCCTACCTTCCCTATTTGTTGCTGTGTTCACCTTTATTTTTTAAATGCGACTAATATAGTGTTAAGACAGTTATAAATAGAAGCCTTTTGGTGAGATGGCACTCAGTGGAGCTCTGCTTCATCCAAATTCATATATGCAACAGTTTCATTAAGAAAAATCACAATTTCTTACACTTCGGAGACAATACTGACCTGCAAGAGGTCAAGTGTACACATGGTTTCCTAGGAGACTACTTTTTCAAGAACTATGAGACAGCATCAGAACACCATTTAGCCATAGTAATTTCCCCCTAGTCTCTAAAGTGGTGGTAACTCTACTAATCAATCTATTAATCTCTCTTGGAATGTGATGCTTAATTATTATGAAATGTCTAGGTCCTGACTGAAATGCAAGATAATCCAGCGTAAGTGATACAAGAAAAATCAATGTGGAAAACAAACATCATTTTTAACTTCATTTATTTGTAGCTTAAAATGTAATGCCATACGATCTTAACAATCAATTAAAAAAGGATTTATATTTGCATAAAACAGAAGCAAAACAGAAGGATATGAAATAAAATGCCATCTCGCTTCAAGTTTTCAAATCAGTACTTAGAGTACTAATATACATCTATATACATTGCAAGTATATATAAATATACTATGAGTAATCTTGAAACCACAATAAATATCAAGTAGGTTTTTAGGCACACGGCATAGGAAAATGCAGAATCTGCATAATTCTTGAGAACGCTGAGTGACTCATTCTTAGATCATTTTCACACATATATTTTACATAAAATATACAGCCATCGAGCACATGATCCCCAGTCACTTCTGAATCTAAACTGTCATCCAGCATTAGTGCCTTCTTATTCTTTGATACTATTGCTCTATACAGCTATTACATAAGAAAATATTTTGCAGTTTTCTTCAATTAATTGTCTAAGAAGGTATCAATGCTACCAAAATAAGTACAGCCTATCTACACAATATGTTCATGGAAATGTGCTTAGAGGCACCAACTTACAGAACTGTCATTGTAATACTGGAGGTTACCCTGAAGGCAAACTTATAAATTTTAAATTATACCATTTTTGAATTGCCAATACTATTAAACCAGAAATTATTACAAACTGAGGTAACACCTGTTTTTTTTTCTTTGAGATAGAAATGCTTGAAAAAACACCAACAGTATTTTGAAAAATTCTGACAAACATGAACTTCATTCACTGTAAGCTTTGTCCGTAACTCTTTCTGCGCAAATGTAAACCAAAGAATCTGAAGGAATGCTGTAGTTGAATTTACATATACTTAGGATTAAAGATCACAGCCAAAGAACACCTGAGATCGCCCTCTGATAAGTGAAGCCTAATGCTTCTCTTAGTAGAGCCAATATTCATTGATCAAATGAACCAAATAGAACCCACTGATATTTCCCCCTGGCTACAAGTCAGATTCTGGCATATCTGGCATATCTGCCATCAGGTACCCTATTCCATATCGTCCATTGGGAGCAGTATCCAGAGTTGGTGATCCACTCTGTTTGCGATAAATATTTTTACCAAAATTTGGAGATGACATCTCACTGGATATCTTTCCATGAATGAGGCTTGCATCATCTCCCTCTAAGTTTACAGGCTCCTTCAGGACCCTTCCTCTCTTATAGGTCACAGATGCTAAATTACCAGAACTATTGTCTATCAGGTTGCAGCGACGAATGATGAAGACGGCTGGCACAGGGAGCACTGCCAGGACCATCAGCAAGATGCAGACAATCATTCCCCACAGTGGATAGCTCAGGAATTCTTCAGATGCCTGTGAAAGCCAAAACACCCATTATTGATTATCCTGCTCTGCAAGTATGTGGGAGGGGGGGACTGTATTTATCTTGGGTTTGCACACAAGGAGTCTTGGGATGTGCTCTGGCCAACAAAAGAGACATCAATCAATTTCCAAGGGTAGGCATTACAACCCTTAGAGTTTCTGCCTCTGCTTCTTAGAATGCTGCCCTCTGTCCATAACACTAGGAAGAAGCCAAGAATGAAAGATTACATGGACAGAGACCAGCCCTCCAAATTTAATCAACTGTATGAGTTAGCTCAGGAAAGACCTAAAGAAGACTCGCCCAGCTCAACCTCAGCACCCTGAGAAATAATAAATCGGCATTGCTCCTGGTCATTAAGTTTGGGGGTAGTTCCATGTTATATGTGCCACCTTTCTTCCTAAAATCTGAAAATCTAAATTTTGTGGGGTTTTTTTCTTTTTAAAGATTTAAATATTTATTTATTTATTTATTTTGAGAGAGAGAAAGCACGAGGAAGGGAGGGGCAGAGAGAGAGAAGGAGAATCCCAATCAGGCTCCACGCTTAGCATGGAACCCAACACGGGGCTGGATCCCACAACTGTGAGATCCTGACCTGAGCCGAAATCAAGAGTCAGCAACTTAACCAACTGAACCCCCCAGGCAACCCCTAAAAATTTAAATTTTGGACCCAAGGTTTTTGTAAGGGTTAACAGTCTTGTTTATGCCCCAATTATGAATTTAGTTGTTATTATATAGAGTTATTGACCATACAAGAGTTAAAGGTCAGAAATATCTCTGAAAAATAAGGATTCTGGTTTTATAACAGCTAATCACTACTTTATTGTTATGTGGCTAATTTGCACCTTGAAAACAGAAATTGAAATAGTCATTGCTAATGTAAAGTAGTTATAACAAAACTTTCCTTCAATATTTACTTAAATTATGTGTACATGGCTAATGCATATTCTCTTGGTATACAGTGTCTGGGATATGATTTAATAAATTTATGTAGGAAAAATATTTCTGGAGGTTTGAGCAATAGGTTTTCTAGAATCAAAGACCCCATAATTATTGGTTCATCTGTGGTGACATAAACACAGTTACTTTAATGAGGACCAAATCAGTGTTTCTCATGTATTAAAAAAAAATCTACAATGTACAGCAAAATCACACATATTTGGGGACAAACAAAATATAAATCTCAAGGTCCTTGCATGAAAACACCACCATTCATTAACAGCAAAATATACTGTGAAGAAAGCAAAAGACAAAAACCCCTAAAATAATATTTTATGAATATTTTTCATAAATTCCTTATTTTGTATTTTACCTTATCTTCAATCCATGCATTATAGCCAGGAGGACTTAATCCCATATTCACAACACTAGCTATTAATAGTGATAACAGCATTAGAGGAGAAATATATTTCCACATATAGTAGTAATATCTGTTGGGAGCAAAGCCCAGCATATCTTTCAGGTCTTCCATAAACCTAAATAAAAAGAAAGTATTTAATTATGCCTCAAGTAACTATTCCCATACCTTAAAAAATGTTCATTATATCAATAGTTTGATGGGAGTTTAGCCATACCCTATGACATTTTATACTGAATCAAAAAATCATATTGGAAGATGACTTATAAATTAAGAACACTTATAAAGTAAAATGGAACCCATTAAGTACTGTGATTTTCATTTAGCAAAAGCCCTCTTAAAGTCTCCTACTGATGACTTTCTACTCTATAAACACAATATTTGCAATACATTAAAAATTCCCGGTCTCTTTTTTTACTTAGTAATAATAAATTAATATCATTCAATATTCAATCAATGTTTATATAATCTAAACTTTCACTTCTTTTCATAGTCTGAATTGAAAGAAGGTCCACACACTGTGACTGACTGATGTATTTCTTAAGTCCACTTTTCATTTCTAGGTTCCTCCTACTTGTCTTTTTTGTTTCTTCCAATTTTTCTGTTAAATCAGCTGGGCACTGTATCTCATAGTAATCCCATAGTCTGGATTTTTCTAGTTACATCCCCAAGTGTTGCTTCATAAGTACACCTGATCCTCCTGTTTCTGGTAATTTAGCACTTAAACCTAGTATTGCTAAGGCTTATGTTGTTGTGGTATCACTTACATGAAATAAAGTTCACCCCTTTAGGTAAACGATGTTAATACTGTCAAAGCATATAATCATTACGTACTATTCCATATCCCTTAGTATTTATCCAGAGATATTTACTGTCCACCCACCAATCCTTGTAGCAATGTTTCTGTAGGCTGTGTAAAAACAGTTGTCTATTAGATTCTTCAAAGAGAGTTCAGAGTAACTATAGTCCCCAATTTCTTGTAAGTTCACAATTGTCTGTGGTCACTACACTTGAATGTGAGTTTTGTAGGATTTACAGTCTTTGGCTTATATTTTCTTTCCTTGAGAACTGTAAATATTTCCTAACTATATACTAGTTACAAAAAGGTTTGTTGATTTCTTATACAAATTTTGATTGTTTTGTTTGCTTGTTTGTTTTAAAGAGGAAAGTGCGAACATAGTCCCCCACTATCACAAATTACGCAGTTGAGGTTCCCACATTTGGGGAAATCGCAGGGGTCAGCACATCCAGAGTGCAATGAATAAGCCTCACCCCAGGAAAATGACCTTCATGATCATGGTATCTCCACTGGCAGGTAAATATGATTGTTTTCTTTATTGTTTTTGCCTGGATAGCCCTTTATTTTTTCCTTTTTTTTTTTTTTTTTTTTTTTTTTTTTGTAATAGACTACATCCTGATGTTGGCCATTATGTGCATTTTTCCAAGTATATCATGTGCCCTTTCAACTTCAAGTCATCACTTATTTCAGGCAAGTTTCTTGAATTACAGTGGTACTGTTCTAGCCACTGCTTTTAGAAGATTTCATTGTACACATGTTGAGTCATCTTTGTATAACTCCTGTTTCTATTTCTTTGCTTTGCTCCTTTGTTATTTCTTCTTGCTTAAGAAATAAACATTTCCTCCTTTCTGGCTTCTAATTCTTGTGAAACTAGTCACTGTGCTTATTGTTTCCGTGTTCATTTTAATTTGATTGTCACTCGAGAAGTGTTTTTTATTATTAACATTCACAATTATTTCCTGAGTTCTATCAGCCCAGTTTTCAAATCTCCCTTTTCTCTAATTGTCATATTTCTTTATTTTAAAAAAAAAACTGATATATGTTGTTCTTTTGTGGCCTCTATCATTTAAAACAATTTATTTCATCTCATTTTGAAACACGGTTAGTTTTCCGTCTATTTTGCTTGTGTGTTTCTGTTTTCTGTAGGGATTTATTCTGCTCTTTCCTCTTTTTTTTTAGAAAAAAGCATTTTTTTCCATAAGATTTTACACCACATTCAAGTGAAGTGAATTTTAAAGATGGCAGAACATTTTATTTTTTTTTTTCACTTAAAAAAACAACAACACAGAGTTTCTTTCTTGAAAGGTTACTATTAGCCTCATAGGCAATGTATGCAGAGCACCGTACCTCATATACAGTAGGAATTTCATAGGTGCACATACAGTAGGAATTTAAGAGATGTAAGTTTAATAACTACTATTAGTAAGAGTATCATTTCTCCTCCTGTTGTCAACTATTATTACTATTAAAAAGAGATATTTTGTACTATGCCTATTGTAAATGACACATTGTGTAAATGGAAATCTACATTATGATTTTAATTGATCCATAGATCAGTCCAATGATAATATCAAATTCTAAAACAGTGCAAGATAGGTGTTGAGGGTAGTTTGATAGAGATTCCTAACTTTGAAATTAAGGTCTAATTTAAAGTTCTGGCTCTATTACTAACATACTGTGTCCTCCTATCTAAGTAAGGCCAATTTTCCATCTGCAATATAGGTATTAGTTACCGCAGGGTATTTTTATGAGGATTCACATTTAATGCATGTCAGACAGCTATTACTACTATTACTATATAGTACATAATTATTAAAGTCCCTCCTCATCTTTGCCTGGAGCTTTTGATAGTATTAAAAACATTTTCCAAACTTTGTCACAAAGCTCCTTCAATCCTGATAATATTCTCAACGTTGTTTGAGAGGACTCTGGTCTTCATGCAACACGCTCATTCCTACTTTACATAGACCTCTGGCAATCTTGATGATAATTAGTGCCTTAGTCCATTTCTGTTAACTAGAGGCAACAACTTTGGAAAATATTGTACAAAGCCTCCAGGAACCTTTTTCTTCTGTGATTACTCTAATGCCTCATTTCACACCAAGTATATATACTTTTGGCATTAAGCAGGTGTATAATTTAGAGGTAATTAGGAAAATAGGCTTTAAAGTTAAGCAGAAATGGCTATGAATCCCAGGTGTGCTTCTGTCCAGGTATATGATGAGTTAGTCACTTGGTGTCTCATAAGCCTGAGAAATGTGAAATGTGGACAACAATAATAACTTAAAACAACTTAACAAGGTTCTTGGAGCATAGCCATTACTCATTAATCTTGGAAGTTACTATTTGATAACTAGAATTAAATCAAAGCTCCAGAATCCTAGATTATATTACTATCTACACAATACTATCTAATCACCTAATAGTGTAATATACTTTATTAAAGGAATTGAATGAAAAAAGAACCTGCAAAAGATTTGATGTTGTTGCAAAGAATTTTCCCTCTAGTCATTCCCCTCCTCTTCTAAGTGAAATAGGTATTGACAATCAGTCTTTCCAAAACAGAGATAAAAAATGAATGCATAGATACTTACTTATCTATGCCATAAACAAAGGAAACAGCAATATTCTCCAAAATGACTACAATTAGCAGAGGCAACGTAGCAGAATAATCATCAAACATTGTAACGAAGTAATTTCCAGAACGTTGCACAAATATCAGGCCAATAATAAATGCCAGAAGACAACAGATAACTACAAAAGAAATAGATGAAAAAATTAAGCTTTTATTCATGAGCATCTTCTAAATTTAATTATTAATTATTATGTCCAAATAGTGTTGTTTTCAATTTTATAACTTGTCAATGATATAAATAGGCAACACCTTTCTTGATACTATGGAATACAATGCATTGGGAGTTAATTAGCTGGAGTTAGGCCCAGATATAATATGAATCCATTGTAAGACTCAACTCATCGCCCTAAGTCTGTGGAAATTTACTTACAAGCACAAATAATAAAGATAGAAAAACTAAGAAGATTTTAAAAGCATAAATCTCTCTAATATTCTTCTCTTTATTAATAACAAAGTGACCTTTTCAGGGGCTCCTGGGTGGCTCAGTTGGTTAAGCGTCCTACTTCGGTTCAGGTCATGATCTTATGGTTCATGAGTTTGAGACCCACGTTGGGCTCTGTGTTGACAGCTCAGAGCCTGGAGCCTGCTTCATATTCAGTGTCTCCTGCTCTCTCTGCCCTTCCACTACTCATGCTCTGTCTCTCTCTGTTTCTCAAAAATAAATGGTAAAAAAAATTATATATAAAAAAATAACAAAGCGACCTTTTCAGGTGGCAAATGTTCATAGATCTTTTCTACTTTTAATAATGTTTTATAGTTTTGGAAGCTCTTTGGAAGTTTTAAATTAATAATGAGACTAATGTAGCTCATAATTGTAAGATTGTGATAACTATTATATTTGATTGAAATATGGTTATTTTAAAGCATAACTGAAAAGAATACGATCAGACCTTGACTTAGCACCAACCCAAATCTCTATTTTGATACTGCATGAACAGATAAGTTGAGAATACAATTATGACAGGGTTGGGTAATCTCATTATCCAAGTAACAGAGAAGAATCTTCCAAAAGGAGTTTTTGGAGTAGTATCTAAGAAAGAGGCAAAAACTTCTAAACACCTACCATTAATATAAAAATTTAGAGAGGGTGCCTGAGTGGCTCTGACTCTGGATTTTGGCTCAGGTCATAATCTCATGGTTCATGAGTTCAAGACCTAAATCAGACTCCATGCTGGCAGTGTGGAGGCTGCCTGGGATACTCTCTCTCTCTCTTTGTCCTTCTCCAGTGTGCGCTCCTGCGCTCCCGCTCTCGCTCTCGCTCGCTCTCTCTCTCTCTCCCCCTCTCTCTAAGTAAACAATAAAAAAACTTTATAAAATTTTTTTAAAAAAAACTTAGATTTCTGGGATCTATAAAATATTCCCATATTTTCATAGACTATTCTCTCACATACACAGCAAAGGACTTGTCAAAAATGAAAGATGACTGTGTTCTACTCAACTACCTTTTAGAAGAGGAGAGTACAAGTAATAGAACAGGTAATGGCAGTTTGGGAGGGTAGAAAACAGACATCCTTGGGTTCAATCAGATGGGGGTTCCCTAACAATCCCAGGAAGTTCAATGAAGTCATTACCTCCATCTCTGAAGCGCTATGCTAGTGGTATGAGTTACATCATACGTAAATGAGGATTATACATAAACATACAATGTAGAGAAGGGAAAGTAACATTTGCTTGGAGTTTATCACACACTGAAATACTTAAATGCTTGCCGCAATATTCTGTACTCAAAGTCTCTGGATGGAAGTAGCAGTGCTTGAACCACAGCCTGTGTCACTTTCACTCTCTCCTACTTATACCATAGTACATGGTAAATAAGAAGAAAGCATATTCTAGGTGATACAGATGGTAAAAGTTTTGCTGGAGATGTGAGAGGAAGAGATTATAAAGAAGTGACTCACCTAATTCCTACTGGACTATCAGGGAAGACAAAAACACATCTGACAAAAGATAATGGAGGAACGTTTTTTCAAGGCGAAATACTACTTTAAGTATAGGTATGATCCCAAAAGACAGGTAATGGGTCAAGGGAGAACATTCACTTTGCTCTGAGGAAACAGATCCTCCAGTGGGGGTCACCAAATACTACCTTGTGGGTCTTCCCTCTACACGGTTGCTTTTCCCTTAATTTTGCAAGCCCTCTTACTACAGGAGGGTTTAGATACGCGGCAAAGATGACAAAAGCAGCAATGATGTTACTTAACATGAACACCAGGCAGGATATCGATAGCCTTGAACGAAATAGAAACTTCAGAAGGAGAGACTGCCTTTTCGGAGAAGATAGGGAGGTTTCTCATTTAATTTCAGCTGAGCTGAGGATATTTAGATATAAATATTTAACAAGCTGCTGAAGTTGTTTTACACGCACATACACAAACTTAGCAGAGCAGTAAGTGATAAAGATACATATTTGAGAGCTGTTTATATGTAAGTCATTACTAAATCTTTCAGAGCTAAAAACTGAACTTTGAAGAACTTATATACTACTGCCTTGCATTTAATATCATATATGTATTCTTTTCCCAATTTGTTTTTGCATCACTTACCAACACGGCTCCTGCACTCTGGTCTGGGCTGGCTTCCTTAACTGTTCCCCTTTATCTCTATTTATATATGCTAACCTGAAGCTATTACTAAAGCTATCCTCTGACCCCTAAAAGACCCTTCCTCTTCCCCTTTCCAATTCAACTTCCATCTCTTTTACTGATAGTCCCATCATATATTTAGGTGACCTTTGCTGCTTCCTAATTCTTAATGTTAAATCACGATTATGCTATCTATCAGTATATTACATGGTGTAAGTCTTATCTACCCCAACTTGGTTTTAGTTATCAGTACTATTATTTTTGGAGACAAGTCTCTCCTATATTTCTGCATCTCTTTTATAATTTCTGTTATATCGTTTACATCCTTTCAATGCAAGGATGATGCAGTACAAAACTGGCATTTTAAAAATGCTTGCAGTTTGGACTTATTAATAACCATCAATATGGAACAATTGTTTTATTTTCTTTCTTATTTAGAAGTATTAGCTACTAGTAGGCCACAAGGGCGATTTTAAATGAGAATTAAATTTAGATCTATCTGTTTCAATTATGCATTTTTTGGAAAAGAAATATTGGATCTGAATGTTTAAAAATATTTGTCTTGTTTACAAAGTTATACATAAACATTCTATGACTTTATTCTAGTGTCAGTAATTCATGGTAGTGATATTACTACTACTAAGAGTGATATAGTAAGTAATCACTCATAATTTATACAACCTATAGAAAATCTATAATTTGCATAGTATATAAATACATAAATAACAAATAATAGTAATACATATTAACACACAGAAATGAATAAAACACTATCTCATTTCCATCTCTGATCTCTCACCAAAAGTAACATGGCCTGTATCAGTTCAATGAAAAGTCAAATACATAAAAACTCACCAGTAAGAATTTCTTTCCTCACTTTGAAAGTGTCCACAATAGGTGTGATGATCCCTTCAATGGTTCCAAACATGCTGCCAAGCCCTAGATTGACCAGCATGAGGAAGAACATCACTGACCAAAAGGGAGATGCAGGGAAATGTGTCATTGCTTCTGTAAAGGCAATAAAAGCTAACCCAGTGCCCTGAACAGCCTGTAAAATATATATAAAATAGCGACATTAGTACTGAATAATGTTAAGTGGTAGCTATATATATACATATGTATATATATATATCAATTACAAAGAGGAGGGTAAACTGAGTCATACTTGAAAATTACTGGAAATAAACAGGCTGATATCATGTTGTCTCCTAAGAAACTGTACCTCCAAACACACTTAAAGTTGATTGCATGATGTTATAAAAACAAGAGACCAGAATTAAAAAAAAAAAAAAAAAAGAACTAACGTTTAAGTTAGTAATTAAATCTGTCTTTATGGAACTCAAGATTTTTATATAAATGATGGCTCCATCCATAATTTCCTGCACATGATTCTTTATGCTTAGTCTCCTGTATAGTTAGCTATCTTATGCAAAGGATTAATGGCCAATCTCTTCATTATATTTTCCTTTGTGGCAATACAGGGAAAGGGCAACAACCAGTACAATGATATTTATTAATGTTCACCTTTTTGTGTTTATGAAAATAAATGACAGTGGCTGAAGAAAAGGACTTAATCAGGACTTGTTAAACATAAATACTAGAATGGCCAAATATTCATATGCCAAAACAATCATACAATATAGAAATGATAGTCATAATTCAAACTCTGTATTACAACATTATACCAGGAAAGGTATCAGACTAATTTCATTTTATATGATGAAAATTAGTTTATATCTTACTTTATATTATTACGGCTTAATCAATGGGATTGCATATTAAAGTAAAGCAATCCTTAATGATGTAAAAAAGTTTGTTCTTTTGATTTCTCTCTTATTTTTTTCAACTTTGTTTGTCTACTTTCTTAAATGTTAACTGTTATTAAAACAAAATCTTAAACTAAAGAAAAAGAAAGTATGTTCTCTGAAATTAAAAATGCTAATTTTGGAACAGCCTAAATATTCCACAGGCATTTTAAAGGTCATTTTCTTAAAAGATGTTTTCTGGGCAATGCATATTTTAACTGACTGATGACTATTGTATTGTTCAAGCAAAACCTACTAACTTTATTTAGCTCATCTTCAATTTGGCAGGAATTGAGATGAAGAGCAGGAAACTCTTCTTCTTTCACTTTTTGAATGATGTCATAAACTAAATGATAATCTTCTGCAGTAACAGATGACAGGTTGATATGATGAGGAATAATGTCCTGACTAATGTTGCCCATTCTCAAAAATTTTACGATCATTTTCGAATTTCTGGAAAATAGAACAACATATTAATGGACATTTATAGGCTTGGGGGGTGGTATACTTTTCATATACTCATGCCATCAAAAGCTAAAGGAAAATTAAAATCCATACTCTGCGATGCATTTCTCATTTATGACATTTGCTTTGAAGCCCAGAACTGCAAACACCACCAGTGTTGCCAGGACAGATGTAAAAAAGTTAATGAAGGACACCAGGACAGCATCGAAGTGGCAATTGTTGTCTCTTTTGTTGTAGCTTGAAAAGGCGATGACGCCACCAAAGCCCAGACCTAAGGCAAAGAACACCTGGGTGGCAGCTTCTCTCCAGACCTTGGGCTCCAGCATCATTTCAAGCTGTTTAAAATTAAACATAATAGAAATCAGCTGCAAAATAATATTTACGAATAATCTACATGGAATCAGTTCTCCTATTTAAATATATCCTAATGATATTTATGCACTCAAAGGTTATTTAAACTTGGGTGATAATCTATTCTTAAGTAGAAATAATAAATTTTTCACTCAGTAGTAAAACAAGAAAAATGAAGAAAGACTACACACAAACATGCAGATGGAGATTTTACTTACATGGAGATTTTCTACCTATGGAGGAATGTTTTAATATCTTTAAGACAAATAAATCAAAAGGACTATTTCAAATTAACTATCTTCAATCATCTCCTACTTATGCCTTTGTTTTCTTCCCAAAGCAAAATAACTTAGCAATAATACCTAATTATTTAACTAATATTCTAAGTTTTGTGTTTTCAGGTGGAAGTCTAACAATCAAAGGAGATAATAAGCAGATTATGAGCTTGATAGAGCGGACTATTTGTACTTTGCATATTCACATTTGTAGTCTTCAAGAGTTGCCTGAAAGCCTTTTCTTTGAAAATGGAAGAACTATAACTATATCATTTCCAAGACACTTTCAGATCCAAACTTTTAAAGTTCTGAACCTGTGCTGAATACATATTTCAATTAACAGCTTTACTTCTATAACTGTGCATAATCAAACCTTTCAAATGGAACAATTAATCTTAACCATATCTGACACAGATGTTAATAAAGTTAAGTTTGATTTCAGTAACAACAGTGTTTAAATTGGTATTGTATCTCTTTTTACTATTGCAGTGAATTTGTTCTCATTAGAAGCAACATCAAACATGGCTAAGAACATGAGTTCCAGTTTCAGATCCTGATTCAGCCATTTCATGATCTAAACACAGTGCTATCTAGAGTAAGTGGCTGCTCTCTCTGAGTTTCATCTTCCTCAACTGAAGATAGGAGGAACAAGGCATATACCAGTCTACCATATTCCCTACCTATCACACTCTTGTGCTAAATAGTCTTTGACATAGATGGACTGTACAGGTAGGCACACTGATAAGTACTTTGTATGGATTATCTCATTTAATCTTCAGAACAATTTATGAAATTTGTTGCGACTATTGTCTGAATAATAGAAAGATTAAGTAATCTGCCTGACGTTACACAGCAGTTCTGGGGTAAAGCTGAAATATGAACTCAAGTAGATTCCAAAATGCATATTTTCTCAAATATTAGGATGTACTGTTCAATTAATTTTAGTGATTATTATTAAAATATAATATTTTCATGAAACGTAATCATGATCATATTTGTCATTTACAGAGATTTAATTAAAATATGCATATAAAATTTGATCTTATTACATTATCATTCTATCCTTAGTACTGATCTAAAATACACAACCATCTATCTCTACTCTACCCACTAGATGGCAGGCAACACCTATTTACTAAAGGCATTATTCAGATTACTTGCAGTTCAGGAACTAAATCTGCATTCACTGTTCTGGGAATAGTTTGTGTGCCTTACTTTATCCCTTGGACAAGCAATGTAAATTAAAAAGTAATTGACAGCTTATCACTATCAGATCAACTATCACACGCACATCTATCTACAGTCAGTGAAAAAGGAAGTGAAGAAAGAACTAACTATATTTTAATAGTGATTTCCCAGTCCTGGTTTAAAATGTTAATAATGCTACAGTTTTAAATATGGGGCCATGTAAAAGTGTCATATCAAAGTATTTAAATTCTAAGATATCCATTTAAATCAAATATTCAGAATTATGTCACAAGCAATAGCCAACTTGTAAAAAGTGATATTCCAGAAGTTTACACCAAAGTTTGTTGTTTTAAACTCAAAAATCTTTCTTAAAATATTATAATACAAATATTTTTCGATATTAAATATGGCCCACTCGAAGCCGACTTAAATTATAATACAGCTGAAATCTATAAATCTTCAATCGTTACTCACGGAGGAGTTCCAACTCTAAATGCTAACCATGACTTTTGAATTAGTCAAGAAAATCAGATACCAGTGGCAGCATTTTTGCTACTAGAGAATGAATACCAAGCTGGAATATGATAGCCAAAGAACACAGCCTCTGTTACATAGTATCAAGGCAGCTGGCAGGACTGACAAAGAATTCCAGGGAAGCTAATTTCTGCCTAAATCTCACAGCAGGATGATGGCTGCACAGTCACCCCTCAGATAACTTCCAATTTCTGAACTAATTTTGAAACTGTATCTTTGTAACTCTGTGTCCGCCAATAATAGTGTTAGCAAATTAATAGTAAGGTGTAACTTCATTTCAGTGACTTACTAAAATGTATGTACACCTCAAAGCTTGTTTTTGTTTCCTGCCAAATCAATTTACCAAAGCCACAAGGGCTGATTAAACAGGTTCAATGTGCCCAGCATTGGGTTCAGCTCTAACATGAATAAAAGAACATAAGTTCTGAGCCTTTTATGGAGCCTAATGAGAATCTCCCTGAAATGTAAATGCATTTATAAAAGTTTCAAAACTTTCCAAACTTGACACTAGAAGTATTATTCTAGGAGGCACAAATACCTCAAAACAAAAACACTGATTTTCTCTGAAACAGGATTTTAGAGCACATAAACATTCTCAGCCTCTATTCATGGATTTTAGATGATCTGTCAATCTTCCAGACATTAAGCAAATTATGTTGTGTTTTTCTGGTAAAAAAGTTCTTAGTATCAGTTTTTTCTAAGGTGTCAATTACTAAAGGTTAAAAACCACTGACTTAGAGAAGGAAGAGGAGTAAAGACGGAAAAGTTCTAAAATATCTCAGTGTAAAAAACTGGAAGTGAATTTACTATAAAAGAGGAATTTTTGAAGTTCACATAGTGATAGTCTTACTCTAGAACAACAATGCGACACTGAAAATGGGAGATGGATGGATATAATTATAGACATATAAAAGCCCTGGTTTTTTTCCCTAGGCTGGTTAACATAACAGTTATAATTTAAAAGGCTAATGTACATATGTTAGAACAATTATCCCTTAAGTCTAATTGTGGGAACATTTTAACAATGGACATAATGCTTTTATGATTGTTAAGCCTTAAATAGAAATGCAGTACATACCTTAGGGGTAAACATGTGGCGGATGCCATCAATTGAACCATTTAAAAGGAATGCTCTGATTAGGAAGCATATAAGTACCACATATGGGAAAAGAGAACTAAAATACATGATCTACAAAGGAAAAGAAATATAGGTGAGACACACTAACATCCATATTCCTTTCTATAGTTAAGGTTATGTGTCCTCTTCTATACTTTGACAGTCTGTTTTTATAGCATGATTAATAATACTATTAATACCTTGTATAGCCATCATTTTAGAATGGCTTATTAGTTTTAACAGAATGTGACTTAAGATCTTATTTGAGATATAATGAGAAATAAGGACTCTCTCTTACTTACACTCCTTTAAAATAGTCCATAGGTATGGTGTAACTTGATTTCTTATAGTTCACAAAATAAGCAATATTTAAGAGAAATGAATAGTTACTGACTCCCTAATAAATATTTACTTTTATTGCTTTAGGTGAAAGCAACATCAAACAGGTCTTTTATTTTCATTATTCGAAATTCCATTATAAGTCTGTAAAGCTTTTGGAGTAGAGAGCGGCTCCTGTTAAGTCTTCCCAAGACTGAATAATTAGTAATGTCAAGGTTTTACTTTCTGCTTCTCAAGTTTTCACACTTAAAGTTAACCAAATGTTTAATCACAGAAAAGCAATTGTCCTAACCAGACATTTGCTGCTTTCTTGACATCTCCATGCAGAAGCCTAACAGGTCTCTAAAACTTTTCAGCTCCAGAAAAGAACTTCTGACTTCCTCCCACAGGTGTCCCCACCCATCTCCACCTCAACAAATAGCCCAACCATCCATCCAGGTGCTAAAGTCAAACACCCAGAAGTAGTCCTCCACCACTGGTAATATTCTCCTAGTTTCCAGGCTACCACTCAGGTTATCTTATTCCTGCTTAACTCATTCCCGGGATTCTAATACAGTTGCAACCAAATGTGAGTTCCTCCCTCCGACCTCACATTTCAGCGCCTCTCTTCCCAGCTCTACCATGCTTCCTTCCCCCAGCTGAGCCCGGCCCCCAAGCCCTTGCTAGCTGCCTCAGACCCAGCTCTGCAGCTTCAGAACAGAGTAGGGCTGCACCTGCAGTCTGAGGCACTCATCTCCTGACCTGCACGACTCGCTCTTCTGTTATCTATGTCTCACCTTCATCTTCAGTGAACTAAAACATGAGGGTCAACCGAATGAACAGCAAAAGTAAAGGATATTTAGGTACTGACACAAATTTCAAAAAAAGATCTTTGATGAGATGAGGAGAGATTACGTGACTTGAAATTTCACTATAAAACACATTTTTATGTTCTTTCTTTAAACACGTTTTTAAAAGCACCACTTTCTATCAATCTTTAATTCACAACCTAGAATGACATGGTACTTGTAGTTTGCCCACAGACATTTATAGCAGAACTTGAGGAAGGTGTGGAGGGCATGCAGGAGTGATTATTAGCCCAATCAGGAGGGGCTCTAATATACTAACTTTTCCAGAAGATTGAATGCCTTTGATCATAGCCAAGCAAACTACAACCCAGGCGGCCAGCAAGCAGACGGTCATTTTCCAGTTTAAGCCCCCACTCTCAGAAATGGAATTGGAAATATTCAGGGCTTCTCTGTACCAGTAATAGGTGGTGGCGGAACTTTTTTCACATTCTGGTTCCACGACTGTAGAAAGAAAGGAAATACAGTCATTTCAGACTAGAAAGAGTAATGAGGTACTTTTTCCCCAGTAAGCTTATATTTATAAGCTTAATATTCTTAATTAATTCTTAAGAATTCTTCATTCTTATTCAGTTCTTAACATTTATAGAAAAGTACTACTATTCTCCAGAAGTATTTACATTCACAATGAAAACACAATGATGCGAAACTGTGAAAAATCCACAGATATGTTTCTTATCACACATTTCTGAAACAGGAATATCTGAGGTTTTTTTTTTTATAAAAGTAATTAAAATACATTGGGTTTACAGCTCTTTCCATCCCCAGAGTTATCTGACTGACTTCCTGGGGCAGACCTGTCAAATTTGCTTGCTGCTGGTCATATGTGACTTTTGACATTAAATTAATCTAAAGTGGCATTTGCTGTAAATGCAAAGAATGTTTTTTTAGAGACTTAGTACAAGAAAACTAATGAAATTATATTAATAATTTTATATTATTTGTTGAAATGTTAATATTTTGGAAAAATATTTCACTGACTTTTTGTTTTAAATGTGGCTACTTGTAAACTTTAGACTACACATGTGAATTTCATTCTACATTTACTGGACATCACTACTATAGGGAATTGTCCTGTATTTACATTCTAGGATTTTAAAAAGGGATGGGAAATCTATGAAACAACAGAACAAGAGGCATAAAAACAATTACTCAATTCAAATTCTTTTTTTCCTATTTTTAATTTTATTTTTATTCTATTATCTCCTTTATGATTACCTGAATGTCCTTTTTTTTAAAAAAAAAATTGTATTACTCAAATATAATTGACAGACAATGTTATATTAGTTTCAGATGTCCAATATAGTGATTCGACAATTTTGTACAGGACATGATGCTCACCATAAGCATAGTTACCATCTGTCAGCATACAATGTCATTACATATTCTTTACTATATTCCTTATGCTATACCTTTCATCTCCATGACTTATTTTCACCTAACACCATGGGGCACAATAACATAACTTGGGAAGACTTAGTGAAATTACATGGTGCCAAAGTTCTCTCTGTTCTAAATCTGCCAATCCTAAAAGTGAGGTAAGCCTGTTATGATAATAATTTTGACAGATTTTTCCACATTATTTTAAAAGGAAAAATATCTCAAAATCTCACTCCCTTGGCAACTTTATGATCTTTATATACAAAAACACATGATACATGTCTTACAAGTATGTGAAGCATTTTTCACCAAAGGACATTGATCCCAAGGTAGAGGTTGCTGAAAAGACTGAGAAAAATAAAACAAACTCCAGCCAATGATGACATTGTAGTAAAGAGCCACAAAAAAGCACACCTGCAAAACAAAACAGTGAGATTACATTACATTTCTCATGCCCATCCTTGGAAATGAGATGAAATGCATAAAACTTATGCAACATTTAAAAAATCCTCCTAATTTCATTTTTATTTGAAACACATTATCTTTTCTAAAAAAGATGTCTCTCATAGGTCTTAACATGCATTATCAAGATTGACCTATATTAATATTTACAGCTTGGTTTATGTTATTAGTGCAAACTCTGATGGTGTTTTTTAAAAACGCAATTAAAGAGGGGCGCCTGGGTGGCTTAGTTGGTTAGGCATCCGACTTTCGCTGGGTCATGATCTCGCGGTTCGTGGGTTCGAGCCCCGCGTCGGGCTCTGTGCTAACTGCCAGCTCAGAGCCTGGAGCCTATTTCAGAGCCTGTGTCTCCCTCTCTCTCTGACCCTCCCCTGCTCACGCTGTCTCTCTCTCTCTCTCTCTCCTAGAAATAAATAAAAATATTAAAAAAAAAAAACACACAATTAAAGAGCTGAATAGAAATACATAAACTCAAAGGTTTCATATAAATGTAAACTATTCAATTACAAACCCTGTAAAAATTGTATGGCATATACCATACCAGGAAACTTACTACACAACTTGCAAATCCAATGCCACCCAGTTTAGGGCTTATGTAATTCCATACACCAATGCTTCCTCGCCGAATTCTTTGACCCACAGAAAGTTCCAGGAAAAAAAGAGGAATACCTATTACCAGAAGCAGTATTAAATATGGCAAAAGATAGGCACCTACAGAGACAAGAACAAATAAAATAGATTATATTTAACAGTAACAGTAGAGAATACACTAATTTTGAAAGTCTCATAAAATACAATATTTGAACTTCTATACAGTATAGTTACAAAGGACTTTAAAAGAAAATGAAGTTTCATCATTTTAAACTTTCTGGTATTTGAAACCCAAATTTGACTGCTACAAAGGGTTTTATTTTAAAAAATAAAATTGTGATTAAAGTAAGAAAACAGTTTTTAGTTTCATTTTATTGAGAGAGTATGACTTCATTTTCCATAAAAATAATTGATTTCTTAAAATTAATTGTTTTCTCAACTAGGTTTCACAAACTTCTAGAAATCTTATTCACAGAATGCTCATCAAGTGATTTATTAAATCTACTCAAACTTATATAAATCAAGCATTCCAAGTTAGATAAATTAGAGTGAATGAGATTTTATAGTATTAAAGCTGACTTTTCTCCCTGAATAACACCAGGGGAGAAGTGGCTGACAAGATTGAAAAAAGAAAAAGAACTTCTACCTCAGACAAATGTGATTTTTCCCCCATACGTACTTCATTTACCAAGTACATTTCAGGAATTTTTTGTTTTCCAAAATTCTGTGAAAGGGTGGTGAGACTGAGTGAAAAGCTAAGGTATGTAATATCTATTATAAAATACATGTGCATATATATATTGTCCTTGTAGTAAGGCTTTCATACTTAAAAATTATTTTATAGCTAAATCTCAAATTAAGACATACTACTAATTATTTTAGAATGTGAATTGTTTGACAATGTTAGTATTAGATTCTATTAATTGATAAAGTTAAACGTGAAATGTATTCATTCCTACATAAGAATACATGTACAAATCATTCATTAAATAACCTCTAGGATAGAATTTCTTCATTCAAATTTCTTATATGAAGTTCTGTCCAACCAGATACTGTCAAGTAAATCATGCAATTGATTGGTGTCAATGCATCAAATGCATTAATAATAAAATAAGCCATTTATTGTATTTTCCCATAAAAAACTATTTAATGGTATTGAATAGATTTTAGAAGTTGTTCAAATTGTTCTGGTGGTTATTCTGCTTAAGAAGTAAACATTAATTTTTTTTCAAATTATTGATCTCAGTATATATCTCTGAAATAATGACTATGTGCAAGAATTTCCCTAATATAGTCATCTATAGAAAATCTCTACTTTCTTATTATGGATTTTCAGTCTTTCGGATTTAAGTTGATTCTACAAATGGGAATGTGATGTAAAGCATGGATGCATGAGCCTATAAAACAGATCTATCAAAAATCTAGTTCTTTAAAATTGTATTTATTTAAATTCAAGTTAATAAACATACAATGGAGTACTGGTTTCAGAGTAGAACCCAGTGGTTCATCACTTACATATAACACTCAGTGCTCATCTCAACAAACGCCCTTAAAAAACACACAATAAAAAAATCTAATTTTTAAAATGATTAGTAACATTCAGGTGCTAATGACCTGGAAATGTTTCCCAAAGGACTGAAAGAACATTTTAAACATGAACTTAATCTTAGAATGTGAATGCATTTATATATATGTGCATGACTAGAGAGGGAGAGAATGAATTAAAGCTGGCGATCTTTCCTTAGTTATATAACTAAGCATGCATGACATTCTCTTAGATACTTAACTTTTCTTCTGACTCAAATTTCTTCTAACATTAACCTCCATATGAAAAATAGGCATAGCTAAGATATACATGAACATTTACTATTTGCCAAGGCACATTTCTAGGCATGCTACATGTAGTTACTCATTTATTCCTTACAAGAATCCAAGGCAGAAAGTACCATTATTATCCTCATTTTACAAGTGTGGGAACTAAACCAGAAGTAAGTTAACTTGGAAAAGGTCATTTGGCTAGAGTGGGAAAGAGCCGAGTTTCAAGGCCAAATTGACTTCAATCGTGAGCTGGTAGCTTCCATATTACGCTATTTATTAAGCTGAACCACTGTACTTTAATATCTTAAAACAAATCAACTTATGCTGGCTCTATCACTTTTTAGTTCTATTATTCATAAAATGCCTCAAGTGACAGATGAATGAGATTCAACTAGTCTGAGGCTGGTTGACTCAACAGCCAGAAAATACTACTCAAATACCCATAAGGCTCAATACTATACCGCATGTTGGATACAGCCTTTTGTATTCTGACAGCACTTTTGAAATAATAAAGTCCACTGGCATTTTATATCACTGTCTAGTATATTTTATTTGAAGACAAGAAACAATAATAGGAAGAACATTTTGGTTCCTTTTACATATGACAATAAGGAGGAGCCACTCTTGCTAATAACTAATTTCTAACTATGAAATCCTTTCAGTTATCCACCAAAACAAAATTTGTGTTAAATGGATGGCAGACTTCAACCAAGACAGCCTCTTTCCTTAATAGTATGGTCAGTAAGGCTCATAAGGTGAAAGGCTTAAAAATCAGAATTCCTCTTTTTCTAGTCTTGGCAAATGGGACGACTCATGAGAAAGAAAAAGCAGGGTAGTACATTGCTGCTTATACCTGACTTGATAAATAATTCCTATGTGATGTTAATGACTAGCTAAGGAGCATACAGTTTCGATGGAGTGATGTATAAAGCATCCCATCACTGACATCAAGAGGTACTGATTCTTACTTCTCAGGCAGATCTGTCTAACAGGCTACTGTTTCCAAACCTGTTGTTTTGTGCCTGGTTGAATTAACTAAGCAAGATCATAAATATATTTTGTCATCAGAACACCTTAGCTTTTTATCTTTTAACCCAAAAAGAAATTTCAAAAATGAATGATTATAGTATTTCATTTGATTTGTACATCAAATATAAAACCATATTTTTGTCTAGTCAACTAAACTATCACAAATTGGAATCAAATACCAAAATATTCTTTCTACCCTTTGCATGATGAAATTCAGTTACTATTTAGTTTTTAATCCATGTACATATATAGATAATTAAATTTCAACCCAAATGTTTGTTAACTTAACATTACTTGACTTTAGTATCCTAGAGAGCTTGTGTCCTACATGAACAAGCCATTCCCTTGTATATATTTTTATTGACTTTTAAGACAACTTTTGCTAAATAGCAAAATAGGAGTAGAACCCAGAGAGGATGTTAATTTCTTTAAAGTTTTTTTTTGAAACTAAACATTATCCCCAAATACTATGGAATTAGGAATCAAATATATATGATATCTAAGGATGAAGAATGTCTGGCATTACATTAATTATTTGGTTAAATCCCTTCTACTGGGATCTACAAAATTCTGGCCAGCATTTGAACACTATTATTATTCTACATTATATGCAATTTTTGTATGGAAAAAGGAAATTATTTCAAATTCAGAGTTCATAAATTGTGGAGAGAAGATTCTTTATGACCTGTTTCACCAGTGTTGTCTTACATCAGAAACTTTAGGTTTTTCTCCAAAGAGAATAACTGACAGGCACAAGGAATGCCTCTAACATTTCTTAGAAAGGTCAGTAATTTAGAGATGTTTAATAACATCCACAGAAAGAATCTGAGAATGTATTACCCTTAAGAAATCTTTCTTTGAGTATTCATAACAAGCCATCTGCCTCTATGGAAACCTAATCTGAAAACAGAGGTGAGCTTACTTCCAACAAAGGAGTCTCCCTGGCTTTACAATGGAATTCATACTTTCTGAAATAATGAGACTGCAGCAACAACAACAGCTGTTTGAAACAGTCAATTACAATTTACTTAGCAACGTATCACTGAACAACAAAAACAAAAACCCCTAAAACTTACCACCTCCGTTCTTCTGACACAGATAGGGGAATCGCCACACATTTCCTAAACCTACAGAAAATCCAACTTGGGCCAGGATGTATTGTAGTTTACTGTTCCAAGCTGGTCTTTCATCTTCAACTTCCAATTCCTCTTCAATATCTGTATCTTTTTCCTCCTGAACATCAACAATTAGTTCACTCTTCTTAAAAGCATCATCAGCTGAGTCTTCATTGGAGAGAAGGTCTTTGACAGACTCAATAACTTCATCGTCTAATTCTCTTTTCACCACCTTGCTATTCTTCGGCATTGGAAAGTTTGGTTATTATTATTTTTTAAAAATCCCTATGATAAATTTGTCAACTTTTTTTTGAACGATGTTAACTGATATGAATAAAAGATGGAGGAAGGTATCAAATAAATCTTTGATTCAAGGTGATATAGTTTGAATGGATCCTGGATCTGTATGTCCAATTCTATAGGTACCTGTAAAATTTTAAGTTGAAAAACAATAATATTTAATGAGAAATATATTTAAAATACTGAAGACTCTTTATTATTAGTTTTTATGAGAAAAACTCTTTCTACAGAGTATGAGACATATGAATATCCTTGGCCCTTCATAGTTTAATGTTAACAGAAGTATAAAAATTGTAAAGTACACATGTGCTTCAGACACATTTTGTTTTAACGTTTATTTTATTTATTTATTTATTTATTTATTTATTTATTTATTGAGAGAGAGGGAGAATGAGCGGGGCGGGGGGGAGGGGCAGAGCACAGAGAAAGAGGGAGACACAGAACTGGAAGCAGGCTCCAGGCTCTGAGTTGTCAGCACAGAACCTGATGCAGGCTCAAACACTTGAACAGTGAGATCATGACCTGAGCTGAAGTAGGATGCTTAAACAACTGAGCCACCCAGGTACCTCCAGACACATTTTCTTTTAACTAACTTCTTCCTTCTTACATAAATCTACTTTGATTTCAGATATACTCTAATGCACAATAAATTGGTGTTCATTAGTAATTATTTTGTGACCCTTTTTCTTAATTTTTCCTTTTTCCCTCTCTGACTAAAGTACATTCCTTATTTTATTCCTCATAGAATTACATATGCAATTATTACATGTCATCCCTATAAATCTGTCTTATACAGAATGTCTTCTGTTCATGTATTCTGTTCACTCACTTGATATTCATTGTAATAGGGCTACAATTCAGGGATACAAACATTCACAAATTATACAATGTCTGCCTTAAAGGAGCTTATATCTGATAGGGTGAAAGGCACATTCCAAACAATTATACTATGTTGCATAATTTATATGATGCAACATCATTAGTATAGGAGAGATCAGAAATGTTGCATAAAAGCAGCATTATAGTTGGGCAGTAATAGAGTGAGGCCACACCAAACATAAAGAATAGGATAAAAAAGATGCAGGAAGTGGTAAAAATTATTATTTGCGTAAACATTCTCTCAAATGACCCAAAAAACATACTGCCACCACTTTGGCATTTTCCTTTTATTTCATTTTATATTTCATATCCTTTTCTCTGTTCAAATATAGACTCAAGTAAGTCTATAGGGTATGTTTGCAAACTAATGAGATTGTTTATTTCAAAAAGTGACTAAACATATGAATGCTTCTCTTCAAGATTGGGTCAAGAGACTTTGAAATAATATCCCAAGAGGTCTGCCATTTGTTGCCAGAAAAAAAAAAAAAACCAAAAACAAAAAAAAACCCAATTATTTGATGTGACTTCAAATTCAAAGTCAGAGAAATAGCCCATCATACTTTAACTTATAATCTTCAGGAACAACACAGGGAGCTAGGTAACTCAATGAAGAAAAAAAAAAGGAATTCATTAACTTGACCATGTAACTTTTATTGGTTGCCTTTATGTTTGGAGGTGGTGTTCAGTTGTTTCCCAATTAAAATATATACCCTAAGAATAAACACTCATTTAGGATTTGGTGAAGATTAAGAGTTAAGACTGTGAAGAAAATTCTGAAAAAGCAGCATTCCCAAAATACTTTAAATAATAGATACATCTCTAGAATAAGTGAAAAACTTCTCATGGTGACTATCGTTAAGACACCAACAAGTTTTTGATGTGGAAGTAGTTTTAAGTGGTTAGAGATTATGTTTGTTTAATTTACTTTATTTTCCTTGAGAGTTCAGTAAATATTAGTTGAGTAAATAAATAAATACAGCCATTGAAAAATTGAAATAAGCTAATTTTCCAAATAGATTTGCTGAAGAAACAATCTGACATATAGGAAATTGTGAGACAAGAATTATGTAAAGATCTACATTTACATTTATTGAATTATCTAAAGATAAGTTGTTGGCACAGTGAAAGAGTGATACATAGATGAGAGTATTGGCTTTAATCTGACAAACCTGGAGTTGTATCCTAGTTCTTTTATTTCTTAGTGGTATAAATTCTCCTAGTCATCCCACTCAGCCTTAGTTTCCTCAATAAACTAAGGCTATAAGCTATTCTTTTTCCTTTTTCCATACAAATAAAAAGGCAAGGAATGTACCAAGGTTTAGAAATACATCTACAGTAAAAACACCCACCATATCAAAAAGAAAAATTTAGACAGTGTTCCTCATGAACCTTCCCCAAATTATCTCAGAAATTGTACTTCTATACGTTTCTAAATCTTTGTGGAAAAAATACACAAACAAAAAATTGAAATGAAAAATAACAACGTTGGACACTGCTAAATGTGTGTTTTAGATATTAAATGAATTATCATACCAATGTACATACAATATCCTTTGGCAAAGCTTAGATTTAAAAGTTTCTAGCAGAGAGGTGCACGGGTGGCTCAGTTGGTTGAGCATCCGACTTCAGCTCAGATCATGATCTCACTACTCGTGGGTTCTAGCGCTGCATCAGGCTCTGTGCTGACAGCTCAGAGCCCAGAGTCTGCTTCAGGTTCTGTGTCTCCCTCTCCCCCTTCCCCTCCCTCACTTGTGCGCTCTCTCTCTCTCTCTATCTCTCAAAAATAAGCAGTAACAATTTTTTTAAAGTTTCTATCAGAGTACCCAGAGTTCATATTTTCCATGAAAAAAAATCAATATCAAATGTAAACAAAATTTAAAATTTAAATTGTAAATGCCTAAAATATATCTAACATATGAAATCTATCTAACTATATATACAGATTATAGGGTACAACAGTCCTAGGCAATCTTTATAATATTAAACATACTAAAAAGGATGTTAAATAGGCTGTTGCATGTATTTAGAGCTCTCCTGACTAGGCCATATGCTCTGCCTGGAGAATGGCTTTATCTTACTCATCTCACATTCTCAAGGTTTCAACTTGTCTATCAAATGAATGAACTCAAAGAAGTAGGACAGAATAATATTTTATGATAAGTACAAGTATTCTGCACTATTACACATCTGGTTGTTTTAGGGGATTTTTGATGTTTTACTCCAAGGACCTATACTCATTGAGTCAGAGACATTCCTTTCAGAGACTGCATCAAGACAAATGTAAAGATATAAATTGAGTTTCTGAATGAATTTGTAAAAACTTAGTATATAAGACAACAATTTGGAAGCCAAATTAATTTCACATTTCAAGACCCAATTTTCTAAGAGATAACATTTTTTTTAATTCTAAAAGCTTACCTGAAGATCCTAGTTAATAAAAGTAGGCCATATACATAGATTAGAAAGAACCATTACTCTACAAGCCACACAGGAAGTAGGATAATCAGTCTCAAGGAACTGCACAGCTTCTGCCAAGTTGGCACAAACCATTCCTGTGACATAATCAAGCTATCATTTACTGTACTTCCTCTGCACCTACGAGTTGCATTAGCAGTCTACATCATTACTTGGTAAAGGCATCCTGTCTTTCCCTGAGCAACAGATATTCAAGATCCAAGGTCAATAAAATATTGCCCATGGGTCAAATATAACACATTGTCTGATTTGATAAATAAAATTCTTATTGGAACATAGCTGTACCCACACATTAACATCTTTTCCATAGCTAATTTTGTGCTGCAACCGCAGAGTCACTTTGTATGGACTGCAAAGCCTAAAATATTTCTGACTATCTTGAAAAAATTTGACAACCACTGTTCCAGAGAATAAATTTGAATTGTAGATGTGGAGTTTCCCAGACCAGTCAATCTAGGCTCCATTTGAATGGCACGAATTTCTTTATGAAATAAGTGTGACAAGATAGAACTCTGCACATTCAAACATAAGTAATTACTAAGAAGGAAAGGGGTTTTATATAGAACCAGGGAGATGGAGTGGTAGTAGTTGAGAGGGGAAGAAACATAAGCAAAAGACAAAGGTAGAAAATATATATCAGGAAACAGAGTGCTCTAGAGTTTCAAGTAGATTACTTATTTTAAAAAAACTCAGAGGTTCAGTAAAATAAAGATTAAAAAGTCCCCCTTTAAAAAAATCAAATAAAAGATATAAAAGATGAATGGGAAGAAAAAAGTTAGGTGGATGAACACTAAATACAGAAATTGGAATATTCATTGTAAGAATAAAAGGCATATTAGAAACAAATAAAGGCTGCTACAGGTACATCCATAGGCATGGAGAATAGACTTAAGGAAACTCCTCAAAATGAATTAAGAGTCAAATATTTTAAAGTAATTCTGAGAAAAGGCTAACAGAAACAGAAGTCAGATAAAGGTGATACTACAAACTTAAAATTGGTGTACCCAGGCAAGAAAATAGAATTAATATAACATAAAACACTAAAATATTAATTAACAGAAGTTTTTCTCATACTCATACTTTCAAATAATAATAATACAGAAGGTTCAACACTAAAAAATACTGGCATAAAAATTCCTAGGGATTTCAAACAGTAGAAAAGGGGAAAAAATACTTCCCAGGATATTTAATGACCTCTAAAACAAAACTAAACTAAATTAAGAGGAAAAAGTACTCAATATCCAATTTTTGTACTCAATTATTTTGTATTTCAATTATAAAGGTCACAGGCAAATATTCTTATCCATAAGAGATCTGATGATCCCTACTGGGGAAGGAGGGGAACAGGTTACAGATCATGCACTTTGGCCAACCAAGAGGGAAAACAAAGTGAAGTCCTCACTAACAGAGAAGCCATGTTAAAGTATAGAAGTGAGCATAATTTAAACAAGCAACAAAGTTTAAAATCTATATGAAGTATGTTTAGGGAAAAACATAAATTCAAATTAAAAAATAACACAATTGGGAATTAAATGGGAGAAGACAGAAAGAGATAAAAGTATGAGAATGTTCTCATCTTTCATATCAGGAAGCAACTTAGGATGCCTTCTAAATATAAAATCCATAGCTGAAAAAAGGATAACGCCCCAACCTCTTCACATTTTCATATAACCCTCCTTATCTACTTTTAATGGGATCTTGCAGAAATTAATATTTCTTGCTATGAAGAGACATATATTGATGCCAGACAGTTGTATCTAGTTTCTAGAAATAGACTGAGATCAAATCCTAGTTCTATCACTTATGGTTCTATGACCTTGGCTAAGTTACTCTGTTATCTAATATAAAGCGCTTGGATATATGGCAGCACATCGAGAGAACTCAATATACATCTTCTTTCATTGCTATGATTATCATTCCTCTTAGAGTTGTATTATGTTACAACTGGTTTGTTGCAAATTACCTTATTAAGAATAATGTAAGTCTAGAGCCAATGGTATATGTTTAAATTGTTTTAACATCACTTTTTTTCTAGTACCAGTTTTCTATTGCTGCATAACAAATTACCCCAAAACTTAGTGGAAACAAATGTTTTATTTGCTTCTGATTCTGTGCATTTGCAATTTGAACCAGGCTTAGATGATCAGTTCCTTCGTTCATCTTGACTCAGGTCATTTTGCCACTACAGTCATCTATCAACTCAAGTCGGGAAGGATGGTCTAAGATGGCCTCACTCACATTCTGGCAGCAGGCAGCCTACAGCCAGAGCACTTTGGTTCTCCTATATGTAGTCTCTACAAAATGCTAGCTCCAACTTGTTCACATTATAAACTCAGAGTTCCAACTCCAGCCAAAGTAAGCCCAACATGCAAGTGCTAGTAAAGCCCTGTTTAGCATTTGCTAATGTTTCACTGGCCAAAGTAAGTCACATAGCTAAGTCCAGATTGATTAAAGAATGGATAAACACCACTTTTTGATGGCATAAGCAACAAAGTCAATTTGCAAAAGGTACAAGTAGAGAGAAGAGAAAAATACTGCCACCATCTTTGAAAATAATCTTCTACACTTGTCCAGTTAGAATTTCCCTCCCTGGATTTTGATTCTTGTGGAGAAAAACAAAGAGATCAAAAGGTTGGCCTCTCACTCAATTCTAAAGGCATTATGCCCTGGCTGTAACTACTACTGTAGTCATGGATTCTGGTTCCTGTTTTTAAGAACTGTTTTCATTCTTGCCCTTTTCCATCTCATTGCCAAGCACCCCGTTGTTCCTTGGAGCCCCTGAGCTCCTGAGCCTTGCCAGTATTTCTTCTTTATTTTATTTTATTTTATTTTATTTTATTTTATTTTATTTTATTTTATTTTTGTCTCTTAGGCAGCATCAGTTTTTGCAACTTGCAAACAAAGAACCCTAAAAAATACAACATTATAAATGTAAAACAATTGATGTCTTTCTATTCAACATAATAAATGTTGAGAATGTTATGTTACTTAAATTTAGACTTATATTTACAAATCTTTCTCATTCTCCTATATTTACATTGCTTTAATTATCTTTATATGTAATTTTTCAGGAAAAAACTCTTTTAAAGTACTTAAAACAAGATTGAAAACATTTTTATATCAACGTAATAAATTTCTAACTCAGTGTTTCTCAACCCTAAGCATTTTTAATGCTCTTTTTTCTTTTTTGAGATTATTTCCTTGCCTTTCCACATAAATTTTGAAGTCAGCTTGTTAATTTCTACTCCCCCCCCCAAAAAAAACAAGCTGCTATAATTCTGACTGGGATTATATTGATTCTATAAACTCATTTGGGGAGCACATGACATCTTAAATCATTGAGTTTTCCAATCTATGAACTTGGTATATCTCTTCAGTTATTTATATCTTATTTAATTTCTCTCTGGAAAAAGCTGATTTTTAAATATAGGCTTCCTATCCTGCAACAATGTTAAATTGAATTGATGCTGTTGTTTTAAGATCCCTTGGGATTTTTATATACACAATATGTTAAAGGTAAATAAATACATTTTAGCCTTTTCTAATTGTTTACCTTTAATTTCTTTTTCCTAACGTACCGTACTGGCTCGGAAACCCACTAATATTTTGAGTGTAAGTATTAAGGACATACATCTTCATCTATGCCCTAATGCTAACAGGAAAGTACTCAATATTTTACTAAGTACAATGTTAGTTATGGATTTTTTTTTTCATAGCTGCCTTTTGTCAGTTTAGAAGAGCTTCATTTTATTCCTAGCTCAGTGAGGGTCATTTATTTTTATCCTGAGTAACAGCTGAATTTTGACACATAATTTTTTACCTTTATTAAGACAATAATACAACTTCTTAATCTATCAATATAGTGTATAACATCAATTGGTTTTGTATTTTAGACCAACTTTTCATTATGAAATAAATCCCACTGGTCAAGATGTATTACCTTTTTAATATGTTACTGGAATCAATATTCAAATATTTTAGTAAGGATGTTTCCAACTATATTTATGGGAACATAGATCTATAATTTTTTTTAGATTTTGCTTTTCTGGTTTTGGTAGACTCATAAATGGAGTTTTAAAATGGTCTATCATTTATTTTCTGAGAGAATATGTAGAATTAGTTTTATTTCTTCCTTAAATGTTTGACAGCACTCACCAATAAAGCCATTTGGGCCTGGAGTTTTCTTTCAGAGAATATTTTTAATTAAAAACTCAATTTACTAAAAATTTCAATTTATTTCACTGATATACAGCTACCAAAAGTTTCTTTTTCATGTGTTATTTTTGGTGAGTTGTGTTTATTAAGGAATTTATCCATTTCATTTACATTGTCAAATTTGTTTGCAGAAAGTGAGTCATAATAGCTGTAGGCTTTGTAGTCATACCACGTTTTTACTCCTGATATTGTTAAGAGAATAAATAATATTCTCAGTATTTGTCTTAATTAGTCTTACTAATATTTTCACTTTAATATATAATTAACTCATAGTGTTGTGCAATTCATACCCCATCTTTCAAGACTTCTTAGCTTCTAAACTATTGTTACAACCTCTTTTGTAACTTATTAAATTCTAATTAAAATTTCCAGTGAAAATATGCAGACTTAAAATAACAGGCAGGCACTTGCATCTGAGAGATGAGAGACGACTCAAACAGACATGCCTGCACTGGCTAATTACTGGTACTTGCCACAAGCTTAATATTCTATAATAAAGAACTAGAACAATAGCAAATTATCTCCCCAACTTGGGCAATTACAAATTTTAGTGAATAAAATTTTCTTTAAATATGCACCAATTATGAACACTAAATCTGCAATTTATTGTGGATACAAATGAAATTTATTTTTCTAATTCTTAATATATAGGATAAAATGTAAAGACTATTTGAATAAAAACAAAATGTTAAACCATACTGCAACACCTAAGAAAAAAATGACACACCTTGAGAAGTTTATAGTTATGGAATAATTGTGAGAGGAAAAAATAAAGGATTCTATAACACACTAAACTAATGCTCTTCATAAATCATACAAAAAATTTCAACAACACAGAATGTAACCTAAGTACTTCTTTTGCAAATTATATCCCCTTTACATAAAATGTTTTCACTAAGCAAAAAGATAACAGTAATCACAGAACCGATCAAAAGAAGAGAAGTATTTTTTTCACAAATGATAATGCAAAATCATAACTTAAACTTTATATATTTTGCCAAAAAAAAGTAGACTATAATACACCTATCAGGATGGCTAAAATTGAAAACAAATTTTAAAAAGTGAAGACACCAAAAGTTGGTGAGGATGAAGAGAGACTAGATCAATCATATACAGTTAATAGAAATATAAAATAGGAGCCACTCTAAAAAATAGCTGGCAGTTTCTTTTAGCACTAATGAGTGTGTTATCACACTGACCAGCAATTTGCACTCTTAGACATATATCCCAGAGAAATAAAAACTTATTTTCAAGCAATAACTTGCACATAAATGTTCATATCATCTTTATTTATAGTAGCCCCAAACTGAAAACTACCTAAATGTCCATCGATGGGTGAGTAGTTAATTAAGTTGTAGCACATTCCTGTCATCCAATATCAGCGATAAAAAGGAAAGAATTATTGATACACGCAATAAGTTGGATGAATCTCAAGGAAATGATGCTGCATTGGGGGAAAAGCCAGTATTAAAAGGATACATTTTGCATAATTTCCCCCTTATATAACATTGGTAAAATAACATAATAATACAGATGAACCACAGAACAGTGGTCACCAGGAGTTAGGGTGTGCTTTAAAAGCCAAAGGAATCTTGTGAGACAGTACAGTTCAGTATCTTCATTGTGGTTAAGTATTACATGAAGCTACACATTTGATAAAACTGCAAAAAATTATACACACATATATACACACACAGGCAGGGACAATGTCTGCATAACCTGAAAAACTCAATGGCTATCCCAATATCAATATGCTGGTTTTGATACTGTACTGTACATTTATTGACAAAGCCCAGGTGAAGGGTACACAAAGATTTCCCTTTGTAACTTCCTGTGACTTTGCAATTATCTCAAAATTATAATTATAAGGTAGTTTCAATAAATTGGAATGTATTTTTTGCTGGAATCAAGGACAGATTTTAAATCTTACTTAACTAAGTATTTCAATAAATCTCAAACATTTTAAAAATAGACAAAAGTTCTTTTAAACCCTTAAATTGTATAATAAGAACACCTCAGATTTAGACACTGTATTCATTTCCTGAGAATTCTGTAACAAATTCCTTCAAATTTAATAGCTTCAAAGAGCATAAATGAATTCTTCAAAGATCTGGAAATCAGAGATACAAAGTAAGTTTCAATAAACCAAAATCAACTCATGGGAAGGTCCCTCCCTCAAGAGGATCTAGGAAACAATCTGTTCCCTGCCTTTTCTAGCTCTGGAAGCTGCCAGCATATCTTAACTTATAGTCACATCCCTCCCATCTCTACCTCCAGCCGCACACTGCCTCCTCCTCTTCTGTGTGTGTCTAATTACCTTTGACTCTGTCATAGAAGGACATTGTGGTGACATGTAGTGCCAATCTGGACATAACAAGATAATCTCTTCATTAGAGGATTATGTCTGCCAAGACTCTTTTTCCAAATATGGTGACATTCACAAGTACCAAGAATTAGTGGGTAGACACATTTTTTAGCTGACTACAGGCATATAATATTACACTTATTTATATATTTGTATTATCATGTCATGAAAAATGAATTCTTAGGCAAATGTTTTATTCATTACCAAGTTTTATTCATTATCATCATAAAATGTCAAGTATGATCTTTTTTAGTTATTTCCTATAGTATATTGTTTGCAAAAAGAATGTTTGCAATTCCTCCCAATGCTGCACATGTCTGCTACTCCTCCCATCAGGAAATGGAGTCTATTTCCCCTTGTCTTAATTCTGGGCTATACTTGAACTTTAATTTGAATTCTAGAAGTAATTGAACTTGCTTTGACCAGTAGAAAGCAGAAGTGACACTGCAAGTTCCAAGGCTAGGCTTGAAGAAGCTTGGCCATTTCTGCTTTCACTCTTTTGGAATTCAGGCACTGTATATAAAAGTCCATCTGCCCCACTAGACATCCCAGATGGAAAGAGGGAGAGAGGGGCACCTGGGTGGCTAACTCCGTTAAGAGTCCGATATCGGCGGGGCGCCTGGGTGGCTTAGTCGGTTAAGCGTCCGACTTTCCCTTAAGTCATGATCTCGCGGTTCGTGGGTTCGAGCCCCGCGTCGGGCTCTGTGCTGACTGTCAGCTCAGAGCCTGGAGCCTGTTTCAGTCTGTGACTCCCTCTCTCTCTGACCCTCCCCTGCTCACGCTGTCTCTCTCTCTCTCTCCTAGAAATAAATAAAACATTAAAAAAAAAATTTAAAAAAAAAAAGAGTCCAATATCGGCTCAGGTCATGATCTCACGGTTCGTGGGTTCGAGCCCCACATCAGGCTCTGTGCTGACAACTGGCTCAGAGCCTGAAGCCTGTCTTCAGATTCTGTCTTCTCTCTCTGACCCTTCCCTGCTCTCTCTCTCTCAAAAATAATAAACATTAAAAAAAAAAAAAAAGAAAGAGGGAGAGAAAGTCTAAGTCTGCCCATTTAAGATTGTTCTGCCCATTTAAGCTGAAGCCCTAGGCACAAGAACAAAGGCACTGACATTCTATCTCCAGTCCACATACCAACTGGAACAGATGAAGTATTCCTCTGAGCCCAACCAACACAAAGAATAAGAAGAAATAATGATTTATTACTGTTTTAAATTATAATACCAGAAAGGTAACAGAAGCTAAAGAGACCAAATAAACCATTGTTTCAAATCTGAAAAAAATAAAAATGATTGGGTGTGCATGGGGGGGGGGTTGCTATGTAAGCAACAAATAATTAAAACCTTTGCCTATGGGGAAGATAAATTCATTGAATTTAACGGGAAGCATAAATATTTAACTCTACTGAAATTTAAAATATTGTCCAAGGAACTGTTCACAAAGGGGCTAGACCTGTGTAAAATGGATGTGCCTTAGAATTTTAAACCCATGCAGTGATTGTATTTTAACCATAAGATAAATATTAACCTTGAAACACACATTTAGTTATTCTCATATCAAGTTCAATGTGGTCACCCTTATGTTTAAGGCAGCTATACACCAGAAATGAAACAGGGATTATTATAACAAAACATGTAGACATCAAAATGATCACAAGGGAAGAGTAGCAAAACACTGTACCATATAAATTAACAACTTAGATAAAATGGGCAAATTCCTTGAAAAACACATACTATCACAACTTACCCAATATCAAACAGATCATATAATAACAGCTCTAGATCTATTAAGGAACTGAAATGCATTATTTTAACATTCTCACGAAAGAACTCTCTAGGCCTTGCTGGATTCAACGGGAAATGCTACCAAACATTTAAAGAAAAATTAACACCAACTTTGCAGAATCTCTTCTAGACAACAGAAGATAATGGAACACTTCACAATTCATTTTATGAAGCGAGTATTACTCTGATACCAAAACCATAAGAAGATAATACCAGGAAAAAAACAATAACAAAAACTACAAGTGCATACCCCTCATGAATACAGATACAAAATTCCTCAACATAATATCATAAACAAAACTCACCAACAGATAATAAGAATTATACACCATGACCAAATGGCCTTTCTTCTAGGTATACAAGGCTGGTTCAATATTCAAAGATGAATAATATAACATACCATAATAAAGGCTAAAGAAAAAAGGCATATAACTATATTAATTGACGCAGAAAAAGCACTCAAAAAAATTCATTCAATATTCATTTGTAATTTAAAAATTGTCAAAAAATCCAAGTAGGAATAAAAGAAAACTTTCAACTTGATAAAAATCATCGGCCAAAAACATACAGTCGGTATACTTACCAATGAAAGACTGAATGCTTCTCCCTTAAGATCAGAGATAAGAATGCCCACTCTCATAAAAGTATGAGAGTGAACATTGTACTGAAAGTTCTGGATAATGCAATAAGACATGAAAAGGAAATATAACGCATATAGATTGGAAAGAAAGAAAGAAAAATTTCCATATTTGCAAATGTTCTGGTTGTCTATGTTGAAAATCCCAAGAAATCTACACAACATGGACAATACTTTTACTCTGAAAACTACAAAGTGCTAATGAAAAAAATAATAAAAGATCTAAATACATAAACAGACATACCTACCATGTCATGGTTTGGAAAATAACAGCAAATATGTAAATTCTCTCTAAATTGATACACAAGTTTAATGCAATTGCTATAAAATCCCAGAAAAAAAATTATAAATAAAAATTATGCTAAAATTTATATAAAAAGGCAGAAAAATAAAATAGCTACAATTTAGAAAAGAAGAATGAAGTGAGAGGAATCATTCTACCTGATTTGAGGACTTACTGTATACTTACTGTAATGAAGATTATATATACGAAGTTAGCAGAAGGACAGACACATAGATCAATGAAACAGAAGAGAGTACTCAAAAATAGGCACACACAAATACATCCAATTGACTTTTGACAAAGGTGCTAAAGCAATTTCAGTGGAGGAAGAATGTAGCCCTTTCAACAAATGGTTCTGGAACAAGTCGACATCTCTAGGTAAAAATATAACCTCAACCTAAAGCTCAAGCCTTATACAACACTTAACTCAAACTGGATCACAGACCTAAATGTAAAACATGAAACTATAAAAGTTTTTTTAAATAAATCATTGGAGAAAATCTTTGCAACCTAGAGCTAAGCAAAGAGCTCTTAGATATGACATCAAAAGCAAGATCCATCAAAGCAAAATTTGGTAAACTGGACTTCAAAACATAAAACTTTTGCTCTGTTAAAGAACCTAATAAGAGGATGAAAAAATAAGCTAAAGAACTGGAAGAAAAATATTTGCAGGCCACATATCTAGGAAGAGGCCTGTATTTAGAATCTATAAGAAATTCATAAAACTCCACAATGAAAAACAATTTTTAAATGGGTAAAAGACACACAGGGACATTTCACTGAATATGATATCTGGATGGCAAATGAGCACATGAAATGAGATTCAACATTATTAGCCAATAGGAAAATGCTAATTAAAACTACAATGAGATGTCACTGCATACCTGTCAAAATGACTAAAATATAGGGATGACAAAATTCTGGCAAGGATACAGAGAAATTGGATCATTCATACTTTGCTGGTGAGAATGTAAAAGGGTACAGTGCTCTGGTAGACTAAACAAGCAACTATCATATAACCCAGCAATTGCACTTCTGGGCATTTATGAGGGAGAAATGAGAATTTATCTTCCATAAAACTTATAAATGAGTATCCATAGCAGCTTTATTCATAATAACCTTAACCTGGAAACAACCCAGATATCATTTAATGGGTGAATGATTAAACAAACTTTGGTAAATCCATACCATGGAGTACTACTCAAAAATAAACAAACTAGTGATATACACAACAACTTGCATATGAATCTAAAGACAATTAGGCCAAGTGGAAAAAGCCAACTTCAAAATGTTGCATATTATAAGATTCCATTTTGATAACATTCTTGAAATGCAAAATAATAAATATGAAGATCAGAGTGATATGGTTGTAGTTATAAAGGATAAGACAACGATGGAACTGTTCTGTAACTTGACTTATCAATGTCAATATTTTGATTATGATGTTGTAAAACAGTTTTTCAAGATATTATATTTTCAGGAAATTAAGTGAAGAGCACACAGAGCTCTCTGTATTATTTTTTAACAACTACATGTGAATTTATAACCATCTCAAAATAAAAATTATTTAAAAACCCGTCAACTCAGGAAAATTTTTTTTTATTTTTATGCTTATAAAACTGGCTAAATTTAATGATTCCACTAAGTCTCATTTGCTGCTGTAATATAATTTTACTACTACTAATGTTGAAAGCAGAGACTTTCTTATAAATTCAGAAACTACAAAAATCATGGAGCCAAAATGCACATTGACTTTTAGACCTTACTCATTTGACAGCATCTGATGCCTGGATAGGCCCACCACCAACACTATAGGGCTTGAACTCATGACATGTCTACAAACTGAGCCAGCCAGACACCCCAACTACTGTCTTCACTTTAGAATATATTTAATCTATACTTGTAATAAGTAATACAGTTATATAGTATAAAAGGGCATAAAGTAAAAAGTATCTTCTCATTCATTCCCTCAGCATATCAGTCCCACCCTTACCTCCCTATAAGTCACCAAAGTCCTCCACAGGTATTGGTATATATTCAAGCTAATATGTGTGTTCTCCCATCCACCTAACCCATTTCATTTTTCATAACTGTCACCATATGTATAACTCTGCCTCTTGCATTTTCACTTAAGTCTTCAAAAACTTTTGATCTCATTACAATTGCTCGCTTTTTGTCTTTTATTTGTTTGTTTTGTTTTGTCTTAATAATTGTATGATAGACCATGGTATGAGTATATACTTAGGTCATTTCTGATAATTCGCTTCAATGTTCAAGCAACTGGTTTTGCGTATCTGGCATCTGCATATCTCTAGAGTAAATTCCTAGAAGTGGAACTACTTGATCAAAGGTTATGTGCTTCTACGATTTAGGTAAATACTGACAAGTGGCTCTTTATAAAAGTTGTCTCAACTTGTACTGTCACAAGCCTGTTTCCCTCTGCCTTCTTCAATACAGTGAGTAATTTTTTTTTTTATCTTTGTCAATCTGACAGGTGAAAAAGCTCCCAGTGTAAGCATTTCATTTAAAGATAACAATCAATGAATCTTCTGTGAAAAGATACCTTAGTGCATGAATCACAAGGAAATAATGTGACCTTCAAGACTGAAAACAGATCTCCAACAACTGATCCTGTGCATTTAAAACTACCCTGTAGCCCAGTGTCTGGGGCTTGTTATTCACAAAGAAATATGAGAAAATCACTATTGGTCAAAGTTAGTATTTAAGTAGGTAAATTCATTAAAAGTTTACCATATATGTCCAGAACAGTAGTTAGGACTTATTTTAAGCTACAAGGGAAACTGGAAATAAATATAAAGATTCCTGCCATGTAACTTTAAATGTTTTCTTGCAGGGCACCTGGGTGGCTCAGTCAGTTAAGCGTCAGACTCAGGCTTAGATCATGATCTCACAGTTCGTGAGTTCGAGCCCCATGTCCGGCTCTGTGCTGGCAGCTAGCTCAGAGCCTGGAGCCTGCTTCGGATTCTGTGTCTCCCTCTCTCTCTGACCCTCCCCTGTTCACGCTGTCTGTCTGTCTCTCGCTCTCTCTTTCAGAAATTAAAAAAAACCAAAAAACTAAAAATAAATGTTTTCCTGTATCAGACTATGCCCACAGGTTTCTGTTAATGCCATCTGCTCAGAAACCATTTTAATATTACTCTGCATGGAATATATTAATATATCCAAACATGCATATGTATGTAGTAATAAAGAGTTAACACACTACCCAAAAGAAGTAGAGAAGTAAATTGAGAAGTAAAAGTTTTCAGAGCTTTTGATAATCAGTAAGGTCTCTTTCAGGTCTATCATTCTAAGTTAATGACTTTTTAATTACCTGGGTAATAAACCCAGAGTTCAACACAATACACATATTTTTTACCTATTCATACACAAGTTTTATTTTATGACAGGACGACCAGTATTTTCTAACATGCACACAGCAAAATTTGAACTCTGATCGCTGGGTAAATTTATGATTACAAATATAATAGAGTTTTGGTTTTAGTAATTATTCTAACATATCTTAAGTTAATAATTGACAAGGCATTTCATTTGATTATTGGTATCTCAAATAGCTATTAGCCAATTTAAAAATTCTTCTACTATCTGCTATGATTTGAATGTTTGTGTCCTCCATTTCAAATTCCTGTGTTGAAATTCTAACCTGAAGGTAACCATATTAGGAGATGAGGCCTTTTACGGTAATAAAACTAACTCCAGAGAGCTAACTAGCTCCTTATAACATGTGACGACACAGTGAAAGTCACCATCTATGAACCAGAAGGCAGGCTCTCACCATACACAAAATCTGCTAGTGCCTTGAATTTCTCAGCCTCCAAAACTATGAGAAATAATTTTCTGTTATTTATAAAACACCCAGTGTATGGTGTTTTGCTATTAGCAGCCTCAACAAACCAATACAGTATTTCTTATTTATGTTATTATTTGAATGAAAGAGCACTTATTTTTTGGAAACAGGAATAAATATGTTTCTTAATGCCATTAAAATACTATCTGTTCAGTTAACATATATGGAAGTACAGAGTAATTCTTGAATCAAGAACACAACATACAATCAGAAAAAAAGATTTGTCAATATAAGAGACTGTCTTCCTTTCAAAATAGTGTTAATTGCTGCCTTCCTAAAAAAAAAAAATTACATGTTTCACCTGGATGAAAATGGCCAATGAATATATTTTACTCCAATAAATCAACATGTATCACTGATCATGTGGATACAAGGGTACGCACACAAAAATGAAATATGATTCTGATGATCGAATATGCCGAATATAAGGAGACAGGTACTCTTCAAGGAAAATCCATTGCATCAAGTACCTATTAAGCGCTTACTAGTAAGTCAAACCTAGTAAGAGGCGTCAAAGACAAACGTAGGTCTGCATCTGAACACTGTTGTTGTGGAAATGAAAGGAGGCAAGGTGGGGTACGAAGTTCTGTAAGGTTGCTTCCTTGGAGAATGACACTATCCTAAAGCAAACACTTTGTTTCTTGTTATCTCCGAAAAGCAACCAGGCATAAAAAGCTTTAAAAAAAAAAAAAAAAACCCTGGATGATGAGGCTCTTAAACGCAGTCCACAAAGCAAACCCTCCAGTCCCCTTCGGGTTTCTGGGTAGGGAACTATACAAACGGTGCCGACTAAGAAAGGCTGGGTCTACCTTTAAGGCCTGGAAGGTAACAACCCGACTGGGAGAAACGGACGCAGCCTCATTTGCATAAGCACCCAAACACTGCTGACGTCACCGCGCCAGAGTGCGGACCCCGCCCCGTCTTACTCCAACCTTTCCCTGGGCAGGATGGGGATGCAAACCGGGGAGAGCGCGAGACGCCACGGAGCGCGAGCCTGGGGGCTTCCCGCGCCCACACGCGGCCACGGCCCCTCCTCGACTCAACGGAAACGAATTCCCGCTCTGGCGGCCTCTGCGGCGGGAGGGGCACACCTGTCCCCGGGGTGTCCCGGCTCGGCGCTGCGATTCGCTCACAATGTCTAAGGCTCCTGTGCCTGTGTGTCAGGATCCGAAAGCCCCTCCCGGCCCAGGCCGGGCACACACAGGCCACGTGAATGGTGTGGAACCGGTCTGGGTGATCCCATTCCTCCCGCCCTCTCCTTGAAATCGCCGCACCACCGTCTCACCGCCACACTCTCAAATCCCGGGATGCGCAGCAACACGCCGGCCGTGCTTTCTTCCGTAGCCACGTGCCTGGTGCGGCCAAAGGCCCACGTTAGGACCAGTAATCGCAGGACGCCTCGGGCGAAAGGGGACGGGGGTCACGTGAAGCGCACACCGCCGGGGGCAATCGCGTTTGACGGTGGCCAGAAGCGACGAGCAGCGGAGGAGGAATGAGCCCGGCTCCTCTCCCCGCCCCACCGCCCACTCGCACCGGGATCGGCTCCTAACTCCCCTAGAACCTCGCAAGCGCGTCGCTGCGTCCCGACCCTACCAACTTTCGTCTCGGGTGTGCCCGGTCCGACTCCCCCCGCCCCCGCCCCCGCCCCCAGCACCGCCCGCCCCGATTTGACTCGGAAACGACTAGGATCTCGGGGATGCTGTAGGCGGTTTCCACGACGAGCAGGAAGGATGGCGGAACGTTTCAACCCATGTGCTTCCCCTACTCGCTGCTCTCGTCCCCCCCCCCCCCCCGGGCACAGGTGCAAGGCACAGCCTGAAAGGGTCGCCTGCTGAGCCCAACTTCACCCTCAAAAGCTTTAGAGCCGCCACCCCTCCCCTCCCCCAAGGACCCAGCCCAAGTCCTTCCCGGGATCCGTCCGTCAGGTCCGCTCGCGTCCCGGTCCCCGGGGAGGCCGCCCGAGCCCCGCCCTGCCTCACACCGTGCCCTTAGCCGTAGGAGCGTGTCATTACCGTACCCGTGTCTCCACCGGGCGCGTCTCCCTCCTTCCGCGTCCCGCAGCAGCAGCAGCGGCAGCGGCCAAACGGTCGGGTCCAGGCGGCTGCGACAGAGGCCGCGAAGGAGCGGTCCAGAGGGGAGCGGCTGCTGGGCTCGGGCGGGCCCTGCGGCTGGGCTGGGTCGGGGTGGGTCGCCGCCCTGGGCAGGCCGGCTGCGAGGGGCGCCCGAGCGCGGCTGCGGCTGCCGGGGCAGGAGCACGAGATGCGGGCGTGCGGCTGTGTGTGAGGGTGTGAGCGAGGGTGTGACGGAGGCGCCCACGTGCCCGGCCCGCCCGCGCTGCGGCCGCCGACCGGCTGCGAGGGAGCGGGGGAGGCTGCGGGCGCCGCGGGGGCGGGGAGCCTGGCCGCCCGGGGGGGGCGCCGCACCTCCCCGCGCCGCCGCTCCTTGACGCAGAGGCCGCTGCGGCTGCCCGGCCGCGTCCAGCCTGCGCCCCGGGGGGGTGGGGGGGGTAGTGGGGAGGGGGCAGGCGCGGCACCGACCGGGCCGGTACGCGCGCAAGCAAAGGCGAGCGGGTCCCCGCCCCCCGCCCCGCCATCCCAGCCCCCCTCAACCCATCCAACGCAAAGGACCCGCACCAGTTGCCCGCCCCGCGCCTTTGTCTCAACGCGGATAACAATAGAAACGGTCCTGCCTCCAACCCTCGAAGAGTCTCCTAGAGTCGGTGGCGGGACTAGAAGAAGTGGGTGACCCAAAGAAGCCTTTTCCCTAGCTGTACCTCCAAGCCTGTGCATTTACATCTCTTGCAAAAGAAAAGCAGTCTGGGCATTTGTTTCTCCACCAAATGTTGGCCTGATAGCGCTCAGGGGTTCCGGCCAGGTTAGGAAAGGCTGTTTCAGGGAGCTGGTCCTCACCCTGTGTGGATCCCTTAACGTCCGACTCTTCCTCCCGGGGTCTCCTTAAAACAGGAAGGCTGACTCACTTCTGTAGCAAACAAGACGTACATATAATTAAGCCACGTGGAGAATCTCTAAACTATACATCAATGAGCACAAAGCTTAGCTTTCATTTGAAAATGGCTGAATCTTCCCCTAAACAGGGCATATGCTCTAGAGATTAAATTGTATGTCCTTGAAACTTTCAAAACGGAAAGAAATGCAAAATAAGCCTAAAACCAATTATAGCGGAAAGGTTCAGTGACTTGATGAAGGGCATTTTTTCACTTCCAAACGATTAATGTTACTACTGAAAAATACCTTTGTGCACTTTTGGGCATTTCAACAATCCCTTAGATTTTGACGGTTTGTATCCAATTAAGACTGAATTAAATAACAAGGCCATTTCAGACAGGTTTTTCATACAGTGAGAAATCTCCTGGAAAGAAATCACAAGACCTACATTTCAGGTCAGAACACTGCTACTAATCCTTAGCTTTTAATGCAGCCAAGAGAGCTTTATCTTGGTCTCTTCCAATCTCATCTTTAAAGTATTTTTAAGTATTAAGTTAGATCTGATTCCCTAGATCCTCCTCCCCTGCCATGGGTAAATAAATACTCTGACAGATGTCCCACGGGGAAAAAATAAAAACAGGTCCAATAAACCTCTTATGAAACATCGTGTATAATTTGCTTTTTACTTCACATACTGGTGACAGGCAAATATTTCTGTTGATATATGTCATGTTTTATATTCTGAAATTGATATACAGTGGAAATAATACTAATAACAACTGAGAAGAATTAAAATAAGTGGAGCCATGTCCCCCATAATCAGGATTAGGCTTATCTGTGGGAAAGTTTTTGTATGCTTCCAAGAATGGTTTATAGCAGTACAAAGAAGGCCTAGTTGCCTACAAATATTCCCTCCTTACATTTTTTTCACTGACAATTGGCCCCTACCTCAAATACATGTGTAAAGCTACAAATCACAAAATATTTGTGGAGTGATACCCTCAAAACTGACTAATACTAATTCATGTCCTAAAGCCAATGAGAAATAAGAGAAAAGCAGCTGTTAAGTTTCCCACTAAGTACCTGGAGCTTTAAACTAGTACATTTAATCTTCTTAATTAATTAATGAGGTGATTTTAGAGATTAGATGGAGGTGATACTCAAGAGAAAAAAAATTTGTGAAAAGCCACACAGCTAGCTCGCTGTCAGAATGGAGATCTTAACCCAGATTCGGGTGGCTTCAGAGTTAATGTTTTTTAATGCTATCTTGTATGCCTTTAGTGAATGTATAAATTTTAACAGGAGGAAAGTGTAGAATTAACACAAGACCTAGGCACCTTTGAAAATAAGAAGTGGAGGGGTTCCCCGGGTGGCTCAGTCAGTTAAGCATCTGACTCTTGATTTTAGCTCAGGTCATGATTTCACAGTTGGTGAGTTTGCACCCTGAGTAGGACTCCATGTTGACACTGAGTAGCCTGCTTGGGGTTTACTCTCCCTTTCTCTCTGTCCCTCCCCTGCTTGTGTTTTCTCTCTATCTCTCTCTCTTTCAAAAATTAATTAATTAATTAATTTTTAAAAAGTGGACTCAAGTGGGGGGTGGGGATGGAAAGATCCCAAAGGAGAACCTAGAAACTGCAAAGAGGTAAAAAGTATCTATTTCTAAATTTTAACAATAAAGATCCTTCAATGATCTAAAGTCCACTTGCTAACATCTTTTAGCTAACAATTATTGAATGCTTGCTTTGTCACACAGGGAGAAAACTGACCACATGGTGGTTTGTGAGAGGAAGAGGCAGAAGGCAAAAAGCAGGATTTAGAAGATTTTAACCTACAAGTAAAGGAAGATTAGTCTTTTTGGCCACACTTCATTTAATTTAAGTATTGATTCGAAGTTAAGTGTGTACTTTTGCAATGTACAGAGTAATTTAAATGCCGTATTTTTCTTAATTCTTACACCAACCCTATGCAGTAGATATAGTTACTAGCCACACATGGCAAAAGAAAAAAAAATGAGACTTTGTCCATGTTTATAGTTAGAAGGCATCTATTAGATACTGTAAATAAAAATCCTTCCCTATCTAGATCACTGTCTGAATTTGATATCTACATTTAAGCACCAAATCCCTCAAAATGACAATATTATACAAAATATTGTATTTTGTGTACAAAGATAAGGGTGCCTGGGTGGCTCAGTTGGTTAAGTATCCAACTCTTGATTTCAGCTCAGGTCATGATCTCACAGTTCATGAGATCGAGGCCCACATCTGGTTCTGAGCTGACAGCATGGAGCCTGCTTGGGATTCTCTCTCTCTCTCTCTCTCTCTCTCTCTCTCTCTCTCTCCTCCCCTGCTCAAGCACTTGCACTCTCTCTTCTCTCTCAGCTCCTTCTGTCTCTCAAAAACAAATATTAAAAAAGAAAAAACTCTCAAAGATATAACACCAGTGTTCAGAAACACTATGCAAATATTTACCAAAAAAAAAAGATTTAAAAATTTCAGTACTAAAAGAAAACATTAAATCAATTCACACCATGATTTTCTGTTAATTCATTTTTTAAATTTGTTATATATGTAGTATGTTGTGGAAATTACTTTTTATTCCGATAAAAACTTAATGTATTATTTCCCATATTAAAAGTTATTTGATACATAGTTTCAAAATTTTTATGACACCAATGTTTACATAATCCCCAAATATCTAGTGAATATTCCATTTATCCTACATTTTCTTGACTGGTGTAGGGCTGAGAGTACAAGCAAGGTTACTAGATTAACTAATCTCTCTATAGGGAAAGGATGGGTTAACTAAAATGACAAATGTCAAAGCAATCAAATCAATTGGTATGATTTACAAACTCACAATATTGTTTTCAACAATTTCAACAATCATTTGAGGAAAATAGGACAAATAATTTGTTCTTTTGATTTTTATGAAAATAAATGCTTGCAATTTTTCTCTGACATCTTTCCTAACTCTTTATCTGTCTTCTTTATATTGTTTCTAAATGTTAATAGGTTTGGAGCTCTGTCCTTGGTCCTTATGGCTTTTTTTCCCCCTCAATACTCTCCCTAGGTGATTTCATTCAATTACTTTTTTTTTCATGTTCAATTTTAAAAATGGTGATATTAAAATACTTAATTTTCTGTAACGAAAAACTATAATTGTCACTGACCAAAGGAAATTAAGCCTAGAGACGACCAGTGTTCCAGGAAGAGAGCCAGAGTGACTGAAGTAGGCAAAAGGAGGCACTTGGGGGACTTAGACACAGCTATATTTCCAGCAGTATGAAAATATTTCAATATTCTTTCCACTGGTACAGCTGAGTAATGTGTGATAACTGAAAAACATTCTTCATGTTGAAGTGTGTTTTTGGCATATGCTATTTCTGATATTAATGAAATTTCATTACTAATATACTGAGTCAAATCATGAACTATTTCACCCAACAAATATTTATTGGTACTTATTATATAGTAGGCACAGTCATAGGTGCTTGAAATATATCAATAAACAAAGTAGATCTCTGCCTTCATAGAATTTATAACTAGTGGGGTGGGGCAAGGAAAGGCAAACAATTTACGGTAAACATAATAAATCAATTATATAATATGTTTAAAAGAGCTAAGTGCTATAAAATTTTTTAAAAAGATAAAGTAGGCTAAGGGGGTTAGGACATTCAGGAGAAGGAGGGTGAGCATCAATTTTAAACTGAGTGGTCCAGATAAGTCTCACTGAGATGTTATGAGAGCAGAGACTTGAAGGACTTGCATAAGTTGACCTTACATACGTTCAGGCAGAAGAGTCAGTCAGCGAAAAGGCCCTGAGAGGAGTTTACCTTGCTTGTTGGAGGAACAGAGAGGAGACCCAGAGAAAGCAAATTCTTGCCTTACAGTATAAAAGTTTTATGGTTTTTAAGCTTTAATTCCTTTTATAAACTTTAAGTCATAAATTTTCTGGTGTTCACACATGCTTTCATTCATAGAATAAATCCTACTTGACTATGATGTACTATTATTTTTTTATTTAAATTGATCCTACTTTTTCATATTTTATTTAGACTTTTTCATCTATATACAAAAATGAAGTTGTGATTTGTTTATGTTCACCTTACATTTTTTTTAGTCTAAGTTATTCTAACATTGTAAAACAAGATACAGAGTTTACACTCTTCATCTCTCAAATACTCTTACATAAGACAGAAATTGTTTATTACCTGTCTGGGAAATTGAGGAGAGTAGGAAGAAGTTGGTAGATAGAGACACTTTATTGTTAACTGAGTTTTTCTATTGGTTTATTTCAGTTAACTATTTCTTTATTGAGTAAATTTTGGTAATTCCTTTCTTTTTTAATTGTTCATTTCATCTAAGTTTTTAGTGTGTTGCAATAAACTTGTTGGTACTATTTTTTTATTTTTTAATGATTTATTTCTGAGAGAGAGAGAGACAGAGACAGAGACAGAGAGATAGGGACAGTGTGAGAAAGGGAGGTCAGAGAAAGAGGGAGATACAGAATCTAAAGCAGGCTCCAGGCTCTGAGCTAGCTGTCAGCACAGAGCCCCACGCAGGGCTCGAACCCAGGAACCTTGAGATCATGACTTGAGCCGAAGTTGGATGCTTAACCGACTGAGCCAATAGGTGCCCCGGTACTACTTTATTTTAAATCCTAGATTATACTTGTAAATACATGCACTTCTCCATAACACTGTCTATTTTGACCTTATCTCTTTCTTTTTTATCGATCTTGCTAAACTTTTATATATTAGTCAATAATCAACTTTTGTTATTGTTAGTAATATATATATTTCCTTTCTTGTGAATTTCTTTTTTCATGTTATTTATATATTTCTTCTAGTTGTCTTCTCTAGTTGTTTAATTTGAACCACTACTATTACTTGCTTCAACATTATAATTTATTCCATAAGTACTTTAGTTGCAAACTGCAAATTAATTAAGTGATCCTTTTAAATAATTTCAATTCTTACTTGCATAATCCATAAGCACATTTATACAATTAATTTTACTACTAATCATTTATGTGGAGATTGTAGTGAGATACCTTGATCTTTGTAATATCAATTCTTTTGGAATTTTTGAGATGTCTTTTGTAGTCTAGTATTTGTTCATTTAAAAAAATCACTTACATTGAACTCAAAAGAGTATATATTTTTTATTATATTAAGCATATTAATTATGGATTTTAAGTCTTCAAATATGTAGCATAAACTTCCATGTCCATTATTGTAAAATTCTACTCCAAATAGATTTTTAAGAAATTGTGTGTTTCATTTGTTTTTGTTTAGTTATTCAGGATCATGTTCTTATATCTGAACCAACTAACATAGCTCTGGAAATGAGATTCATAGTTCCATAATGATCACATTGAGCAGACGAAAATTCTCCCCATGAAAGAAGACACTATTAACAGAAAAAGGGTATGAATGAAAAACATTGTAAGTAGCCAAAAATATGAGCTAATAGAAGAAACCCTATAAAGCACAGTATGAAAAAACTCCTCTAGGCAATATGGTTCTTGGATTTCAGAAACTGGGTGTTAGAAGAGATCACTGAGAAGATGTGATGTCTGGTTGACTCATGAACTGGACCCAGGCAATCAGAGGCTCCTTACCTTTAACCCTGTCCTTGGAATGTGTTCCCATAGCTGGAGACATCTGAAGAATGCAGCCTTGAAAGAGTAGTGTGTTGTTGAGACCACCTGGACCATATATGTGACTGAACCCTGGTAAAGCCTCTATAGACACTTAAAATTCTGGTGGGCAGGGGCACCTGAGTGGCTCAGTTGGTTAAGTGTCTCATTTGGCTCAAGTCATGATCTCCTGGTTCTTGAATTTGAGCCTGATATTGAGCTCTGCAGTGGTCATGTGGAGCCTGTTTGGGATTCTCTCTCTCTCCCCTCTCTCTGCCCCTTCTCCACTTGTGCTCTCTCTCTCTCAAAATAAATACATAAACTTAAAAAATATATGACAATTCTTTTAAAAAAATTCTGGTGGGCAACTTAAGAGGTTTACTCATCATGTAACAGTCTTAGGCAAGCTTCATATGTAAGCTTTCTTGCTTATTAAACCTGCCACCTATCAATCTGGAATGGTCTGCCTCATTCCTGGGTCTCTCTTCACACTCTGTGTATGACGGCCTAGTTTCAGACTTCACTTGGGAATCTCCTGAGGTTTCAAGCCAACAATTGGTGAGCTAGCCAGGGTCTCTGACATATGGGCCACCCCTCCCCACAGAGAGGCCAATGGCTAACCCAGGATTTCCCCCACAATACCTCTTTCCCAAGTTGCAGGAAGGGTACGTAAGTAAAGTTGCATCATAACAATCTTCTACAAAGAATTGTCCAAGCCTTCCAATGGTGACTTTGTGAAATAATAAAGTGATTATGACAATCTCTGTTGTGTGAAGAACCCCAAGACAAACCTAGGAAAAGTTACGCACTAAATGGTAATGAGAGATAAAGGGGGAAGCTTGTAGTGAGAAAGGGGCTACATCATTTATGGGCAAATAGTATGGAGCCAAAACAATTGAAATCTAGATCAAATATCAAATATATGAGGTTCCAATATTGTAAATTTTTAACCCCTGTAGCTTGAGTCCATACTACCCAGACTTCTCAGACTCAATTTTATCACTGTTTTTTAGTCTCTTTCATAATATTAGAGAGACTCAGAATCCCTTTTACCTATTCAGAGGTTTCACAGAGGCTTTAAACATAATCAAATTCTAGAATCAATTCCAGACTCCCGTACAATTCTGTTCCCTTAGAACAACCTTGGTATGAACATTTTTTGTAGTCTTGTTTTGGTCAGCAGAGCAGAGCTGTTATAAATGTGGAAGGCATTAGGGCAAGGGAGTTAAGACCTAGATTGCTAGAGCCAGAGAATTAGAGAAACACTCACTAACAATTCAGCCTGCAGTAATGTAGCTGGTGGAGGTTTCCAAACTCACCCGAAATTCTGAGAAGCTGCTGCATCTGGGTTTGTGACCTTCTGAGAGTGGGGACTGCCACTTCACTACTGTTTTCCAAATTACACACGTGTTCCTCCTACTTGCAAACCCTCAGAGTCTTGAAAGAAGGAAATTCTTAGAAATGAAGTGCCCACCTTAGGGAAGTAATGATGGTGTCGAATTGAGAACAGCCAATCTACAACATAACATCTCTAACCATAATTGAGATGTGTGTGTGTGTGTGTGTGTGTGTGTGTGTGTGTGTGTGTGATATTTTTGGTGATTTTCTGGCTGTGCTGACTTTACAAAATGAATCGAGTAGATTTTACATTTTACTAGTGTGTATATATCTTCTTGGAAGTATCTCTTCTTTAAAAGATTGAAGTGAATTAGCTTGTGAAGCCATCTGGGCCTAGTAATCTTTCAGAGGTAATTCATGGTTTTCTTCCAAGAGCTTCTAAAAAATCTGCCTATTTAGGTTTTCTTCTTCCTTTTTTGTCATTTTTGGAAAATTTTCAGAGCCTATTCTTTATTTCAACCAAATTTCAAATTGAGAATTGGGCATAGCATTATTTTATACTTTAAAAGATATGTTTCCTAAGTATGCTTGTATCAGTCAACCTTGCTGTATAACTAACCACCCAAGAAATGTAGTTGCTTACATCAAGTATTTATTTTTTACTTCTATTACTTTTTGACAACTGCAGTTAGCTCAGATTTTACTTCTTTAAAGCTTCATATAAATCAAATCATACAGTAGCAATATTTTATTATGTCTTCATTTAGAAATATACTTTTAAAATTCATCCATGTTGTGGGATTAGTTCATTCCTTTTTTTATTACTGAGTAGTATTCTTTTGTATGAATATAAATATACAATGTTTACCCATCGTCCTACTGATGGATACCTGAGTTACTTCCAGTCTTGGCTATTAGGAATACATTTGCTGTAAATATTCTTTCACACTTCTTTTCATTGATATGTATTTTCATTTCTCTTGGGTAAATTCCTAGGAGTAAAATTCCTATGCCCTATAGTGGGTATATGTTTAATTTTACAGGAAACTGAATAACATTTTCCAATACAATCTGACTTCAACGTGGGTGTTCTTAATTATTATGCAATAGACTGAAAATGAGACTTGCAAAAAAATGGTTTTTTTCCAGATAGGAAATTTGGGGAAACCTATTTCAGATTAAGAGAATAATATTAACAAAAGCACATAATTGTGAGAATGAACTTTATTCCTGAGAAGAAAATGAAATATGTGTCTGAAATGGATAAGAGATGAGACTGCAAAGGTAATTAATTAAGTCACGTCCTGGTGATCTATTTGATCGCAATACTAAAGATGTATGGCTTAAGGACATAAAATAAAGGGGGGGATCATAAGAGAGTTTTGGAGAAAGAATAATCATTCATTCACTCACTCTCTACAGTAAACATTTGCTGAGTGCTAAGTCTATGCAAGCATCACAATGCACTTTGCCGTGTTTTAAGAAGTGCTAAAGATCTGAAATCACACAATGTCAGGAAAGGGATGAACATCTCTGAGAAACACTGAAAAGAACAATTCCAAAGTGTTTTGTGGTTAATAGACTTAGTTTCCTGAAGGAGAGTGAGGGCTTACTATTAGCCACAACTTGAATAATTGGAAAATTGATATCGTGTTTCACCACAATAGAGAATTTAAAAGACAATCAAATTAAGACTAAGAAGTGAAAGCGGAATGTGTTTTTGAAGACATACCTTCCAGGGAACACAGTAGTTCTGTTACAATACCGAGTACTTTATAATGAATAGTTCTAAATGTAATAGAGTTTAAACATATTCCAGGTTTTTACTTAAAAACAAAACCTGTGTAAACTACTCTGTAATAAACAGAGGGCAATTTTAATTCTAAGCTAGTATAATATAGTCTAATTACATTTATATATTCTGTCAAATAATTTCTTAGACTAGTTTGTTGTAGGAAATAAAGCCAAGAAGATCATATTTCCTTTGAAGATAACAATATTTGGGGATTAAAAATTGATTTCAGGGCTTTTAAATTAAATAATGCGTAAGTATTGGTGCTGTTTTGGACTTAAGCCAAACTAATTTGCAGAACTTAAAAGTAGAGGGAGATATAATAGCATATCTTTCAAGAAACAGCGGTGTGCAATCATATTTAATAATATGTTAGTTTAATGTTATGCGTATAAGGATCAGGGAATATGCGTAAAACATGAGTGAGTCAGATGAGAATCTATAGTCTAATAAAAATTCTTAACAGCAATTTTCCTCTTCTATTATTTCCACACGCCCTTACCCTAAGTCTAATCGTCATATTTTAATTTCTTAGTTATTTCCACATACTTCTCTTATGAATAATATTGAAAATTATATTTCCCACCCAGCCAAGTAGATTCTTAAATTAGATTAAATTCTGCTTTTTTCCCCACTTCAGATTCTATATTTGATAATGTTAGGGACCACCATTTGGTGATCCCTCCTCACCTATTTGTACAGCTCTGTCGATTTCTGATTATGAAAGGAAAAATAATAGTCATAATTCAAAATAATAGTATGACAGGAGTAAATGTGAGGGACTGGACCAATTCAACTGAAAGGTAGTGTTAATTCAAGAATAAGTGAGAAGCACTGAGTAGGGCAGTTATTGGCACATTAATATTGCACAAAGCAAATCATTCTGAAACTCGGTGGCTTGAAACTACAATTACTACCTTCGTCAAATATCTTTGGGGTGATTACCTTATCTAGACTGATTTGGCTGTCTTGGTTCTAAGCTTTTTTCAGGGCTGCTCCACATGTCTCTCACCTACCTTAGACCATTAACTTCCAAGGCAGACTCCTCTCATGGCGGAAAGGCAGGAGTGCAAAAAAGTTCCAATAGAAACTTGATGACTCTTAAAGCCAGAGTTAGAACCGGCACACGCAAAAACTTCCCACATTCTACCAACCAAAGTAAGTCACTTGGCCAAGCCTCATATAATGGGACAGAGAAATGTATTTCTCCCATAAGGTTAAGGAATATCCGGATTGAAGATTATGAACAATTAATCTAATACAACCCAAGCACTTAAGTAATCTAAGGTATTTTCTGCAGTTAAACTTCTTTCTCTGGTTTTGCGCCTATATATCTCCCTGTCTAGCTGTCGCCCAGGTAGCTCTGCTTCTCCATCCTTGACAATTCCAGTCTTGCCCAATGGTATGCTTTAAAGACCTTCCATCTGTAGGTGGTGCCTCACCCAGTCCTTGAGTCATTATAATGAGTCATTATTAGTCATCCCATTCCTATTAAGTCTTGCTATAGAAAGTATATGTCATTTTGCCTGGGTTGGGACCTATAGGCTTTCTGAGCATGACCTCTCTTTCTCTAAAAAGATGTCTGCAGGTGTGCACTAAAACTGCATAGGTACCTGATGTCAGTAGTCTGTGACCATCTCAGCTGACCTCAGGGAGATATTGAAAACAGGAAGAACTGGAAAATCAGTTAAGGTGAGGCATGCAAACAATGTTTTGGACAATCAGATATGATAGAAACATAACGTATTAAGACGACCTAAGGGTTTTTCACGTGTCTATGTGGAAATCAGTAAACCTTAATTGTTAAAACTGAACAAATTATACCTTGTGACATCCAAATATTTGGAGAGCTGCCTGTGAGCACGTATACTTCTTTTCCCTCTTTTCCTTAAAGCTAAGGAGCTTCAGAGCAGTTCTTCAGAGCAATCTGAAAGACCGTATCTGGGCTATACTTCCTAGTAAGACAACAACTGAAGCATGTACTAACTTACTCTGTTGTTTACTTTCTTTTTGTCAACACAGGGAGGAGGGTGGCTTTTAAACTACGACTCTGCATCAGTTTTCTTAACTTCCAAGAAGGAGGTAATAGGAATTCATCTTAAAGAACGCATTGCATGGTATCAACATTTTAATACTATTCATTCCAATTCCAATCCGTGATCATGGAATGTCTTTTCGTTTATGTATGCTTCTGTAATTTCTTACATCAGTGTTCCAGTTTTCATTGAAGACACTGTTCTCGTCCTTGGTTAAATGTATTCCTAAATATTTTTTAAGCTGTTGTAAATGGGATTGTTTTCTTAATTTCTTTTTTGCGTGGTTTGTTATTAGTTTACATAAATGCAACTGATATTTGTATATTGATTATGTATCCCACAACTTACTGAATTCATTCGTTAATTCTAATAATTCTTTGGTGGAACCTTTAGGGTTTTCTTTATACAAGGTCGTTTTATTTAAATATAGAAACAACTTGGGGGAGCATCTGAGTGACTCAGTCGGTTGAGCGTCCGACTCTTGATATCAGCTCAGGTCATGGGACACAGCCCAGTGTCAGGCTCTGCACTGAGCATGGAGCCTGCTTAAGATTCTCTCTGGCTCCCTGTGCCCCTCTCCCCAGCTCACGCATGTGCTCTCTCACTCTCTCAAATAAAAAAACAAATAAATACGTAAAAAATAATTATAAAATAGAGACAACTTAACTTCTTCCTTTCTTATTTGGATGTCTTTTATTTCCTTTTCTCGCCGAATTGCTCCGACCTGAACTTCCGGTACTATTTGAATGGAAGTAGTTAGAGAAAGCATCATTGCCTTGTCCCTCATCTTAGAGGAAAAGCTTCCAACTTTTTAACATTGAATATGATAGCTGTTGATTTGTCCTGCATGCTCTTTATTATGTTGGGGTACATTCTTTCTATACCTAATTTATTAGTTGAGAGTTTTTGTCACGAATAAATGTTGAATTTTGTCAAGTGCTTTTTCTGCATTTATTGAGATGATGATGTGATATGATTTTTATCCTTCATTCTTTAATGTAGTGTATCACTTTATTGATTTGCATTTGTTGAAACATTCTTGCATCCCGAGGATAAATCACTGTTGTAGTTTTTTTACTTCTTTTAATGTTTATTTGTTTTTGAGAAAGAGACAGAGTGTTAGTGGAGGAAAGGCAGAGAGAGAGGGAGACACAGAATCTGAAGCAACTTCCAGGCTCTGAGCTGTCAGCACAAAGTCCAACGCAATGCTTGAACCTATGATCTGAATGTATGACCTGAGCCAAAGTAGGTCGCTTAACCGACTAAGCCACCCAGCACCCCAAATCATAGTTGATTATAGTGTATGATTCTTTTAATCTGCTGTTGAATTCAGTTTGCTAGTAGTTTGTTGAAGCTTTTGGCAACTATGTTCATCAGGGAAATTGGTCTCCATAAAGCTTAAAAAAACAAAAATATGCATTTCTATACACCAAAATAGCACATACAAAACTGAAAGTCAATGAAAGCTAAAGACTGCATTGTTAGTACAGTGAGTGACCAGGAAAGAAACCATTTTCACTCATTTATTTGCTAAATACGTATTAAGAATCCAGCTTGTTATAAGTACTCTTCTGAATGTAAGGTTTCAGAGCTAAATAAACAAAAACAAAAACATTTGGACAAGAAGTGGATCTTGGGGCACCTGGGTGGTTAAGCATCCAGATTCTTGATTTCAAAGCAGGCCATAATCTCATGGTTGTGAAACCGAGCCCCATGCTGGGCTCCACGCTGAACATGGAGCCTGATTAAGATTCTTTGTCTCCCTCGGGGCTCCTGGGTGGCTCAGTCAGTTAAGCGCCCACTTCCGCTTATGTCACGATCTGTGAGTTGGAGCCCCACATCGGGGGCTGTGCTGACTGCTCAGAGTCTGAAACCTGATGCTGATTTTCTGTCTCTCTCTCTGTCCTCCCCTGCTTGCTCTTTCTCTCTCTCTCTCAAAAATAATAAAAAACATTTAAAAAAATTTTTTTTAATGTTTTATTTATTTCTAGGAGAGAGAGAGAGAGAGAGACAGCATGAGCAGGGGAGGGTCAGAGAGAGAGGGAGTCACAGACTGAAACAGGCTCCAGGCTCTGAGCTGGCAGTCAGCACAGAGCCCGGCGCAGGGCTCGAACCCACGAACCGCGAGATCATGACCTAAGCGAAAGTCGGAAGCTTAACCGACAAAGCCAGCCAGGCGCCCCTAAAAAACATTTTTAAAAAAGATTCTTTGTCTCCCTCTCTCTACCTCTCTCTCTCTTTCTGCCCCTCCCCCGCTGATGTCCTCTCTCTCAGAAAGAAAGAAAGAAAGAAAGAAAGAAAGAAAGAAAGAAAGAAAGAAAGAAAGAAAGAATAAAATTAAATTAAAAAAAGAAGCTGGAAAAAAAAGGGGAAACAAATGATAGTGTCATTCAGAAAATAATTATTTGCTTTGATTTTCACCTCAAACACATTTTGATCTGCAGCAAGTTTTATCTTATTCCAAATCGAAATCTACAAAGTCAAAGTACAGATTTGAAACAATAATGCCTACCAAAAATTCCAGTCAAACCCGTGCTCTTTTTTAAAATCTCATCTTTGAATATTAGGAATTTATTTAATTATTTAAATTGATGAGAATAAAATGTACCAATGTGCTTTAATTTAGAATATTGGTGTTTCACAATATGCTCAGTGCATATTGGAAATGTCGATGATATTGTATCAAAGCTAAATCTTTATTCTTGAATTTTTAAAGTCAGAAGCTATCTCTCACTACCTTAGAAATAAATGAATAAAAGGAACAGCTCATAGTGTTTTGCAGAAAGATATATATACTGTTTAGGTAAAATATAAATATAATAATAAACTTTATTCCCTGTTCTGTGTTAAAGGTTGAGTACATTTTCCCCATCGTGTCTGAGGACACTACTGTACTCCAGCACGTTCAATTGGGAATATAGGTCCATCACAAAAGTACAGTCAGAGAACAATTAGCCCAGGAGTAGTAACTATTATTCTTCATTCTCCAAAGAATGGTTATTTTATGGCATAATAATAAAGTAACTTACACTTGGTAAATAACTGAGTACACTTAATCATTGGTTAATTTGTGGTTTGAAAAATATGGCTCACACAATTAAAAAGAATAATTTGCTGCAACATCAAAAGTAGCATTTTTATTTTGTACTTTGTCTTTCTAAAAAATGATTGATGTGGATATACTGCCTTTAAAGTGGTACAACAAGAATATGCCAAACTCACTATATTTAATTAGTAAAAATGTATTATTTTATAATACTATTAGTTAAAAGGAAAAGTAAGATGTACCTTTAACATATCACCCTTTTATAAATAATAGTTCTGGCAGAAAATGTTTTTCTGTTTCATGGAAACATCTATTCAAATTAGAGACCGAATGAAAAGCAAGCTAAATAAATAGATTTGATGAAGCATTTTGTCATTAAAAAAATTTACTCAAAAACTTAAAAAATTTTAATTTTGTAGTTAAAAATTGATTAGGAAGATCACTGATTTACATAAAGACTGGCTCATTATCATACCAGCTGCTGAAAAATTTGTGAAGCAAGTTTCATGTTGCCAAGCAGATCTGCAGGCTGTCTTAGATGTAAAAATATCTGCAGGCATTAAAGATGTTTTATGCAATTAGAGTAGAAGGTACAGATCCAAATTTCTGAGTGTTTCTCTTGTGGGTGATTTCCTTTCTCACTGAAGATGGGAAGTTATAAGGAAAGGTTATCTGATAAATGTGTACATCTGGCAACTAAATTGACCTATTCTCAGATGAAAGTATTATTATAGATAAGGGATCTTAGAAACTTAATATAAGAATCGTATGAGCTTAAGAAAAGAAAAAGAATCATATGAGCTTAATGAATTGGCTTGCCACTAGGTGTAAATGTGCATTGAACACTTTTCCTGATAAACTGGAATCAATGGGTGTCTCAGATTTTATTTCAAAGTTTTTATGTCCTTTATTCCTAAGGATTTTGAAACATCGCCATGTGTCTCCACTTGAATTATTTTCCAGTAGATAGTAAAATAGTCAAAGATTAACATATCTTTAGCTATAAAACTTCTCAGCTTTTTTTCCTTTCAAATTTTAACACAAACACATACATATACCAACCACACAAGAATGCTGCTAAAATAGCTTTATGATTTGCATAATGTTATTCTCCATTCTGTGACGGCTACTAAGGTGACTTTTCAGAAGAAAAAAATGATAAAATTATCCAATGAACTCAGATTTTGAAAGAGCAGATGCTTCAAAAATATTTTTAAACAGAATTACTTTTGTTACATGAAGTTCTGCAAAATCTTGTCATATTAATCATCTTGTCCCATGCCCTAAATGTCTCCAAGCTATCATTTATAGTTATAAATGTTATTTTCTTAACAAGAAAAATTCCAGTTTCAATCACATTGACATTTAAATAGGAATGTAAAGGAATATGTGAGCTGCTCTTACATTTGCAAAGTATTGTTAACCCAACAATCCAAATAAGAGTTTTGCTTCTCTATTGAATAGACATTATGTCAGATGTACTTTCCACATAATTCCCTACATCCTTCAAATTCTTGGTTTAGTTACCTTCACTAATATTATGGGCTTTGGATCAAAATTACAAATAAAGAAAAAATAGATTAATGTCAGTTAATTTCTATCTTGTAAATTCAAATTATACTTTGTGTTGAATACTTTTTTTACTTTAGAACAATGTGTGTTTGGGCGCCTGGGTGGCTTAGTCGGTTAAGCTTCCGACTTTCGCTTAGGTCATGATCTCGCGGTTCGTGGGTTCGAGCCCCGCGTCTGGCTCTGTGCTGACTGCCAGCTCAGAGCCTGGAGCCTGTTTCAGAGTCTGTGACTCCCTCTCTCTGACCCTCCCCTGCTCACGCTGTCTCTCTCTCTCTCTCCTAGAAATAAATAAAAATATTAAAAAAAAAAAAAAGAACAATGTGTGTTTTCCCAGATCAAGGTTAAAATGCATATTGCCCGATATAGAGGGTAAAAACGGGGTACACATTTTCAATTTGTTGTCAGAATTGAAAGCGATATTATATTATTCATCTTCTCACATGGCTTAAATTGCAAGTTTTCGGACATTTCTGTCTGTTTTGTACTAAAGAAGAATATAACTTTATTTTTATTTAATTTTTAAAAAATGTTTATTTATTTCTTTTGAGTGAGAGAGAGTGTACACAGGGCAGGTGCAGAGAGAGAGAGAAGGACAGAGAGAGAGAGAATACCAAGTAGGCTCCATACTATCAGTGCAGAACCTGATGTTGGGCTTGATCTCATGAACTATGAGATCCTGACCTGAATGGAAATCAAGACTCAGACACTTCACTGACTGAGCCATTTAGGTGCCCAAATAATCATATACTTTGAAATCAGTACAGACCAATAAATTATATTTATTGCACTAATTTTCATATCTTTATGAAAAGAACTGTATCCAAGCATGCCATATTAATTGTTACCAGGAATTTCTCATGAACATAAATATACATCCCTTTTATGGGGCAAATTTGGACTTAACCTAATATATTACTCTTTCCTTTTTTCCCCCCATGTTTCTTTTTCACTGGTAGGTCTCCTTGTTGATTGCATATTTACATGAAGAATACAAAGAATATTAAACTCTGCCATCACAAGAATATTATAATTGATGAAAAGATTAAGTGAATTCATCTTTGTAATCACAGTATTTTATCAAAATAATGAGTATCTATTGCCATAAAACATATCCTTAGATCTCACGTAGTTTGTCGGTTTTTTTTTTTTTTTTTTTTTATGACAGAAGACTTAATAAGCAAGGGAACTACCTAAAACCGGAAATTTTTAGAAAGCTTTCTCAAATCTTTATTTAAGAAAACTAATCCAAGAGCATTTACTGAGTACTTAGTACAATTAAGCTTGAGTGATACTGAAAATTTGTATCATATCCTCAAGAAAGTTACGTGTGAGATAATATAAATATACTTGGAAAGTAAGGAAAAGTAAGTGCAACATTTTGAGGGAGTATTTTACCATTACATGACCCTTCTAAGACTTTCACTTCAAGCTGAGTTTATATAAGAACAATTTAAACAAATTAAATCAAATTAAAATATGGATAAACCTTCCAAATATTTCCAGAGACTGGCTACTTCTGTCTTCTATCCTTCCATCTCCCTGGTGTGAAACACAATCTGTCTCTCGTCTATGCTGCTCCAATAGCCTCCTAACTGGTTGACCTAATCTTGCTCTATCTCTCTCCACTTCATTTCTAATAGTAGCTGAAATAGTACTTTAAAATATAAGTCATAACCTGTCCTTCTTATTCTTAATAATCTGCACTTTCATTATAGAGTACAAATTCCCTAAAATGGCCTATAAGGTCCTCCATGATCTGCTCTTCATCCCCGAACACACTGTACGAGCTTATGTACAATTGTCGTTCATGTCCTTTGCTCACACAGCTCCTTCCATGTTGGCTTCCTTCCTGCTCTAAATATACTAAGCATGTTCCACCCTTAGGAAGGACTTAGCAATGGCTGTTCCCTCTGCTTGAAACACTTCACTACAAATATCTTCAAGCCAGTGTCCTCATCTCCAACTCTCTTCAAGTATCCTTGATCATTCTCTTTTCAATTGCATCCCATCCTTCAGCACTCTCACTACTCCTTAATTACTCTTTTTCCATATTGTGTTGTACTTAACTATAATTATTTCTGTTATGTTTATTGTTTTTTTCTTTAAGCTCAGGAGGCTAAGATTGTATTCCCAGCTGATGTATCTCAAGCATATAGAACAATGCATGATTCACAGTGGGCAGTTAATAAAAATGTGAAGGGTAAATAATCAAATGCCTATGTAAGCAAATAGGAAATACTAGAGGGTTTTTTCCCTGAAAAGTTCAATTTCTACTAAAATGGAAGCTACCTATATTGTGTCTGGATTTTGTTTATTTTTTAAATTTTATTTAATTTATTCTTTCATTTCCAATTATAAACTTTTGCTAGAAAGACTAAAACACTTTCACCAATACATGCAGAAAGAGCAAGAAATCATAGAAAAATTATCAATGAGCTTCTCTTCACTATTATTGATCAAGTATAGAAGTTCAAAGTTAAAGTCTTATTATTTTGCTATTTACTATTCAAAAAGAAATATCTCTTGTGATGCTACATTAGATAAATAATTAGTTTGATTTTCTAACAGGCAGATCAAAGGCTGGGCTTTGGGCCACTTTCAGAGAGGAGAGACACCTTATGTAAGTTTATGGAATGAAGAGACTGAAGAGCTTCTTTTTGATTGAAACAGGCTTCTGCATATCTTTTTTGTTCTCATTATCCTTTCACTGGTGCTGGCACTTCCATTTCTTTTTTTCTTCCCATTAGGACATATATCATGGGTATAGGCTTAAGGATAACTGAATTATATGAAACACATCCTTATATTAACTAAAGCTCTACTTTTTTCTCTTCTACCAAAAAAAAAAAAAAACCCCATATTGGAATGCTAGTATAATAAATAACTTTGTGTCTAATCTCACTTATTTTTACAAAAATATTTAGAAATTAACAAACATTGGTTCTTTGCCTACCTGTAAATAAAAGGTAGGGATATAGAATCGAAGAAAAAGCAGCAAAGAATCATGACTTGGTTAAATTCTGAGCATGCTTTTCAGAAGAACAAAGGTAGGTGTTGTATTCAACTGCTGCATACTGGCAGCTGACTAGAAGTTTGATTGATTGATCCAGTAGTTACTGATTTTCATGACTCAATATATTGTTTAACAGAGTCCAAATATAAGACATAGTCTTCATTCAATTTTTAGTTTATTTTGAGAGAGAGAGAGATAGAGAGAGAGAGAGAGAGAGAACACGAGTGGTGCGGGGTGAGAAGGGAGAAACAGAGATGGGGGACATAAGATCTAAGTGGGCTCTGCACTGACAGCAGGAAGCCCGATGCGGGGCTCGAACCCACAAACTGTGAGATCATGACTGTAGCCAAAGTCAGACATTCAACTGATTGAGCCACCCAGGTGCCCCAACATGATCTTTGTTTTAAAAGAGAAAAAAAATCATTAACTATTAAGAGAGGGAGACATAAAAAGCAAAATTAGAGTAAAATATACTAATTTCCAACAGGTAAGCAAAAATTCCATAGAAGAAATAGAATGAAAATTTCTCCTCTCTGGAAATAAGTAGCGAGTGTTCATTGAAGTTTAGCTCCATCGGCACCATATTCTGAGCATTTTGTGATTTTGATTTTGTTATAACTTCTTTGCCTTAAATTTACATAAGAATATGCATTTGTAAACCAGACTTTCTATTCTGATATCAATATGGTATTTCTGGAATACACACCTAAGTATGTCTCTGTGCTTACAACCCTCCAGTTCCCCCTCCTATCAGTGACCACAAGGTCTGTCATAACTCAGACCTCAGCCTTTACCTCTCATATTCCTCTACCACAATTTGCTTTTCTAAAATCAGCCAGCTCACTTTTCCAAGGACTGTGCTCCTTTTTGGTTTAACAATGTGGAAAACCTTATAGCTTCCTCCAAAACATATATTCATACTTCTGAATCTTTGCTTTGCCGTTTTTCTTGCCTATAATAAAATCACAACTTTTTCCCCTAGTAAACTCTGTTTATCCTTTGAAACTTTCTTATATCTATTTTTTATGAAGCCTTTTCTGAGGCCACAGAGTCAGGCATTTCTACTTGCACCCTGAAATTGCATTTAAAAGTTTTTCTTCTGCATTCATCATACTGCATTTCAAATGCTTATTTGTTTTTGAGAGAGAGAAAGAGAGAGAGAGTGCAGGCTCCAGCAGGCTAGTGGGGTGGGGAAGGGGGAGGATGACAGAGAGGGGGACAGAGGATGGGAAGTTGGGCTCTGCCCTAGATTCAGGTCAGCACTCAACAACAGTGTCAACAACAGTGACATCATGACCTGAGTCAAAATCAAGATTTGGGGACCTAACCAACTGAGCCACCCAGGCGCCCCTGTCACAATGCATTTTATTTTATTTTAATTTTATGATTATTTATATATTACCTAATTAAAATTTCTGGCTAATATTATTTATTCATTCAATTTCTATTTAAAATGTGACTTCTCAAAATACATTTTATTTTTTAATTTTTTAAAAAGATCTTATTTATTTTTATTTATTTATTTTTCCTTCTTTTTCTTCTTCTTCCTTATTTTTTTACAAACAGTTTATTGTCAAGTTGGTTTCCATATAACACTCAGTGCTCATCCCTACAAATGCCCTCCTCCATGCCCATCTGCCATCGCCCCTTCCCTGCCCCCCCCCCACCTATCAGTCCTTAGTTTGTTCTCAGCAATCACAATGCATTTTAAATGTTTGGTGATTTCCCTGTGTCTACCTGGCTGACGCACCTTGAGAACAAAAGGCATTACATTCATTTGTATTTCTATTATCTCTCGCAATAGTGTCATATACTAGCTGATCAATAAATACTAATTAATCAAAATAAGTATAATTTGACCATTTCTTAAGTTGTTGTTGGTGCCAATGGAAGTGTTTTTAAAGCATCTACATTTACCATTTACCTCTCAATAATAGCTAGTTTACCAGAATCCTCTCATCTAAACAAATTCATGATTATATGTTAGACTCATAGGAAAAAACTACCTTAGTACATTAAGGTTACTTTTTACATTTTTTAATTTATTTTTTAATTTTTAAATGTTCGTTTATTTTTGAGAGAAAGAGAGGGAGAGACAGAGCACAAACAGGATAGGGGCAGAGAGAGAGGGAGACACAGAATCTGAAGCAGTCTCCAGGCTCTGGGCTGTGCACAGAGCGCAAAGCGGGGCTTGAACCCACAAACTGTGTGATCATGGCCTGAGCTGAAGTTGGATGCCCAACCAACTGAGCTACCCAGGCGCCTTAAGTTATTTTTTATTTTTGAGAGAGACAGAGAGACAGAAAGAACAAGTAGGGGAGGGGTGGAAAGAGTGTAGGCAGAGAACCCCAAGGAGGCTTTGGCTCAAAGAACTGTGAGACCATGACCTGAGCCAAAATCAAGAGTTGCCTGCTTAACCGACTGAGCCTGAGCCACCCGGGCTCCCCAAGGTTACTCTTTAAAACAGCAATTATACCTTAGAGAATGTGATCTTCATGTAACTAACTCATTTTCGAAGCTTACAACCTTGAAATATGTTATAGACAGCTAACTCTCTTCTATTATATCTTCATCTGGAATCACTTTTCAAAACTATCAACATTTATCTAACTTTTCCTTTCACAACTCTAAGTCAGGAAAGTGTATATCTTTGTTTCCAAGTGAAGTAATTACTAGGTACCCCATGAAGTACAGTTTCCAAATGGTGGACTCCTCAAGCTGGCAAAGAAAATTTGTTACTCTAAAAGGTACATATTAGGGGTCCCTGGGCAGCTCAGTTGGTTAAACAATTTTGGCTCAGGTCACAATCCCAGGGTTCCTGAGTTCGAGCTCTGCTTTGGACTCTGTGCTGTGATAGCTCAGAGGCTGGAGCCTGTTTGAAATTCTCTCCCTCTCTCTCTACCCTTCCCCCACTCACACTCTGTGTTTCTCTCTCTCAAAAATAAATAAACATTAAAAAAAAGGTAAAAAAAATAAGATAAAAGGTACATATTAACTTTCTATTCCTAGGAAAGTGAAATTGATACCTATATTGCCTAGATTCTTATTATTTCAGGTGGGAAGGGAATTGTAAAAAACCCAGTGATATTCCAATAGTCCTATAATCCAATAATCCTACTGCTTTTTGTGTATAGACTTATTTCAGTGCATCACATTTCTCTAATCTCACAGAGTTAGACATTGGCCCATTGGTCCAGGTTTATGTATCTTTACCTCTTGAGAAATGATCCCATATTTGTTGCCTGACAATATTTGACCCATTACTATTAAAGTAATTCATCTGCTACTGCGAATTAGTTTTATATTCATCAGATCATACGAGCCAAAAAACATGATTAAATTAGAATGTTTATTTCTAGGCCAGAAGGTTTCTCTAGTTATTGTAGTCATTTGTCTGGTGGTGAGGAGAGAAGTTAAAAGGAAGAATTCTTTAATGCCCACATATTTTAAAAACTTGGGGAGGAGGGAATCTCAATATTCCTAAATTACAGATTAATTTTACTGCAAATAATAATGTTAGTTTAGAATACAAAGTAAGCGACATACAAAATCTATAGCTGGGTGAAAATATCAACTAGATGAGTTTGACGAGGACGTAGGTCCAGTATAAACTTCAAGAGGCAATTTATTCTACACTGGCTCAGCGTGGAAACTACAAAGTTGGTAGTAGTTATGACTTCATCATACTTTTGAAGCCACACATGAATCTGTGATCAAGGTACAGCAAACATCAGCATATCTTTTTACCCTTAACCTTGGTCGCTTTGGTGTTTGTAACTGAAAGCAATGTTTTGTGATTTTGGACGTGTGGCTGGAAATGAAAACAGAAGACTGTGTTTAAAAGCCAGTTTCACTGATCAACAGATTAATGCTAAACAGCGTCTGGATTCTGAGATTTTGTTTCCTTTCTTGTGTTAATATCATGATCTCCGAAATCTGTATTTGCATCTGTAATTGTCATCACCCACCACCCAATTTCAAAAGGAATCTCTGCATATTCTGTGTTCCTCACCTTGTATTCTAAACCCAGATGCTATACTAATTTTACAATTCAATTCCCAACAATATTATTGCCTAAAACTGGATACTGAATATGATTTTGTGCACAGATATTTATAGATAGGTTTAAAACAAGAGGCTAGTGACACAGAGATGTTATTTATCTGGGCCATATAGTAGTAAGAGATGGGCATTATAAATCCAGCTTTGCTGCCAGCCTTTAAGTCAGTATTGAAAAATGTGCAGGTCTTCCCATATACCCAACATAATACTCCATAAACATTTCCGCACATACAAAGGTGTCCCTTTCGTAGAGGTATGTGTAGTCCATTAGAAATTAAAGCCTTTTAATGATGTTTGATAGAAACAAAATAGGTCATTGCTGATTAACCAGGGGCAGGGGGTTGGACAAAAATTGCTACAAATTTGTTGCCAAGTTTAACACCTTTGAAAAGGATGGGTTTGTTAACTCTATTACCTGGTGCTTTTTGCTACAATTATGTGTAGCCAACCTTTCCAAGCTTAGTTAAATAGCCCACTGTTGGCACTATATATATATATATATATATATATATATATATATATATATATATTACATGAACATAATTGACTATATGAAGAAATAAAAAAAATTACCGCAGTAATTTTTTAAAATAGAGCAATGTTTGTCATATTATGCTGATACTTTTAAAAATTTTATAACTGTCTTTTCTTTTTATTTTACTTAAGTTATAACCCAACTCACCAAATCTGGCACACATTTCTTTTAAAATACAAATCACTCTTCCAGGAAAATTTGTACAATCTCAAAAATTTCAATCGAATGCTAGAAAAGATAAAGAAAACCATAGCTGGGTAAAATAAATTTAATATCCATATCCTATTACATGGCACTTAAGTGAAATAAAATTGAGATTTTTAAATGAATTGAATAGTCCAATATTCTTATGATATGGTGTACTTTCTTCTAAGACATGCCTTCTTTTTTTTCAACTTAGTATATTAATATTGCTCAGCAACCATTTATGTAATAGAAATGCCTTTCTTTATTTTCCTATTAAGCTCATATGTATTCATTCTCTTCTATATGCCCTACATTGAATTCTTTTTAAGGAATGCAGTATATAGTGTGTGTCTTATGTTTTTTATTTATAGTTAGATCAATTCCTTTGAAAGAAATGCTCATTTCTTACACTACAAAATTCTGATAAAGTGGTCCATTGAGAAGCTTTACCTCTCCCATCACAGTGGTGAGCATGTGATCTAGGATAATAACAAAACAAAATGATTTCATTCCTTGAACTAATTGGTGTTCTTTTTAGGGTTTGATACAGGTGCTGAGAGAGAGAAAGAGAGAAAGAGAGAGATGTTCTCTTCCTCTCTCTCTTTCTAAGAATGTAAGCTTCATAGATGTAAACCTGAAGGTGCTAATAGCTGAGAGAGGCTGCCTGGGAATGAAGTCTACACAGAGGTAAGCTTCGACAAGATGTGCAAAAAGCAACTGCATCCACTTGAGAATGATCAGAAGAATCATAGAATTAGTCATATTGCAACATGATCTTGAGCAATAAGCAGGCTCCTAATAGGTATAAATAAGTGGGAATATTTCAGACCTGAAGGAAACACAGGCATGTGTGGAGAAATAAAGTTCCTTTCTTCCTTGTTTCCTTCCTTCTCTGTCTTTTTTCTTCCTTCCCTTTTTTCTCAACTGCTATGTATGTTTCCCCTCTTTCTTCCTCCCTTAAGTATTTTGGGGGTAACTATAAACCATAATGGAGATTGAGAAAAAAAATAAATTGGAGTCCCTAACCTCTAGGATTATAGGGTCAAAATAATACCTCTATATTTCTTTGATGAAAATGATCTATGCAAATTTCCCTTTTTTCTGTCCCACCTAAAAATTCAGGTAACAGAACAATTCTAGAAATAGAAGTATATATGTTTCTAAAAGAATACATTTTGTTAGAAGTGGTGTTAAATCATGGAGTTATGTCAAGAAATCAAAATTTATAAATTATCTATTTAAAATAAGATGATTCAATAATAAGTAGAAGATAAATGAACTGTTTTTTACATAAAATGTCTAGATTTCTTTGAAAGTATAGTACAATTGATAAATGCCAAGTTCTTCTGACTCTACTTCTATGCCACATGACATGCATCTTGAAAATGATGGTTTCAGAAACTTACTTAAAAACTTCATTGCTGATGATTTTTAATTTGACTTAAATAATTACCAGATGAAACTTGTGACTACAAAGTCAAGTAGAAAGATATTTGTTTCCCAAAGTGGATAATTTGATGAAAAAGACAGAGAGAAATAATAAATAAAAAAATTAATTACACACACACACACACAGTGGAAAGGTTTCCACATTGTTAAGAGGTCAATCTCATCTTAATGTGACAAAAGTTTAATTTCAATTAATTTTCACAATTCTTTGAAGTTAAATTAATCGCCAAGCTATAGAGAGAGCCCAAATGTTTATCAGCTGATTGATGAATAAAGAAGATGTGCTGTATTCATACAATGGAGCATTACTTAACCATCATAGAGAATGAAATCTTGCCATTTGCGATGATGTGGATGGAACTGGAATGTATTATGCTAAGCAAAATAAGTCAATCTGAGAAAATAAAATACTCATATGATTTCACTCATATGTGAAATTTAAGAAACAAAAAGATAAACAAATGGGATGAGGAGTGGAAAAGAGAAGACAGGGAAACAAACCACAAGAGACTCTTGATGATAGAGAACAATGGAGGGAGGTGGGTTGGAGATGGGCTAGATGGGTGATGAGTATTAAGAAGGGCCCTTGGAATGAGCACTGCGTGTTGTATGCAAGTGATTAATCACTGACTTCTACTCCTGAAACTAATATTTGCACTAAAATTTAAATACATATATAAACAATAAAAATAGATAAATAAATAAATACTTAAATACATAAATAAATCTTCAAAACAGTGTAATCTTCCTTTTTTATATTTCCATCTATGAAATTGCTTGCATTTTATAGTCAGAAAATACTGACAAATAACCAAAAATGTTAATTTCCTAACTCTTTATAATAAGATGGAGAATGGAATTAAGATTTAGATATTCAAAGTTATTTCTCTTCAATATGTTTTGGTTATTGTTTTCCCAATTTGACATTGGGCTATAGCCAAATGGATTTATTGTAAACTGTACTCTTAAAATATGCATTTCATAAATTTGCCTCTTAAAATATAAAATAAATTTCCACTTAAATTACTCTAATTACTTAAATTACCTACAAAATAAGGGCAGTAAAGTGAAAACTTTACAATTATCCACTTCATTTAATATGGAATTTACACAATATTATTTTAACAGATGTTTGCTTCACCCTTTACACAGTCTGTTTAAGCATATAATAAAGTGATTTTTGCCAGGTTTGAACTGGCAAATTTTAAAAATAATTTATAAATTTTTTAATAAAAATTTAAGATAAAAATGATGTTTGACAATAGTGGAAATAGGCATTATTTTATTATTTAACACAGTACCCATAATTACACATATATAGGTAGTTCATAAATTATAAACATAATTTACCCAAACGTTACCTATGAGAAGGAAAACAATTGTGACCTTCCTAAATAACTCCACAAATATTTATTTCATCCACAAATCATATGGCCTAGACCACATGAATACAGTATTAATTTCTGTGTGTAAGGCTACTCAGAGAACATAAGATTAAAAATGAAACGGTAATGGGGGCATTTGGGTGGCTCAGTCGGTTAGGCCTATGACTCTTGATTTTGGTTCAGGTCATGATCTCACAGTTCCTGACACTAAGCCCTGTACTGGGCTCTGCGCTGACAGCACTGAACCTGCTGGGGATTCTCTCTCCTCCTCTCTTTCTCTGCCCCTCCCCTGCTTGCACATGCTCTCTCTTTCTCTGTCTCTCAAAGTAAGTAAACATTTTATAAATAAAAATTTAAAAACAATGTAGTTGAACAAAATGTAATAGGAATTATTGATGAGAAAAAAATTGAAAGGAGCATTTTATTTGGGTTATGTTTTCAAACATTTCTCTGGGTAAATACATACTATTTAAGCAAGGATCTTTTTACCTCAATATTACTGTATTCGACACTGTGGTAACCTCCTCTAATTACCCATAACTTTCTTTTCAAAATCTTAGCCCAGTGGTTTGTAAGATTGACCTCAGCTCTAGGTTTGTGATCTGATTAGTCTAAGCCACTTGTCCTCGATGCTGCCAGCACATTAGAATGAACATGAAGGTTTCTTAAAACTACTGATGCTAAAGGCTCACTTCTATGGCCTCCAATTAGTACTTTTTGCTTCTCACTCATTCTATTGTGTAGCCATAACTGAGAATCACTGGTCTAAGTTAATTACAATACTATTAATCTACCCAGTGAGTGTTTCAGGAATCAGGATTGGTTCAGATCTAGATATGATTTGTAGGTTCGAGTTAGACCATGGCCCTTCGTCCCTCTGGGCAAGTCAGAGACCAGATGGCCACACACAGATGATAGCTGTAATGCACTGTCTGTGGGTGGGGCTTAGCGACTAGAGATAAACTGCCTAAGACATAGTAAGATGGGTGAAGTTACATCTTTAGAAAAGATACCTGAAATTCACATTTCAGATCCCAATGGCATGGTTTATTAGAGCCAATTTTGGCAGTTTTGTAAGTTAAGTATATGGGAACGTCAGAGTGAGTTGGTGAGGGACATAACTTCGTAGGTCCACACTTAGGACTTCCCGCAACCTGGAAGGACAGTAGTATTGCCAACAGCATGACCAGACATGACCAGGAAAACTAGAAGTCATTGCTAATTACATATCCCAGCTGATATCTCTCCTCAGTACAGATGTTCTTCCTTGGCGAGTTGACTTATCTGAAGAGATGTGATGTGAAAGGTATGCTTACGCAGTACATGACCTTTTCCATCATAGGAAGAGTTAGAGGAGTAAGGTAGTGTTTAAGACAGTATCTTAGTTACATTGAAGACCAACTAAAGCAGCCCTAATTTATGATGGGACAATATACATTCTAAGATTTCTTTCCGGGGTTCCTGGGTGGCTCAGTTGGTTAAGTGTCCAACTTTCAGTTTCAGTACAGGTCATGATCTCACAGTTGAGTTCTAGCCCTGCATCAGACTCTGCACTGATGGTATGGAGCCTATTTGGGATTCTCTCTCTCTGCCTCTCCCACATCTCTCTCTCTCTGTTGGAAAAAAGAAAAACAATAAGAAGAGATTTCTTCCCCATGTCTTATGAATAGAATTTTTCCAGGTCAACTTGTGACTGTTCTCAGGGGTGTTTGAGTGCCCCAAATCTGGTCTCCCAACTTCCAGTGTTTGTCAACCTCCTGGTTTTAACAGCTATCAAAGTTGAGAAGTTGTCAGTTTTTCAAGGTTACCATGGAGTTGGGAAACGGCAAGATAAAATGCTGTAAAGCTCACTGTTTTTAATCAAGATTCAGTATTTTCTCTTGAATAAATACTCCTCAGATTGCTGCCTTTGGTTAATCACTGAAAACACGATTTTTAATAATTATTTATAGTTTTCTCATAGCTCTTATGGAGACATAGATTTTTATTGTCTTTTCTGCCCTATTCCAGAAATACTATGTTCCACCCATTTTGAAGGACTGGTTTCTATTCCTTTTATCTACTTTATCTCCAGTGGAAATTTGATGTAAACAGAGATGCTATCTCCTTACTCTAGATGGTGAGAGCCTTTCCTGTGATTATAATTAGATCAAGATGGAAAATCTTGGTGTAGCTTCTGGGGTCAATTATAAAGAATATTTCAGTGATTATGGCATTCATTGTGATAGACTAGGTATAATTTTCGATTTCATTGACAGATGTTTAATTTCTTGTGTTTTTTAAAATATTTTTGGGGAAGAAGGAACTGAGATAAGTGGGGAATACTATTTGTCAGAACACATATATAAATCAAAAATTCTAAATGAGAGAAGGCTAAAGTCGAGAGCTAACAAATAAAATAGAAATAAAATAGACCCCATATGATGTCATCAGAGCATTTTCCCTGGAGCTTATTAAAATGAGTATGAACATTTGTGGGAGGAGAAAGCTACTTGACATCCATCATCTACCACAAATAGTCAGAGTCTACCTACTGATTAACAAAAATGATATAAAGAAATCATATAGCAGTAGTAATAAAAAGGCAAGGAAGGAAGTTATATTCAGAGAGGAATAAAAGCTTTTCCCAGGAAAATCCTGATATATGGACCAAAATAAATGATAATATACTATATATTAACCAAAGTAATTAATACTGGTTTCTGCAATAAACCACCCCCAAATTTTAAATGCTTACCACAAAGTTTATTTCCCATTGACATAACGTCCAGTGTGGCTCAGATGGCTCTTCTACAAGAATTTTGTTCTAAATAATGACCAAACAATCCAGACTGTTTCCGTCTTGCAACTCCACCTTCTCAAATTGTTTCCAGCTACACAGAGAAGAAAAAAGATGAAGTGAAGAGACCCATACACTTTTGGCTGCCTTAATATAGAGTAACCCATATCTTTTTCCCCCCTTCACAATAAATTGGTAGTAAGTCATCACATTTACCCTTTACATGTGAAATTTCTAAAATATAGGGGGACACCTGTATATTTCATGAACGCTGACAATCTCTACCAGACTTTTACAATCTGAAGTTCTAAAAACTGAACTTCCAACAATGAAACTAACTCTTCTATTGTCTTTCTGGTCTAATTTGATGTTTCCACCTTTAACCTTGTCCTTTCTATTAGTTAAGGTCAGTTTCTGCTGACTTTCTCTTCTTAGTTGTTAATTGCTTAAACTTGAAAAAGTATCTACTGAATGAAGTTTGATTTTTTTCTATATAAACGATTGACATGATTGTAATTATATATCTGCTTTTATTCTGTAAGAAAAGTTATAGGAAATTAGATTATCATTTTAAAGTAGGGATGAAGGTAAAATAATATTTTGGACAATTGATCATGTCCCTTATAATCTTTTTTATCTTACTGTCAATTGCTACTTGACTAAATCTACATTTTGTACACACAGTATAATCCTCTTTACTTAACCTTCTAAATCTAATGGATGACTTATACATTATACATTCACTGAGACTTGGGCTTGTTCAGAGAATTTTTTTCTGCATATACCACTGTAGTAATAAGTTATTTCAATAGACATTAACTCTTTATGCTGAACACATTCTGGAGACTCTAATGATTCTCAGTTTCATAGCTGCAGTAGGAAAACTAATTTGATGTGAGCCTAATTTGTCATTAATACAAGTCTGGATTGTAAGCCTTAAAAAGACAGGGACAGTGCCTCCTTTTACATTTAAAAAATGTTTACATTATAGTAAAAACATGTAACATGATATCTAATTTCTTAGAAAATGTGCATACACAACAGAGTGATGTTAACTATACACAACAATGTTTTACAGCAGATCTCTAGAGCTTATTCATCTTACTTGGCTAAAAGTTTATACCTTTCAAACAATAGCTCTCTGCTTTCCCCTCCTCCTAGCCCTTGGCCACCATTATATTCTTTTTTTAATGAGTTTGACTATTCTAGAAACCTCAAACAAATGGAATCACGCAAGATTTGTCCTTCTGTGACTGGCTTATTTCACGTAGCATGATATTCTCCAGGTTCCTTCATGCTGCATATGTAAAAATTTTCTTCTTTTTCAAGGATAAGGCCTCTTTCCTTTATTCTAAAGTTTCTTATGTCTAACATAGTGCCTGGCATGCAAAATTCATTCTGTAAATACTTGTTGATTAATTTATTCTAGATTAAATATGAATGTCAAAATCTGATCTATTAATTTTATGAGTCACTGCTAACTTTTTAAAAAATCTCATTAATTAGTTAAAGGTACATATTTCCTTTGTCTAACTCCAAATTTCCTTTGCCTTTTCTCTGAATCTGACACTTGCTATCTGTCTCTGTAACGTCACAATGGTGAACCACAAATATTTTGTGTGATAGAGCAGTAGCAGTAGCTCACATACACACCCCATTTACTCTCTGTAGGCACTGAACTTGATATACATGAACTCATTCCTCCAGAGGGGAATTGGTATTCTTAATATGTCCATTTCGCGGGTATGATAACTAAGGTATGAAGACACTAATAATGTGCTCAAGGTCACATAGCTAGTGAACAGCAAGATGAGGATCTCAATCTCGCCTATCAGACTCCAGAATGTGTATTCTAACACAGAGGTCCAGCCACGATAATGTTATGCTTCCTCACTCCTACGCTGTGACTAAAACCATGATTTATTTTCAGTCAACACTATTCTTCTGGGTGTGATAAGGACATTTTCTTAGAGAGATGCCTATGAAGAACTGATGTATGCATTTCAGTTTGTTTTCTTTAAAAGTTAATGCCTGTATTTTAAAGTTATGTTTTCCCCCTACGAAATTTGGAATTAGGCTCAGATTTAAAGTTTTAGATTTGTCTCAGTTCAACTATGCCCTTTTCAGTAGTTACTTATTTTTACCCCGTTAAGCACAATTAGTTTTTACTGTGACATAGCTAACTTGCAGGGTTCCTATGAGGTTAAATAAGACAAGCAAAAATGTCTTGAGTTTTAGCAGTGTGTGAAATGTAGCCGCCTTTCAATAAATATAAGTCATAATAATAGTGCCTTAAGACTTCATCAACAAGTTTGGTTTTAAAGTACTAGATAGGAAAGTTATTTCCAACAGAACATAATATCCATTCCCATAAGGATTATAACGTAATTATTATTTTTGCAATGTTTGTGCCAAATATTCTCCCATATTTAGTTAAGGGTTATGGTTCAATATCCTGAGTAGCCTTCTATAAAATCTCATGGTTAAATAAATGGGTAGCATAAAAAGATTACCTAATGTTTTATTATTAAGTTGCAGTGATATGCTTTTATTTCAAGGCAAGTGAATAAGAGACTTCTAAGGAAGGTTAACTTTAAATGTCTTTAAAGATATTTACATTAACACAGAGTATTAAGTACCACATGAACACATATACTGAGATCATTACATTGATTCTTTAAAAGTACAAATGCATCAACAGCGCACTTCTAGTTTTATTTCCATTGGTAACCTTGTTTAACGCCAGATTCCTTCATATCTTTCAGAAAAAGGACATTAAAACCCCTTAATTCCATTTTGTACTAAATAACGTCAACAAAAAACCTGTGTTGTACAGGAAATAATAGCATGTTTAACTTGTAAATGCCACAGGATTTATTTTAAAATTGTAGACTAATGTTCAGTTATGAATGTACACTTTGAGGATTAGCCTGTGGGTACAGGAAACAACATGTTCAAGAGATCTCCTTTTCAGACCAGTAAAATACCTAGAGCATTATGAGGCTTAATTGAATAAAATTTCACCACATACACACATTTATAAGCTTACAACTTTTGACAAGTTAAAACTTCATCAAGAATTCAACATCAAACAGAAATTAATTTCTACCAGCAATGTTGCATGAAACCCTAATCCAGACAGGACGATTTTACTAACACCTACATTCTTTGTGCAAGTCACAGTTGCCCCAAAGCTAACTTAAAAATGAGTCTCTGTTTTCTTTATTCTTCTCAAAGGAAGTATCATATATAACTGACACCACATTCTCAGATTATTTTCCACAGGACAAGACTTTTAAATCCTATTTTCCTGGAATAGATTCAGGATAGTAAAACATCTGCATAGGTAGTTACAAAATACTCTTAGTTCTTCATAAATTAATAGTAAAAAATGTAAGAATAAATATATTAGTTATATTAAGTACTTTTTACTTATACAAATTTAGTACTTATTTAAAATCTCCTTGAACAAAACATGGCTTATGGGTTAAATAATAATTAAACATCAGCTGCGTATTAGTCTAGTGTGTAAAGTGCATATTGCTTTCTTATTAATTAAAAATCCCAAGTGTCCATCAACTGATGAATGGATAAAGAAGATGTGGTTTACATATACAATGGAATACTACTTGGCAATGAGAAAGAATGAAATCTTCCCATTTGCAACAACATGGATGGAACTAGAAGGTATTATACTAAGTGAAATAAGTCACTCAGAGAAAGACAGATAGCATATGTTTTCAATCATATGTGGAATTTGAGAAACTTAACAGAAGACCATGGGGGAAGGGAAAGGGAAAAATACTTTCAAACAGAGAGGGAGGCAAACCATAAAAAGGACTCTTAAGTACAGAGAACGAACTGGGGGGGGGGGGGAGAGTAGAGGAGAGGGGAAAATGGGTGATGGCTATAAAGAGAGCACTTGTTGGAATGAGCATTGAGTGTTATATATAAGCAATGAATCAAGGAATCTATTCTTGAAGCCAAGAACACGCTATATACACTGTACATTAGCTAGTTTGACAATAAATTATATTTAAAACAAACAGATAAATAAATATTTAAAAAATATTATTCAGCGATAAGAAACAAGGAAGTCATATCATTCCTGACAACATGGATGAACCCTGAAGGCATTATGTTTGGTGAAATAAGTCAGACAGAGAAAGAAAAATATGTATGGAGACAAGGGGGCTCAAGGTACAAACTCCCAGTTAAAGAACAAACAAATACTAGGGGTGTAATGTACAATATGATAACCATCGCTAACAATGCTAAATGATATACATGAAAGTTGTCAAAGAATAAATCCTCCGAGTTCTCATTGTAAGAAAATATTTTATTTTTTTTTGCTTTCTTTCTCTACTGTAGCTATATGAGATGATGGATGCTAACTATACTTTTTACTGCAATTATTTCACAATGCATGTAAGCCAAACCATATGCTTTGTACATAAATTCATATGGTGATGTATGTCAATTATTTCTCAGTAAAATTGGGAAAAAAAATAAGGATAGTACAGACTAGGGCAGAACCTAGTGAGTTTACATGTTGTAGAGCATGATTTCAGTTTGAGGTTTTAAAGGCTATTTTACCCAATTATATTTGCTCAATATAATTGCTTCTAAACAATATAATATATATCTTAAGATGGATAATTATGAACTAATACTCATGTCATTATAGTTTTAATAAGTTCATTCTGTGTCACCCAGACTAAACATGAGATGCAGGTGATTTAAATATACGCAGTTGTTTATATGGGAGACTTTTTCTCCCTTCTACTCTGTTTTGATGTGTATTCAGCTTGATATGATACCAAGAGAATAGAGTTATTGTGACTTCACTTGTCTTACTTGTCAAATGATTTGAAGTAGACAGCAGGTCAACAGTATTTAAAATTCCAGCTGAAGAAATTTTCTGATTAGGATAGAAAGAAATGAGTATATTCACAGAAAAAGCAGGCTGTGAAAAATGTTATCTTCCTCATTCCTTTTTTTTCCTTCCTTTCCATTATAGAACCTAATAAAAAATTCCACTTTTGCTCTGTCTCTCTGGTTTTTAGGAAGAACTTTTTTAGACTACTTAATAATAATAATTCACTTAAGTTAGTGCCTCAGTTTTCTTATCTGTAAAATAAAGTGGCAGGTATTTGTGATCCACAAGCTGAAGTGTGTGTGAATCAACATAGGGAGCTTGTTAAAATGAAGATTCCCAAGACCTGCCTCAAAAATTCTCTTTCACTAGGACTGGGTAAGTCTCTGCTTTTGTTAATAAACCCCTAGGGATTTTTGAAGCAGGTAATCTGAAGACCCCACTCTGAGATCCTGAAAATATGACAAATTCTCTCCAAGGCTCCTCCCACTTCTTTCAAATTCCCAAGACATTGTTTCATTGAGATTCCATAAAAGAGAATGGCTTGCAAAGGTAGAGTAAATAATTTTCATATTAAAGTGTTTCAATTTATACGTTCAGTTTTTTAAATCTTGTATGGAGGACTTTCTTCAAGTCAATAGACTATTGCAAGATAAATATATCTTTGCACAGTGAGTATATTGTAGTTTATGGAGCATTTCATTGTATATTACAAAACTATACAGGGTGCTATTATGTTATCAAAGCAAGCAGTCTTTTCTGAAACTGTGTTACTGTCTTAATAGCTTCTGGGTAATAACAGAAATAAAATTAATATGTAGCTTATCTTTTTCATTTTGAATTTCAGTTTGTATTGGAACATCAAGGGGAATCCAAACTGCAACTTTTTAAAGCTGGAGATTATTACACACATTTCTGTTCCTATAAAGTGTTACCAGTCTTATTATACCAACAATCACAATGTATTCATGTTTTTATTCTCATTGCACAGTGCCTGGCTCATTGCAGACACTCAAAAAATCCACTAATGAATGACTAGATGGAATAGAATGAATGAATCCCATCATTGAAGTACTTAAGGAGAAGCTAAGTAAGATATACAATATCACTCATATAGTAAGTGGCAGATTTAGGTTTAGAGTCCACTCAAACATCCTGAATCTTAAGTGATGCCTTTAAATGTTGCTCTTTTGCTTCCATAGACAAAGAGTTCTTAAGTCTCAAAAAAAAAAAAAAGTGTTGAAATGTGCTTCTCTTCTTCACTCATTTCCACCTCCCACCTTAGGTAGCATGGACTCAAATACCTGGGACAGTGACATTTTATGTAAAATATCTTACTACTCTTCAGAGCCTGCATAATTAAAACCCAGACAATTCCAGATTAGAGTAGGTCTTTCTAAACTCTATCATGTGACAATAATATAAACGCAGTTTGTTAACATGGCTAGTAGCCTCTGAAATCATATGAATCTTAAGATTTCTTTTTTTTTTTCCTGGGGTTTGTATTATGAAGTGAGCCTTAGTGTTTTACATCACACTAGCTCAAATTTGCAGGATTCAAAGCTGCACAAAACGTAACCACATAGTATCATCATTTTAATTCTGGCAGAGTTTCAAAACAAATGGGCTAAGTGTATCTTGGCTATCTCTTTCTACTGGTTTCTACAAGTCCTTATTTTGATAGCAACATTTTTTTTTTAATGTTTAGTTTTTTGAGGAAGAGAGACAGAGCACAAGTGGGGGAGGGGCAGAGAGAGAGGAGACAGAGAATCTGAAGCAGGCTCCAAGATCTGAGCAAGCTGTCAGCACAGAGCCGGACTCAGGGCTGGAATCCATGAGCCATGAGATCATGACCTAAGCCAAAATTGGACACTTAACCAGCTGAGCCACCCAGGCGCTGCTAATAGTAACATTTGTAACTGGAGTGGATAGTTGTTTAATTTAGTTATTTGCCTCTGAGGAAAAGAGAAAACTGTAGTCCATTTTGTCATGGTATATCATGGATGGGGTTTTTTTCATGTGATGTGCTGTTGATAGATGACATGTCATATGTTAAGTAAAAAGTCAAGAACCAATTTAAAAAGTAATTTTATTTTATTTTTAATTTTTTAATGTTTTATTTACTTCTGAGAGACAGAGAGAGAGAAAGAGAGCGTAAGCAGAGGAGGGTCAGAGAGAGGAAGACACAGAATCTGAAACAGGCTCTAGGCTCTGAGCTAGCTGTCAGCACAGAGCCCGATGTGGGGCTCAAACCCATGAACCCCGAGATCATGACCTAAGCCGAAGTCAGCCGTCTAACCAACTGAGCCACCCAGGCATCCCCAAAAGTAATTATATTTCTTTAGCATTGGTAGAGTTGTTTATTTGTGTGCTTAAAAAAGGAAACTGAAATTCAACGTGTTCAACAGGAGACAAGATTTAGGGAATGGATTCTTACTGTTTCAGTTATCTACTGGTGTGTAACAAGCCATCCCAAAATATATGGCTTAATATAATAACGATTTTGTTATATCTCAGATTCTGTGGGTTAATTGGGGACCGGATGTGAACCTTCCCTACTGATTTATCTTAGAGTCTTCACATAGTTACAGTCAAATGGTGGCTGTGACTAGATGTCTGGCTCATCATCGATTCTCCATGTGTCCTCTCACCCTCAACAGACTTACTTAAACTTCTTTGATGTGGGCATCAGTGCTCTAAGAGAAGGAAGGGGAAGTTGCAAGGCAAGTTGTTTAAACTAGGGTTCCCGAGGGGCGCCTGGGTGGCTTGGTCGGTTGGGCGTCCGACTTTCGCTTGGGTCGTGATCTCGCGGTTCGTGGGTTCGAGCCCCGCGTCGGGCTCTGTGCTGACTGCCGGCTCAGAGCCTGGAGCCTGTTTCAGTCTGTGACTCCCTCTCTCTCTGACCCTCCCCTGCTCACGCTGTCTCTCTCTCTCTCCTAGAAATAAATAAAACATTTAAAAAAAAAAAAAAAAACAACTAGGGTTCCCGAGTCCTAGAGCATCTCTTCCTTCATATATTAATAGCAACTTTGGAGTTGTTTTATGTTATCTTTAGAAACTAGCCACCTCACTCTGTGTTCTTACAGTTAAATATTGATACACTCAGATTGTTGATGATCTGGAGACAGTTGATGAATGCTCTCTAAAATGATTTTTGTGATTTTGAAATAGGCTATTGCATCTCCCCTAGCCCACTAGTATAGGTGAAACTACACTATCTAGTATTAACCTGTGTATTTTCACAACAACAACAAAAATGGAGAATAGCGTCCATTGGTTGCGCAGAGAATGTAAAGAAGAAAAGCTAGGAATCACATTACCATGCACATAAAAAAAGTCCAACCATTGCTAATTTTGTTTGATCCCACAGTGGAAGATTCTTATGGGTAAAGGCATTCTTCCTCTTTGAATTGACATACTTCAGAGAGGTGTGATAGGGAAAAAAATGCTTGCGCAAGTCATGATCTTTTTCATCCTAGAAAGAGAGGAATAGGATAGAGATTAAGATATAATATATCCTAGATAGATGGAAGAATAATTACAGCAGTTCTAAGTTGTGATGGGAAGTTATACTTTACTCTCCCATCTCTGAGCAGTTCTTTTTAATTAAATCAAACCTACTTTAAATAAGAGCTATGGCATCTGAAACGGAACATTTCTATCCCTCTCTGTCCATCCATCCATCCATCCATCCATCCATCCATCCATCCATCCATCCACCTATTTCATAGGTTTACTTCTGTCTGAGACTAATTTGGAGATATTGGATGTATTTTGTATTTCCTCAACTCTTACCTCATAATAGGGAAATAAGTTTAATGTATCAGAACAATCATCAAGTGAGGTTTAGTTTACAAAAGTGTCTAATTTAAAACACATTTTAAGGGGAGCCTGTGTGGCTCAGTTGGTTAAGCGTCTGACTTCAGCTCAGGTCATGATGTCATGGTTCATGGGTTCGAGCCCCATGTCGAGCTCTGTGCTGACAGCTAACTCAGAGTCTGGAGCCTGTTTCATATTCTGTATCTCCCTCTCTCTCTGACCCTCTCTTGCTCATGCTGTCCCTCTCTCTCTGTCTCTGTCTTTCTCTCTCTCTCTCTCTCAGAAATAAATAAAACATTAAAAAATTTAAAAAAAACACATTTTGAAGCAAATCATGTTCAATATCTAATACCTAATCATTAGCATTAAATTTTATCTCTATCTTCCGAAGATAACAAATACTGTAGAGGAAAGAGAATTCTTAAAGCATAGGCTGACAACTGTTTTACTTAAAAAAAAAAACTTAACTAATTTAATCTTAACTAACTAAATCTTAACTAATCTTAACATAATTCAAAAATTACTTTAAAAACATGGTGTCAGTCCACATATGCCTGAATGTAATCCTCCCCTTGAGCCATGGAAGAGAAGAAAATGGCAAGCTTGTATGTCTATAGTAGAAAAATAAAAAGCTACCAATCTGCTCTGAAATCTTGGTGCTGTGATAGCACCTCAGGAATTCCTGGATTTTTTGAGGTCCTTCATTATAACCTGTACATTGAACAAGTGGGTGTCATGAAATGTAATCAGGAAGCAGATTTGTTTTTGCTTCTGTGGGAGCATTCTTTCTTGCTTCTGGGTAAAAATGTGGGCAGTTTCATGATTTTACACCTTGTTCTTAGGTAATTAAAATTTCCTTGGCTTCTTTAAATCACAAGAGAGCATCAGTTCAATATTTAGAACATTTGGTCCTATGGCTAAGTTAAGGATATAGTCAATCTCCTCTTGCCTTAGGCTTCTAAATCTATATTTATTACATCTCTGATTCCTCAGAGTTGAAATAGGGGGATGCAGGAATGTGAGGGGAGAAAGCCAGGTGTTATTGTACCCTGGCTTCATTCTTTAAGGACATACCCGATATTTAAAGCTGGCAATAACTTTTTTTGCTGTGTTTGCAATTTCTTCAGAGTCTCCCTTGTTCTTATGTAGCTCCTTCACTCCATTTAATGCTTCTCTCCCTCTCTCTCTCTCTCTCTCTCTCTCTCTCTCTCTCGTGACTTCTTGCTTAGTCTTGCAACCCCTGACAATATAGTGATATTTGCTACCCATTACTAAGGTTCTTTTGCTTCTCTGAAACTATCTTACTGGCCAAGCTCTGAGATTATTTCCATGCTAAATCTCTTTTATATGTGGCCCTCAAGAAACACACACACATTTTTTAGAAAAAAAAAATTCTTTTTTTACATTTACTAATTTTTGAGAGACAGAGTGAGACAGAGCGTGAGCAGGGGCAGTGCAGAGAAAGGAGACACAGAATCCGAAGCAGGCTCCAGGTTCTGAGCTGTCAGCACAGAGCCTGACGCAGGGCTCAAATCCATGAACCATGAGATCATGACCTGAGCCGAAGTCAGATGCTTAACCGACTGAGCCACCCAGGCTGCCCAACACACACACATTTTTGCTCTTATAAGTAGTGTGAGGGAAACTATGTCCTAACTAGGTGGCAAAATCCTTTTACTCTTGCTTTGGAGCAGCTTCCCAGCCCATTTCTGCCATTTAGATTCACATCTGAGAGGGTGGAAGGCTTTTCTAATCTTAGGGGACAAGTGAATTTTCTCAGGTCCATTGAAACCTCTCTGTCTTGACTTGAGAGAAAGAGGGAGCAATCCACCCTACTTTCCTGGGGAAGATTCTAGTCAAGATCTAGTTTCTCAGTCCTTTTATGTGTATTTGCGCAAGTGGGTTGGGGCTTCAAGATTCATGTAATCTTGGTTTTCGGTTAGACCCCCTTTGAAATTCTTCAGTACATTTGTCTTACTTTGGTGTCTGAGAAGCAGAATAGTGTAATAGTTAAACACTTATGGATTCTGGAACTAGATTCCTCAGCTTCAAATTCCAACTTACTTAACCTTGCTACCTTCATTTTCCTCTTCGATAAAATGCTCTTACCTAGCCGATATTAAAAATGCCTACTTGCTAAGTTCATTGTGATGATTAAGTAAGTTAATAGTATAGGACACTGAGAAGAATAGCCCAGAAGTCAAGACAAGGTGAATACTATTTTAACAACCTGTTAACAGTTTTTTTATCCCTGGGAATGTCAATCGAAAGCTGGCAAATGTAACACATTGGAGAATTTACCTCTACACGAGGTGGGAAAGTAGGTGTCTAAGAGTATTCCAACTTTGAGACTGAAATTTGATTAGTCAGGAGACTGACCAGAGATTGAATACTGCTAGTGAGTAACTTGTGTGAACTTCAGTCCTTTAGTAACTTGTATTTTTGCTTCTCTCATTTATATGTGGGATTAAAAATGTTTCCCATTTCAGGACACAAAACTGCTTTGTCAAAAGAAATGTATTCATTTATTGAAAACTTATTAAGCATATGCTACGTTTGGTACTGAAGATATGGCAATGAACAAAAACTGAATAAAACATCTCTGCCATCATGGAGCTTGCATTCTATTGGTAGGACCCAAACAATTTAACTATGTGTGATGTCTTATAGTTGCCTCACAGCCAATAGAACCACAAAGAGACTTGAACTCTGAAGAGGGATGGTCTGGGTGTCCTCACCTCCTTGTGACAGAAGTAATCCTGTGTTTAGGGCATAGTAAAATGAGTTCCGACCATCTCCATGCAGATAGTGACGGTGAGGCTGTGAATAGTATTCAGCAAAGGGAAGAAGGAAGCTTTTGCCAGGAACATGAAGAATTCCAGATTCCCACTCTTTTGCTGGATGGTGATGATGTGAGGCTAGCAAGGGGAGATTTTACGTGGAGTACACAAATATTATGGGCTCCCCTTTGGTCTCCCATTGGAGTCTAGGGACTGAGAAGGGGCAGTCTTACCCAGAACTCCTTATCCGATGTTCCGATGTTATTCGTGTGATCGTTAGAGCCAAAAATCTCTAAGAATTGCTGTGGGTGTCTTGCAAATGGTGGCATAAGGAAAAGGAAAAAGAATAATCAATTTCATAGGGTCATATGCATTTGTAAATTCTTTCTAACTGGAATGAAACATTGTTTCTGTGACTTATAAAAGAACCTAGAAATATCAGTATCATTTTTAAAAGTCTTATATTTATCAGAATGTCACACACTAAAAAAGACTGACAACATTAAATGTTGATGAGAATGTAGATCAAACTGAATGCTCACAGGGTGAATGCCTGGGTGGCTCAACTGGATAAGCATCCGACTCTTGATTTCCACTCAGATCATGATCCCATGTTTTGTGAGTTTGAGTCCTGCGTTGGGGCTCTGTGCTGACAGCTCAGAGCCTGGAGCCTGCTTCGGATTCTGTGTCTCCCTCTCTCTCTGCCCCTCCCTGCTCACATACTCTCACTCTCTCTCTCAAAAATGAATAAAATTAAAAATTTTTTAATTTTTAATTAAATTTTATTTTTAAAAAATAAAAAAATTAAAAATGTTTAATAAAAATATTTATATACATTACAAAATGGTCACCACAATAAGTCTAGTTACCATCTGTTGCCATACGGATTTGTAGAATATTATTGACTGTATTCCCTATGCTATACCTTACAGTCCTGTGTCTTATTTATTTTGTAAGTGGAAGATGTACCTCTTAATCCTTTTCACCTGTTTCGTCCATCTCCCACCCACTTTCCCTCTGGCAACCATCAGTTTGTTCTCTGTATTTGGGTCTGCTTCTGCTTTGTTTTGTTTGTTTTGTTCGGTTTTTAGTTTCCACATATAAATCAACTCGTAGTATTTTTCTGTTGCTGTCTGGCTTATGTCACTTAGCATGACACCCTGCATGTCTGTCTGTGTTGTCACAAAAGGCAAGGTTTCATTCTATTTTATGGTCCAGTAATAGTCCATTGTATCTATGGATACCACAACTTCTTTATCTGTTCATCTACTTAGGTTGCTTCTGTATCTTGGCTATTGTAAATAATGCTGTAATGAATATAGGGGCACATAACTCTTTCTGAATTAGTGTGTTGGTTTTCTTTGGATAAATACTTGGAAGTGGAATTGCTGAATCCTATAGTAGTTCTTCTAATAGAGGAAGAACAGATTTAAAAAAAAATCAGTCTGCTAATAACTAATATAGTATTTATATTAGAAATAATTTCAAGCAATTTTACTTTAAAATCCCCAATACTGCTTAAATATGTTACTTGTATTTAATTTGAAAGTTAAATAAAGATAATGAAGTATTATGGAAATAAGTTCTAGCAATAGATTTTACGGTGCTTTTTATATTTAACCAAAATAGCTAGCAAAGTATCTCTGATTAATATTCTTCATGTCTTTCATGTAAAGTATAGCCATAAAATATTAGCTTCTGCAATGAATTAATCCAAAGTAAAACCAGTTGAATAAGTAACTTTAAAAAAGAATTCTTTTTTTTTTTTCTGGAACATAAGCCAGCAACATCACAAGATTTTTCCTTAATACCTACATAATGTAAATTACATCTGGCATGTCTCCATACTAAAACCACAGTGCCCAGACATAACTAAAGTAAATAGCTTTAAGCAAGTTAATTTATAATCTCATCCAGTGAGTCTATATGCAGCTGTCAAAAAACATTATTCTTCTAGTTACTAACTTTAAATACAAATCCTATTATCTCTATTATTGAAACGCTAAAAGCAAACTTTGGGCCAGTAAAACCTTGGGTCCACTCTTTAGTCTTCTTTCTGTTCTGTGAATTTACCCACCTGACCTTTTCCCTTAGCAATAGTTTTACTTTTCCTATAAAATACTGAATATTTTCTTTAAACATTGCCAACGTTGAATTTTTTAAAAAGTCATGCAACTTTCCTACTTTAATCATAGGTCTACTATTTCTCATCATCTATATACTAACTATAATCCATTCTTCTCTTAATCTAGTATATTAAGCCACTCAACAATTTCTCATATCTTTCTTTCTCTTTATTCTCATTGCCATTAGCCCACTTCAATGTACTTGTATTGAACTATGGCAATAGCTGTTTTTAAGAAAATATATTTATTAATTTCTGAGAGAGAGAGGGGGGAGGGGAGGGGAAGAAAGAGAGAAGGAGAGAGAGAATCCCAAGCAGGCTCCACACTGTCAGCACAGAACCCCACACGGGGCTTGAACTCAGGAACTGTGAGACCATGACCTGAGCCGAGATCAAGAGTCCTGTGCTTAGTCGACTGAACCATCCAGGTGCCCTGCAACAGCTTTTAAAAGTAGAATTTATTGTTGCAGTTTCTCCAATTATTAGAAAAGTTACAAAATAAAAAAAATTAAAACAATAAATTTAAAGCATAATCTTTGGTGTTGCTATTACCTAGTTAAGACAACTATCCACGTTTTGTTTATACACATCTGGTTGCTTCTCATGTTTTTCTCAAACACATGATTTTTTAATTTTGTATGTTTTTCAAAAGCATACCCAAATTCATGGACTTAATTCCCACATTTGCATATTTATTTCATTACTAATTTCTTCTTGTTATAAACAACATGAATATGAGCATCTATGTATATACATTTTTGTGAATCTCTGACTATTTCCTACAGATAAATGCCAAGAGGTGGAAATAGTGAGTTAAATAGTATAAGTTATCAAAACATTAAAAATAATCTTCCCAAATGCTTTTTCTAAACCTACTTGCAGCAGTGTATGAGTATCTGTTTTGTTACCTTTCAAAAAAATCAGCATTATCATTTAAAAATCATCAGTTTTATACCTTAAAATGGTATCTTAATCCTCAGTCCTATTTGGTAACAGATAAATTTAATTTCTATATATGAAAAATTTCGTTTTTTTCTTGTTTTCAGTCTACTTTCTTATCGGAGCCTTATCTGTTTCTTATTCATTTAGGCATAGTTTATAATGTGTTTTTGCCTCCATTTTCTCTCAATTCCTAATACCCCTGCTTCATTCGAGAGAAATATAACTAATATACCGTCTGCTTATCCAAATTGTAAATGGTTCATTTCCCTACAGCTTTAAGACTGACATTCAGTGATTCTAATTTGTCAGTCTACATAAGCCTGCCAATAACTATCACCATCCTCAATACCAGTGATGTGTCTATCCTAACTAAGTGTGTGCCAAGATTTCCTTCCTAAATGGCTTCTCTTTCATCTTATCATCTCTTATCATCTGAAGCCTTTCACTCCTGACTCCCATCCTGCACAAATTTTATCCATTTACCCCAACTCACATGCATCTTTCCAGGTGGAGTTTCTATTTACTCTTCCATTATTTTACCTACATGCTCCTGCCAGAAATCTGGGAGCCTTGGTTGACACTTTCCTCTTTACCTCACATGCTTGATCCATAACCAAGTACAGTTGACCCCAGGACAACATGGGTTTGAACTGTGGGGGTCCTCTTATATGCAGATATTTTTTTTAACAATACTCCCAATGTATTTTCTCTTTTTTATGATTTTCTTACCTTTTTTTCTCTAGCTTAATTTACTATAAGAATACAGTATATAATACATATAACTTACAAAATATATGTTAATCAACTGTTTATCAGTAAGGCTTCCAGTCAACAGTAGGCTATTAGTAGTTATGTTTTTGGGACATCAGAAGTGATATGCAAATTTCCCACTTGCAGGGGGGTCAGTGCTCCTAACCCCTGCACGTTCAAGAGTCAACTGAACTCTTAATTTTACTTCATAAATACAGTTCAAATTCTCTTACTTATCTGAACAACACTGCCACTATCCCAGGCCACAACTGAACCCTAGACTATGAATAGCAGCCACCACTGCCTATAATTCATTGCTTTTTAGTATGTCTAGTGACATTTCTAAAAGACAAAATCGATCACAGTTCTTCTCCTTGCTTAAAACTCCATCAATAGATTTTTATTGCACTTAGGATAGAGTACAAAACTCTTTGTGTAGACTACAGTATCCTGCGGGATCCGGCGCTCTTCACCACCATCTTCCACTCCTTCCCCTACCTGCAGCCTTGGCCACTGTCTTCCTCAAATACCCTACAACTTCTTTCTCATCAGCGTTTTCCTATATCCTTTTTTCCTCTGTGCTACTCCCTTCCTTGCACCTACATCCCATTCCTCCTGCAGTTACCAACTTAAATGTTACCTCCCTCAGGGCACAGCTTTCAACTCTCTAGACTATGTTAGGTTACTTTCTCACTGAGTTTTACAGAACCATCCTGCTCCTCTGCAGTGCTTGTGATCATTTTAATCATTGCAGTTATTTGTTTAATATTTGTTGCCTCTCACGAGGGCAAGGACCATGTCTGAATGTTTCAGCCTTCTCTGCCACGTGTTGGGCAGAATGCCTTGTGAAAACAAGAAACTCAATAACATTTGTGGCCTGGAAAAAAAAATTAAAACCTGATTTATTCAATGGATACAGTACTTGCGTGTTATTCTCCAAATTATCCCTGTGGTTAATTTTTATTTCCTTAAGTATAGTTCATATTTTTCAAGTCAAAGCTCGTGTTCTATACTTCTCTGTAATCCTCATAGCAGAGAACAGTTTTGCAAAACAACAGACATTAAATATATAGCAGTTGAGATAAATGTATGGTTGAATAGTCACAACACTGACCTATTCAAATGACACTGAAGGACAGGTAGTCAAAACAAAATTTGGTACTGAGGGACAATAGAAGAAAGGAGATAAAAACATCACCTCTGGTCATTTGGAGGTGGATTGATAATCAAATTATTAGTATTGATTATGTTTTCAGTTTTCTACTTGTTTATAAGGAAATCTGTTAATACAGAAAAATCAATTTGCTTAAATGTAATTCAAATAAGTGATTGAATTAATTCAAAGCTTGCTATTTTCTCTTATATAATGATAAGTATGATTAGTTGTTTTCTGCTGTCCCATCAAATGATTCTTTTAAGGAACAGCTCTATCAGGTAAAGAGGCATTGGAGAGTAGGTAATAAAGTCAAGGAAAACCCAAAATCAAATTTTAAAACAAAAATATCGTTGTCTATCCAGTTAGAACACAGGTGAGATCTGGCACCTTCTCACTGCCATAATTAAGCATAAGCAGGAGTTCAGGGCATTACCTTCATTTAGAACAGAAAGGCCAGGGGCTAGGCTCATTTCCTCAGATCCTGAGTGAAACCTAAAATCAGAATGAGTTAGCCACTACCAAATTATTCGGTATCCCTGGGTGTGTATTTTTCCCAGGTTGTACTGTGTCTCAGGTTAGAACTTGTCCTTTCTTCCTGCCATCCACATCTACCTGAGAGAGTTTCTTTGTAATCTATGGATACATTGCGAACCCTTCTTTTGAAACAGTATAGTCATACGAACCCCTGGCCCTAGTTGCTGAGTTTTGTAGAGTGTCAGAATGCAAATTTGAGTCTAGGGGCTGAAGAGAACTGATTTGCTCTTCAGAACCGAAGAAGAATGAAAAACTTTGGGAGGGAACTTGAGGAGTAAGAGATAATGGCCAAGCTGGCAGTTGGGAGGGTAGGGTATGTATATGTTTGTGTGGGGAAAGGGGTTTGGAAGACTGCCACCTGCTTCAGCAATGACTCCTTTTCCCAAACCTCTAGTTGAGTGCACTAAAGCCCTAAAACATGTAGTCTAAGTGGGGTGGTTGTGCAAACTATCGAAGGGGCTAAGTGTCACATCTAAGTCTGAGATAAAACAGGGAAGCCAAAAGAGAGTCTCTGGCAGAGAAGAGAGTGCGTAAACCTCCACTTTACACTTAGTTTAGGTGGCTACACAGGGGTCAGGTATCTAAAACTGACACTCCTCACTGAAATCTGTGTTCTTTTTCTTTGAGAGAAATCAAGATCATTTCTTAAAGGAAATTCCATGAAATTCAGTGATATTATAGGTAACTTAGTTTACATAACAAAGGAACTAAGCGAAGAAGCAAGTTAAAATCATGTAAATTAATTTTAAGGGAAAACAATCCTACCAAAAAGTCAGTGTTTCATTGAAATATTATGCAAATTATAAAAATATAAATTATAATCCTATTTCTTCCATGAAAGGTTTTATCTTGAACCAAGTCACTTTACAATCTTGTTCAGACTGTCTCATTTAGAACAAATGATTGATAATATTTGCAGCCATGTGAGAAGGCTAGGTGATCTCCTGAGACCAATATATCTCAGAAAGAGGGTCCTTATCTGCATAACTGAATAGAATCTTTAAATATACATTTTGTTCCCATTATTAGCAATTCAATTAGCTAAAACAAGCCATACTGATTAGTAAAATGAATATCATTAAATAGTTCAATTTTCTTAATTTTAGGAAAGGACTCATGAAAAATGGTATCTGGGTAGGCAAGGGGATATAAAAGCAGGTTTTCTAAGAGTTCTGAATGATTATATTATTTTTCATAAATAGATAATTAACCATGTATTCTATCCTTATTTAAAATATTTTTGGTTGGGGTGCCTGGGTGTCTCAGTCAGTTAAGCATCTGTCTTCGGCTCAGGTCATGATCTCACAGTTCGTGGGTTCGAGCCCCTCATCGGGGTCTGTGCTGACGGCCAGCTCAGAGCCTGGAGCCTGTTTCAGATTCTGTATCTCCCTCTCTCTCTGACCCTCCCCTACTCTTGTCTCTCTCTCTCTTAGAAATAAATAAAAACATTTTAAAAAATTAAAAAATTAAAAAAAAAGAAAATACCTTTGGTATATTTTGAGATATATCAACTCAATCTAGCAACAAATGCAGATGCACATTTATCTATTCAATAGTATTTCAAATTATGCTATTAAGCAAATTTTTATTTCAAAACTTAAATAATGTTGTTGTTAATTTCTGGTTTTCTGTTTGTTTTTGTTTTTGCATTTTGACCTGATCCTATTTTTCTCTGAATGGAGCTACCTCTGTTACAGTCCTAAAACAGCCAGTACTTAACAATAATACATGTGTATGTGAAAATGTCTTCTTTAAAAACATATTTACATGTAAATGTTCCAAACCGATGTATTAAATGTATTCTTTAAAAATGCATTTACATGTAAATGTTCCAAACCCATGTATTATTGAGTATTTTTATTTACATAAAAAGAAATTGAGAGAGGTTAATTGAAGTTCAATATCATATTGCATCAATCAGCTGGAGAGTTGAAATTCAAATCCTGATTTCTAACTTAAATTCATCTTCTTTTGGCATTGCCAAACAATGGAGAACACAAAGGTAATACAGATACAGATAAATGGCATCACAAAATCATTTTTTGCCCCCAAATACTTAGAGGTTTCAGATGATTTACATTTTCATAGTATTATTAATTCATATCTGCAACACGGAGTAAGAACTCCATGAGTTAGATTAGGTAATGTGCTCCATCACTCTCTCTTTAATTAGCTGAATAATTGCATCAGCTTTGCAATTCTTTGTCCAAAGAGACTTGAGACTCCACTTTCATTGCATGAAAATCACGTTCAGATTTTTCAAAGGTAATTTGTTCAATTTTGTTCACCAAAATGATTGACAGCTGTTCAGAAAAAAACAATATCCAGACAAAGCCAAGCACTGAGAATCACTGATCCATGAAAGGATATTTCTTTTCTTCTTACTCTGGGAAAAACCCACCCAGATTTATAATTTATTAATATTTTGTGTTATTTTGCATATTCATATACTTACATCAAATGTCATCAACTTGCCTATATTTATATTTTTATATATCTATTTCTGGATCTCAGTTAGTAAATGTTTTTGAGAAACATGTAGGGTCCCCAAGACTGAAACATATTTAGTCAAAGTAAAATCGGAAGAAAGGCAGCATGCACAATGGACTATGCAGAGATATGGAAATTAGAAATTCAAATGTAATATAAACTTGACCGTATCCTTTTTTACACATGACCTTGTATTTTATGTTTTCTACATATTCCTTATTGTCTTTGAAATGAGGTTCAGCTTAATCATAAGGGTAATTAATTGATTCCATAATAACAAGAGAAGAAATAATTTTATTTAACTGGATTCAGCTCTGTAGTTGAAAAGGTCGTATAATCACATAGCATATAAAATCCTAACACTTAGAGGCAAACTGCCCTTGAATGGTTTAAGCTGTTTCAAACCATCATGTGTTTGTGTGTGTAACCTGTGACGTACAATAGCCAGTTTTTGCCATCTGTAGTGTTGCCCTTAGCAACAGAAAAGCATGTGACAGTGCTTATGTGACTCTGCTGGCCTGCAACAGTGTGTAGAAGGATTTAAGCAAAATGAAACAGACAGAAATATTGATCCAGACAACTGCAGTTTTCAAGTGTTAGTGCAGTGATAATGTAGGCTGTTATGAGAATTAAGGAGCAAAGGAAACAGGCAAGGAAAAACTGAAGTGAGACTATGGCAACATAAAGGGATATGCTTCCCAGAGGTTACTGTAAAGTTAAATCTAAATTATGTACCTGTAGAACAAATGTGAACATTTTATTCCTTTGTCCCCATCATTTAATGACTTATACTCAGTAAATAAGGCCAACCTGTATTTTGCTGCTTGATATGAAATAGGGAGTTCTGGAATCACAAACACCTTCCTCTGTTGCCATCATAGTTAAGTATAAGACTGAAGATTCCATTAATAACTACCATGTTCATTTAAAGAAAGCTAGGGAAATACATTTTCAGAGCAGATTCTTTTCATGGAGTTCATAGAACATCTTAAACTGAATAGAATTATGAGACCACATATAAAAAGATTTATGTTATATATATTATATAATTATGCCAAATGCTAAATTGTAAGATGTTTTCAAGTATGATCTTTTCTTTAAAAATTGAAACAATAATAAAATTATGAGAGGGAAGATTCTGTAGTGCACATGATAAAATCAATTTACTCTATTGAGAAATTCTGGCTCTGGATGGTCAATCAGAAAGAAAAAAATGCAAATGTAACAACATAAGGACCAATGTTATATACAAATCATATAGACAAATAGGCTTCTGTGCCCTGTAATCCTCCATGTAAGTTTCAATGCATTTAATATTCTACCTTGAAGAGAATGACATTGTGAGGAGAACTGTTGTGAAAAGAACAAATCCAAAAAGAGAAAATACCTTCACTTTTACTATCTTATGTTTACTGTTATAAAGAGGAGAGGAAATACGTGAACTTTACACTTACCAAATAGTTCAATGGATAGGAGAGCCAAATATTTACATTTCTTTATATGATCTCATTGCAAAAGCAGTATGAAGTACGTGGTGTTATACCCATTTTATAGATGAGAAACTTGAAACTTTAACAGCTTAAGTGACTCTCCCAAGGATATTACTTAAAAATCCAGTCTGTACTTTCACCCAAGCCTTATACCACACCCTTGCTTGCCACTAAGCCACTTAGAAGGAAGTCTGTGTATACTCACATTCAATATCATAAGGTTTGTACAAATATAAGAGGTGGGCAGTACATTTTAACTCTGAGCTTCCATAAAGTCAAGCCAGTAAGGTAAATACATCAATTATAATTCTCTAATTTTTCAAAAGGTATTAATTCAGTTCCTACTCTGTGTGTACAGATATGTTACTAGGTACTAGATATACAATGGAGGGAAAGCAGACCTACTTGTTTCCTTATATACTAATCAGGGTTCTCCAGAGAAACAGGTCAATAGGAGATCTATCTACCTATCCGTAGATCTATCTAATCTCTATCTATCTATCTATCTATCTATCTATCTATCTATCTGCTGAGATGTCCCATTATCTGTGCTTTACATGCTGGGAACCTAGGAGGGTGGGTGATAGAGATTCCAGTCTGAAACTTAGCACCTGAGAACCAGCAGCACTGGGGCAGGATAATACCATGTCTCAGCTCAACAGTCAGATAGAGAACAAATTCAATCTTCCTCTACCTTTTTGTTCTAATCAGGCCCTCAAGAGATTTCAGGATGCCCATTCACATGTGTGGGGGGGTGGTAATTGGAGGGCATCTGCCTTTTTAGTTCACCAATTCAAATGCTAATCTCATCCAGACACACTCTCACAGATACACCAATACATAATGTTTAACCAGATATCTAGCATCCCATGGCCCCGCCAAAACGACAAACTAAATCAGCATCACGCCTTATATGTTTGGTTGCCTCATGGAATCTTGGCCTCATGGAATTACCATGCCCCACCCTCTTAGTCCTCATTGAAATGGTGAAATAAAACATTAATCCAGTGTTTATTTTCTGTCTCCTCAGTAAGAATATCATTGCTCCAATTCACCACCTAGAACTCTGTTTGACCCCATAATTATGATTCAGTGAATGATTAAAGTAATCACACTTAAATATATCATCATAATCTATGGAAGGAGCCATTTGGGTTTTATAAAGTAGGGAGAAGGGAGTGGGGAGGAATGCCAGACAGCTTTAGGAACGAGAAGGAGGCATGAAAATAGAGACAGGTTGGAAACAACACTTAAGAAGTTTGGCTACACATGGGAAGAACAATGAAGTGAGACAATAGCTAAAAGTTCAAATAGAGACAAGGCAAGCATTTTCAATGTTTTTGTTTAATTTTGCTTTCTTATGACTCTTAAGGTAGGAGAAACTTGAACAGGCTTACTTACATTTTGATGAAAGTGTGGCAGACTGCTAATTGGCCTTCAAAAGTTGTTCTTTTCTTCCACAGAAATAGAATTTTATAGAACTTACTTGTGACCCAGCAATTGCACTACTAGGTATTTATCCAAAGGATACAGGAGTGCTGATTCAAAGGGGCACATGAACCCTAGTGTTCGTAGCAGTGCTATCAACAATAACCAAATTATGAAAAGAGCCCAAATGTCTACCAACCGAGGAATGGATAAAGAAGATGTGGTAAGTATATGCAATGCATTACTACTTGGCAATGAAAAAGAATGAAATTTTGCTATTTGCAACAACATGGATGGAACTGGAGGTGTTATGCTAAGCGAAATAAGTCAGAGAAAGACAGATATCACATGATTTCACTTATGTGGAATTTAAGACACAAAACAAATGAACATAAGAGAAAGGAAGCAAAAATAAGATAAAAACATAGAGGAAGACAAGCTATAAGAGATGCTTAAAAAACGTTTTTAACGTTTATTCATTTTTGGAGAGAGAGAGATTGAGAGAGATGGAGCATGAGTGGGGAAGGGGCATAGAGAGAGAGAGAGAGGGAGACACAGAATCTGAAGGAGGCTCCAGGCTCTGAGCTGTCAGCACAGAGCCCAATGTGGGGCTGGAACTCACAAACTGTGAGATCATGACCTGAGCCAAAGGCAGACACTTAACTGACTGGGCCACACCAGCACCCCCATAAGAGACTCATATACAGAGAATAAACAGGGTTGCTGGCTGGAGGTTGAATAGGGGGATGGGCTAAATGGGTGATTGGCAATTAAGGAGGGCACTTGTTGGGATGAGCACTGTGTATTGCATGTGAATGATGAATCACTAAATTCTATTCCTGAAATCATTTTTATACTATATGTTAACTAACTTGGATTTCAATTTTAAAAAATAATGTATTTATATATATATATTAAAAACTAAAAACAATTTTAAAAAAAGTAGTAGAATTTTAGCTGGGCATATGGTGACTCAGCTGAAGATTACATTTCTCCACTTGGCTTGCAGGCGCGTGGCCATATGACCAAGCTCTAGCCAGTGGTATATGAGTGAAAGGGAGTTTTGCAACCTCAGCAAATCTTCCTTAAAATGGAATTTTGGGCTCTCCACTTCTGTTCTTCCTCTCTACCAACAGTGGGGAACATGGAAGATCTGGTGACTTAATTCAACCAAGTGGGAGAGCAGCAGGATGAAGGGAAGCCAGGTTAAATTAGGTAAGAGAGAAAGAAGCATTTATCTTATTGTGCTTCTTTATGCTGGCGTCTCCTTTTCCTAGATGAGCAGCCTACACTTTAACTAGTACTGAAAGGATTAAGTAAAGAGGGAGAGGTTAGAGGGACCATAGTAAAAAGAAACAGATGAGATTCATAAGATATTACAAAAATTAAGAATTTAGAATTAAGAATGACACTGTATATTATCATGTGAGTATTATATATATACACATAACAAATATATATCTTTCCTGGCACTGAGGCTTGAAAGAAATTTCTCTTGGGATCTTCATATCTTCATATGTTAACAAATATTAAAAAAAATACACATATTGCATTTTCTACACCTTCTTACTGATCATTTCTCAGTTCCTATATATGAACTAATGTCAAAACCTTATTTAATAAATATTACTCTGTGAGGCTACAAATTAATAAGGGTATAGATCTTTGATAATCTGGCTGGATATGACATATATTTGGAATATTTAGAGACACAGGTGATTGCATCTTTTTCTTATAAACAAACTTTTAATAAGAAGTAGAAAATATTAGAGTGCCTGAGTAGCTTAGTCGGTTAAGCCCAACTTTTGTAAAATAAGTTTATCTATTATGAGAAAGTGAGAGTAAGAGTGAAAGCAAGAGTGAGAGAGAGAGAGAAAGAGCAGGGAAGTGTCTGACTCTTAATTTTGGTTTAGGTCGTGATTTCACATGTTCATGAGGTGGTTCCTGGCTGACAGCGGCTCTGATTCTTGGGATTCTCTCTCTCTCTCTCTGCTTTTCCCTCCCTCCCTCCCTCTCTCTCTCAAAATAAATAAATAAACATTAAAAAGAGGAATTAGCACAATATTTAAGGTTTTATCCTTAATAAAAATTAAGATAATTGAATTCTTATTTGAATACCACCCCAAATACCTATCTTCTTAAATCATAGATCTAACTCAAATATGTAATATACTATCAAGAATTGGTTTAAAGAATATATTAGTGGCACACCAATTTATAAAGAATTGCTTATTCTATCTCATGCTTGTGATTATGGCGAACTCTGATTAAATATGATCCTGCCTCAAGACCAAGTCCTAAATCTAATTATTTTTGTTTGCTTGACATGTTGCCCCAGGCACCAGTCTCTAATTTGTTTGTTAAAAAAACATCATAATCAGAAGCTCCTTTTAAAAAAAATTTTTTTTAATGTTTTTTATTTATTTCTGAGAGAGAGAGACAGCATGAACAAGGGAGGGTCAGAGAGAGAGGGAGACACAGAATCTGAAACAGGATCCAGGCTCTGAGCTAGCTGTCAGCACAGAGCCCAACACAGGGCTTGAACGTATGAACTGTGAGATCATGACCTGAGCCGAAGTCAGACGCTTAACCAACTGAGCCACCCAGGTGCCCCAGAAGCTCCTTTCTTAAACAAACTTCTCTAACTTGCAAAGTTATGTAAATTTGAATATTTTCTTCATGACAAAAGGATGTCATCTCTGCCTGTTCCAAATAAACAGCATTAACATTCACTAGTATAGTATTTCTATGGCACTAGAAACAAAGGAATGTAGATATAACCTTTCAGATAAACCCTGTTCAGGGCAAGATAAGCTTTTGTACACTTAACAGTTTGCTATGTTTCTCCAATTTTAGTTACATACAAGTCCCATGACCAGTGTCTGGCTGGATACAACCTTGAAAGCAGAGAAAAACAAGTTTAATCTGTAGTCAGATTGTTTGTTCAAATCCCCTATCTTTTCTCTTCCTAAGTGCAAGTCATTGTGTAAGTTACTTCATGGTTCTCTGTCTCAGTTTCCACATCTGTAGAAAAAGTCTGTGGTGAAAGTTAAACAGGATAATTTATAGAATTATAGTTGAAGAATATTCAATAAACTATTTTTTACATATATACAGTCATTATTCATTCTACATATTTGTTTTTTCCTTCTGAATAAATATTAGCTCACTCATACTACACTGTTATTACCAAACTTTGTAATTTAAGAAGCATTGTTAAAAAATACCACGAAAACATGAAATACACCCCTAAAGTCTTAGGAACAGGTTTTCAAATGTATAGAAAGCTGAAAGTTCACATATAAAATATTTCTGTGGGGTGCCTGGGTGTCTTAGTCGGTTACGTGTTTGACTTAGACTCGGGGCATGATCTCATGTTTCATGAGTCCAAGCCATGCATCATGCTCTCTGTTGCCAGTGCAAAGCCCACTTTGGATCCTCTGTCTCCCTCTCTCTCTGCCTAGCTCTTTCAAAAATTATTGGTATACTAAACTTTAGCACTATCATATCTTTTTCATAATTTAAGCTGTTAAAATCATAATTCTAGGGGGGCCTGGGTGGCTCAGTCTGTTGAGTGTCCAACTTCGACTCAGGTCATGATCTTGCAGTTGCTGAGTTCTAGGCCCACGTCGGGCTCTGTGCTGACAGCTCAGAACCTGGAGCCTGCTTTAGATTCTGTGTCTCCCTCTCTCTTTGTCCCTGCCCCCCTCACACTCTGTCTCTCTCTCGCTCGCACATATATAAATAAACATTGAAAAAAATTAAAATAATAGGTATGAAACATACAGTGCTTATGTGTGCAGTTTTTTCATCTCATTTCTTCCAAACAAACCAGCTAAGACTTATGTAGAAGTGAGGAGAAACCTTGCAGGCATTAATGTCAATCTCTACCTCAATTTGGCAAAACCCAATCCACTGAAATCCATAGGTTCTAAAGATGCTGATAGCCTGTAGCTGTTTGCTGGGCCTCTTTTCCTTCTTCTGAAAAACAAGTTTGCACACAGAATGATGGATTAAAGCTGAGAAAAATATTTTGGAGTTTATTCTTTTATATATATTTTTTAATGCCATATACAGCGTTTTTGCTCTAAGGGGAAAGAAAGCATAAATAAAGCTTAATTTGGGGTTTCAGCCTGGGAAGCTCCACAGGCAGGGATGGCAAGAGGTTATTGTGGGCTGACAGAAGAGGAGATAGGAAATAATTCTTGATGCCTTTTCAGTATTGATAGGCATTCTATGTATTGTGTATGATATCTTGCTCTCTTTTCTCTACTGAGAGCAACATATACCAAGAGAAACATAGCAAAAAATAAAATACAGATAAAACAACACAAAAGAGCACAGACAGAGAAAAATACAGCAGATAATTTTTGGGTGTTTTTTTTCTGGTTGAAAAAAATGCAAGCCCCCCTTTTCTCTCTGGTTTGCCTTAACTAACTAACTAACTAACTAACTGTGGTGTTTTTAAAAAGCATTAGACTTGATTAACTGTTTCTAGCACTGATCTACACCCTGAAGTTCTAATGTTTGGTAGAGTAAAACAGAGTAAGTTTAACCTTTTCAAAGTTTTTGGAAAGGCTGTCATGTTTCCTTAGGACTTAGGTGTTACTAAAAATTGTATAGTTTTTTTAATTTTAATTTGTTGATCTTGGAATTTCCAACCTCCAGAACTGTGAGAAATAAATTTTTATTGTTTGTAAGCCATCCAGTTTATGGTATTTTGTTATAGCAGCTCAAATGGACTAAGAAATTGGATTGGGGCTCCACTTTAATGACCTCATTTAACCTTAATTACTTCTTTAAAGGTCTTCTCTTCAAATATAGTCACTTTAGGGATTAGGACTTCAATATATGAATTTTGTGAGGGGACACAAAAATGCAGCTCATAATAGTGGCTAATATATATTAAATTTCGTCATTTTAACATTCTGTTTTTCCTTTTCTTTCAGGTTGAATAAATGGAAATATTGCTAGTTTTATACCTTCTACTGTTAGCAAATTGCTCTTACTATCAATTAATTTGTTATAAAGGACTGCATGTGCTTCTGTTATTTGGTGAATTTTTGATATCTATTCAGTCATTCTTTTATTCATTCCAACCTCTTTCCCCAATCTTATTTCTTTTTTTTAAGTTTATTTACATATTTTTGAGAGAGAGAGAGAGAGACAGAGAACATGAGTAGGGGAGGCCAGAGATGCGGAGAGAGAACCCCAAGCAGACACCACATTGTCAGCATGGAGCCCAGTGCAGGGCTTGAACTCACAAACCATGAGATCATGACCTGAGCTGAAACCAAGAGTTGGACGCTTAACCAACTGAGCCACCCAGGCACCTCCTTCCCTCAAATCCTATTTCTATCCATGTTGTTTGTAGTTGTTTGTTCTTGATAAAGAAAAAAAAAATGTTTTGTTACTTGTGAGCATCTATTTGCAGTTTACATAAGTGGTATTGTGTTATACACTTCATTCTATTTCTTAATTTTTTAAATTTGACATTGTATTTTTAAGTTTCACCCATGATTCTCAATAGTGTTGTTCCAGCTTCTAGGAACTACTTGGAACACCTGTGGTAATACTGTCATAATTGAAAGTATCATAGTGGTTTTTAGTAGGTAGGGTTCAGGGATGCCACATGATGTGAGGACAACCCACACAAACTGGGTCCTATACTACAATGTCCCATGTTTATAATTATCTGAGCCAGAAAATAACTGAGTGTTTATATAAGCTTGAGATATTCTATGTAGTTTCAATATAAACTCATTTTTTTAAAGAATGCTACTGCCATACAAATCAAAGGAAATCTATAATTGTGTTGATTAGAATTTACCAAGATTTGGTCACCATTTTGTAAAATCCTCTCTCATATCAGTGCTGTCCATGGTATTTGAGTTACCAATGCAACAAGCCTATCAGTATATATTTGTATCTATCACACTCACAGTAATTGTAAGCATCAGACTGCTTTGTTATGTCTTCTCTTGTGGTTATGTATAAGCATTTTCATATTGAAATACATTTTATTTTATCATAATTACTTTCTTGTTACTTCTTTATTTTGCAATTAGGGCATAATATAGAATTTTCAAATAGTGTAGATGGGCTTTCTTTCTTTCTTTCTTTCTTTCTTTCTTTCTTTCTTTCTTTCCTTCTTTCTTTCTTTCTTTCTTTCTAAGGTTCACCAACACTTTGTTATAAAAAGAGGTATTGGGCCTGGTAGGATCGTGAATCATCATTTGTTATTTAATGCATTATTTTTAACTGCTGCATGGCACTCTAAGGTGCGCATCCAACACACTTGCCTCTCAGCTCTCAAAGGATGGACACTTAGCTTGTCTCCAAGGCTCCAGAGCCCCAATCCATGCTGAGATAACATTTTGCTAATGTCCCTTTATGCAGACATGTGAGAAAAATATATATCATATGATTTTGCAGCTCTATAAATAGCTCAGTGACATTTGAGTATTTATAGGATATTTATCTTGGAATATTTATAGAAGTGCTAAGTCATAGGGTATATGCATACCTCACTGGATTAGGTACTGCCAGATTATTTTCCAGAAAGTCAATACTAGTCTGTACTCCCAACAGCAGTGCTATATCTTTATATTGCCACCAACCTTGCCCTTATCCAGCCTTTAGTTTTCACTAGTCAATATGCTAATGTAGTATCTTGTTACTGTTTAAGTGTACATTTCTGGTATGTGTGTGTGTGTTTGTGTGTGTGTGTGTTATTTATTTATCTATTTTTCTAATGAACATTTCTATATATGCTGATGGCCATTGGGATTTTCTTTTCTATAAAAAGCCTGAACATACTTTGTCTATCATTTTTCATTGAGATTTCTTTTTTTATTGTAAATGTGTCAGAATTTCTTTATAGCTCTCAGACCTTTGTTAGTTTTAAACATTACAAATATCTCCTTCCAACTGTTATGTATTCACTTTGTCAATAGCGTCCTCTGTTGATCAGAAAGACTCAATTTTGATGTATACAATTTTTCCCAGATGGTTTGTGGTTAAGAAGTCTTCCTTAACACCTAGGTCACGAAGATATTCTTTTTTTATTTTATTCTGTTAACTTTACAGATTTATTTTACATGATTAGGATTCTATACTATCTGACTATCACCTTGTAGGTAGAGTTTATTAGGAATCCTTTTATTTTTCATGATATACCAAGTCATTTTCTGTAGGATCTCCACTAAATATTCTTACATTTGACTTTGATATGTAGTGTTAAATTTATCACTTATTTAATGTCCATATTTACACAGATGTGTTTCTGAACACTCTGTTCTTTACAATGTTATTTTTTTTTCTGATTATGCTACAACTATTTTTCTTACTATTTTGGCTTTTTTATGATTAAAATATCTGGAAAGGTATATCCTTGATCTTTTCATTTTTGTGGTTGACATAAGCATTCATTAATCTTTGTTCTTCCATATAAACTTTGGAAGAAGCTAATTTTATTCTTCAAATTATTCAACTAAAATTTTATTGAAATTGTATTAAATAGATGAATTAAATTTTGAAGCATTGATATAATATTATTCTGGTCAAGATTATGTAATTCTAATTTTCATACCATCCTTTATGTCCTTTTTCATAAACAATTTTACATTTTCTTTGTACAGCTTTTGTGTATTCTGAATTACTTTATTTGAATCATAATTTGTGGTTATTTTTTGTTACACGGGGTATCTCATTTATATTAGATTTTCAAATTCATTGTTATTGGTGAAGCAGATAGTGCCAATTTTGCTTCTAGAGAATTATCTCAACTATCTTATTATAAAAGTATTATCATTGGTTCCATTATTTTTAAAAAATTTTTTGACATTTATTCATTTTTTGACAGAGAGAGACAGAGCATGAGTGGGGAAGGGGCAGAGAGCAAGGGAGACACAGAATCTGAATCAGGCTCCAGGCTCTGAGCTGTTAGTACGGAGCCTAACATTGGGTTTGAACTCACAGACCACAAGATCATGATCTGAACTGAATCCTGGTGCTTAGCCAACTAAGCTACCCACGCGCCACTGTTCTATTATTATTTTTAACTAAGTGTTCATATCTCCTGCCTATTATAAAAGTTTAAATCAATGGTTTCAATAGTTGTATTTCTGCTTGGCACCCAATAAACACTTTACATTTTAGATATTTTACTCTGTTGAGTTTCTTTTCCTTTTGTTTCTTTGTGGCTCTCTATTTTCTGATGTTGGCACTTCTTGTTTCATCTTCTTTATCTCTCATCTTTTGTTGTCTCACATAGTATTCTTTCCTACTGCTTCTTCAGTTCCTGAATCTCAACTTTCCAATCCTCTGCTTCATTCTTCAGCAGCATGTATCTTGTTTTTTCCTCCATTGATTCTGTTTATTTCAAATACTATATTTTTTGCACTTAATGTGATATATCTTAACTTGGAATTTTAGGGGAATATTTTGTTCCAGTCTCATTTTGTTCTAGTCTCAGGGTGTCATCTTTTTTTTTTTTTTTTTTTTTTTTTTTTTTTTTTTTTTTTTTTTTTTTTTTTTTTTTTTTTTTTTTTTTTTTTTTTTTTTTTTTTGTCTCCTTAAGTTTACTTACCAAGCTTATTTCAAATTCTTGATTTATCTGTCCTGATAACACTTTTTCAGATGGCAAATATTATTCAGCTTTTGTTTTGTGTTTTGCTTGTTTGTTTTCCTTCATATTGTAGTAACTGTACTTTTTTTGGTTTCTGGTTTTTTTTGTCTGTGAGTTCACATTATACAAGGAGGCATCAGTTACTCTGTTTCGTAATAAATATGGGAAAGGGCCAAAATCCAGGCCCTAATGAGTCCACCGTGGTGAGTTTAATGAGATGGAAGTAGGTGGCACCAAGAGTGGAATGCAGAGAACAACTGTTGTCTATTCCTAGTTCCTGATATTCCACACAGCAAATATCTTATACTTCTTGATTCATCACCTTGGACAATCTCTTGGCTAGGTCACTGCTTCCGTTTTCAACTTAAAAGGGAAGATACTGATTATCTAAAGGAAATTTGCACTTAAAAAAGAGCAGAACTAGCAATCAAAATGAGAAACACAATCAGGGTGAATAAAATAGAATGGATGGAGCTCAAGAAGGAACTGGTGAGCTAGAATGTCAGATTGAGTATTTCAGAGGCAGCAAGAAACAATAATGTAATGTTTTTAAAATTAGTTTTAAAAGCCCCTGAAAGACATGGAGGATATAAATAGAAGTGTATGGGGTACAGTATGGATAAATCATTTAGCTTATGAGCAGGCCACCCAAGAACATCAAAACAACCCTCGGAGATACTTTAATTCATATGAATTTATAAAACTGCTTTTCCTTGTGAAAAAAATTAACAAGAAAAAAAAATAAAATTCCAACAGTCAATGAAAGTCAAGAGGTCAGAGAATGGATACCTTTTAAGCTAGAAAATTTAAGTTTAAATAATGGCATATCAAATGCCACTTCATTTGGACAAGATTCATAAAACTGCTTCAGAGAGGATTTCTTTGCTTGCAAAAGATATTCAGCAAAGAAGAGATAGAACTTTAGTGATATTTAATGGGTGGTTAACTTCCTATGTGAGGCAACAATTAAACTTAAAAGAAATTTGTCAGTTTCTGCAAATAATTCTATGAGACAACAAGATGCTAAATTTACCTGTACTGTCACTGAACTTTACTGTAAGTTCGTTTGGGAATTTTAATTGCTTTTGAGTAGACAATTTGAACCATAAAGAGCTGACATGTTGCCATGGTAGCATTTCCTCCCCAGTTGAGTAAGCTATAGAGAAGAAAGGATATAGGTCAGAAAGTGTTTACACTGAAAAACAACTGCATATTAAAATTAAATGCTTTTGTTAATGTCATATACCAAAGGAGAACTGTGAATCCTAGTTTTGAGCTACTAAAGACAGACTGATTCATCTTTGGGAAGGTGTACCATGCTGTGCTGTGAGACATGGGCATTGAAAGTCAAAAATATACTCTTCCCTGTATATTGGTAGTTCTATTAAAAAAAAAAAGTGGTGGCCATGATAAACTTTTCATTTCCGGTTTCATCTGTGTTCCTGAAATAGAAATATATCCAATTGAAGAACTCCCCAAGAAGGCAATTCAGAAGGATCAACTCTATGATCAATCATTATCTGTTGATTACTCATTCTGGACACAGATTAATGGCCAAAATTTCTGAAATGCAATTGAAGCAAGATATAACGAAAGGGACGAGGGAATAAGGGTGAAAGTTACAGGAAGAGTTAAAGTGAAATTAGTCAATAACCCAGAAGCAGGAAAAATGAAAGAAAGAAATAACAAAGTAAGAAAGAAAAAAGTTTAAAGAATGGCATATCAAATGCCAGTAGGAAGTACGAAGGAAGGAAGGAAGGAAGGAAAGAAGGAAAGAAGAAAGGAAGGAAAGAAGGGAGGGAAAAAAGGAGAGAAGGAGGGAAGGAATAGAAAAAGTACACTGGGGGGTATCAAAGTCTCCCTAATAAAAGAATGAGTATAGCATTTTTAAGCCAGTGGCTGAATGGAAATTTGTAGACTGACTTCACAGTGTCCGTTGGTTTCCACAACAAGAGACAACCATGACATTTCTCATGGGGGAATTCATACTTTGCAGTTTTACTGAATTTGGCTTGGATAAGGTTAATTGGATGCCCAGTTCTAAGGGTAGTGTCTGATTGGCTTAAGCTAGTAATATATTCCATTCTCCACTGAAAGAAGTGATTAATTCCAGGATGGGCAGATGGTCCGATCTGAGCCAGTACTTACATATACTCTGAAGTTTCTAAAGTTCTTTTAACTTCCGAAAGTGGCAATATGAATGTGTGAGATCTTTCTGCAGCCATCTTGGGACTACCAGGAAAAGCGTGAAGCTGATAGAAGCCATCTTGGAAGCTGGTGATAAAGATACCTCATGGGAGGTTGAACCAAGCCATGGATTGAGCAATATTTCGACCTTGAACCAAAGCACACCAGAAGACAGAACTATGCAGAGACATTTCAGTTGCGAGGACAATTACATTCTTGATTTTTCCTAAGTCCTTTTGAATTGGAGTTTCCATTTTTCGCTTTTGTGACAGAATTCTGATAAAATTTCCTGTAATTCCAAAGTATTTCCTCTCCTTCAAACCAAAGGGAGATAACTGAAGTAAATGAAGCACAAAATAGTTGTTATATCCTTGGGTTCAGAATCCATGAAAATCTCTGGAACATGCATTTGTGACCTCCCATGTGCAAGGCACTAGAAAGGATGTAAAAATGAACAAGCCATAGCCTATGGCATTCAGAGCACAAAAATGAGCATGAGACTAGAATAGGTAACACATTATTGGCAATGAGGTAGATATTTTATTTTTACCATTTACAAATAAAAATTAAGTTTAATTTAACTTAAGAATTAAATTCAGGCACTGAATTTAAGTACCACACTGCAGTGGGAGGCTGATGTCAGTCTTCTGTGACCACCTTCTGTGACCTCAAGGAAATATTGAAAACAGGAAGAACTGAAAACCAGTTAAGCAGAGGCATGCAGGCAATATTTTTGAACAGTCAGAAATGATAGATACATAATGTATAAGGATAGCCTACAGTTCTTTTTCCTATCCACGTGGATATTGGCAAACTTTAATTTTTACATCCAAACAAATAATACCTTACGACTCACAGTATTTAGAGAAATGCTTGCAGACATGTTTATCTCTTTTCCCTTTTTGTATATATAATCCCCTGTTACTAACAAACTTCGGAGCAGTTCTTCAGAGCAGTCTGAGAGACTGTCTTCTGGGCTATAGTCTTCAGTATGACAAGGAATTAAGCACTTTCTCAATTGCTTTGAGGTTGGCTTTCTTTCAGTAGGCAAAGAGGTGATGGAGCTGATGAGGGATAGAGCTGTGAATCAGGGTACTTTGATGTATACAAATTGCTGGTCACTCGATAGTAGTAAATATTGGGTGGCTCAGTTGGTTAAGTGTCTGACTTTGGCTCAGGTCATGGTCTCACGGTTTGTGGGTTCGAGCCCCATGTCAGGCTCTGTGCTGACAGCTCAGAGCCTGGAGCCTGCTTCGGATTCTATGTCTTCCTCTCTCTCTGCCCCTCCCCCATTCACGCTTTGTTTCTTTGTCTTCAATAATAAACATCAAAAAAAAAGATAGTAGTAAATATTATGTGCTGTCTATATTAAATTCATACATCCACATATTCCATCTATTTATTGATATGTCTATTACTAATAAAAACAGCATAATTGTTGTTATAAAGAATTTGACTGGTTTTTGTCTCTGGTGCCTAAAAGGGGAACTAAATCCCTGGGATTTCCTCTGTGATAGGATTTCTTTGTGATGCATAGTGGGCCCTGATATTTATAGAAATGAGATGATTCTTAATACCTTCTAGTTAGTTTATGCTAACAAGATGATTTAGGATAGGACAAGCCACTCTAAGAAAACCAACCAGGTGATAAAAGGCTTGAAGCTTGTGCCACTTGATATCAACCAATGTCCTTGACCTCTAGGAATTGAGAGGGAGGCTGCAGATTGAGTTCAACCAAGCGGCTAATGATTTAATCAATTGTGCCTCTGTAATGAACCTGCAACACAAATTCTGGTCACTAGGGTGCTTGGGTGGCTCAGTCCGTTGAGTGTCCGACTTTGGTTCAGGTCATGATCTCACAGTTCATGAGTTGGAGCCCCATATTGGGCTTGCTGCTATGGACACAGAGCCTGCTTTGGATCATTTGTCCCCCCCTCTCTCTGTCCCTCCTTCCCTCACACTCTCTCTCTCAAAAGTAAATAAACATTAAAAAGAATAATTCTGGGCACCAAGATTCTGTGGAACGTGCTATTTAGTGAATACAGGGATGAGCTGGTTGGGTGATTGTACCCTGGTTCACAGAGAGAGGACACAGATGCTCTCTGTTCCTTCCCAGATTTTACCCTCTGGGCCTTTTCCATTGACTGGTCTTCCAATTTGTATCTTTCATAATAAAGCCTAGTGAAAAGTACAGTACTTTTGTGAGTTCTGTGAGTCATTCTAACAAACTACCGAACCTGAAAGAGTCATGGGAGCCTCCAAATTTATAGCCATTTAGTCAGAAGTGTGGGTGGTCCCTGGTGATCCCTTAAGTGTGCTGACGTCTGAAGTTAAGTTCAGCCTTTTGAGATACTGTGTCCTTAACCTGTGGGGTCTTTGCTAACTTTATGTGGCTAGTACCACAATTGAATTACAGTATATCCGATTAGTTTTAGACCAATTAGTTTGAAATGGAATAATAATATAACACCATTGTGAAATTTCAGGGCTAAGAAAATATTATAACTCAAACAGTTTAATGAGTTAGTCTTTAAAAGAAAACAATAAATGTTCCCTTAACCTTTTCTTCAATAAAGCATAGTCAGGGTTCCAGAAGACCTTGAGGGAATGCCTGGAAATTTTGAGAGACGATTTGATGAAAGACTTCTGAAGAGGGCTATATTTCAGCAGCTTCTAAGTTGGAGCTAATGTTGTTCAAAGTTAATAGTTGGAGGAAGAGAGACAAAGAAAGGAATTTCAGTTTCACAGGAGGGTAGCCAGACATAAATTCCCTTCTGCACCTCATTCTGTAATGGGGACAGAATATGTTCAAGGTATTTTGCTTATTGTCAAAGTCAGATGAAGTGGGTTGGGTGGGAAAGGAGCTTCTGATGCTCAAGTGATTATGTGACTCTAGAGACTATATGGAGTAGATCCAGAGCTCAATTTCAAGTTATTAAATTCCTAACCCTGTGTTTTTTCTGCCTTAGCAAACTGGTCTAGGAATCAAGATGGGCTTGTGCTAAAGTCATAAACAGGGAACATGTATTTACACATTCATTATTTATGATCATTTTTATAGTTACTGAAAGAGTACTTCCTCACTTTTCCATTCCATAATACCCTGCACTCAATCTTATTCCCTATGAGAAAGGGACTTTACCAAAAAACCACTAGCATTGCCAGAAAGTACTGAGTGCCGATTTGATGTCAGTGATCACGATTTTATGGTGTTCTGTGCCATTATAATATTTTCTCCAGGCAAACTTCAATTACACTGAAGCCTGCATAAACTTGGGTACTGAGATTAAGATAGAGATAAGAATGATTGTAAAAACAAAAGTTACTAACGAATCATGAATCTGATTAAATGAAACAGAAGGTGAAGACGAGCAGTGAATAGTGGGGACATGGATGTAGCAAGAGTCTAGAGAACTACCAAGGTGGAGGACTTGATTTCATGGGACAATACGGTTGGAGTGGCGAGAAGTGTGGGACAGGTGACAAGATATTTTTTTAGCTTCACCTTAAGTCTTCTGAGTTCAGAGGGCCGGGAGGCCCAACCACCCTACCTTGTTGCCTTTAGGAGACAGGATTTATAACTAGAAGTCAACACTGCTGGGCCCCAGAGTAAAGACTAAAACTCAGTTTATTTTCAATATCTTTCAGACTTGAAAAGCAAACTTCTTAACTCTATGACTGTTGTGTTTACAACTAATTTTGAAGTCATTGGTAGTGTTTGATTTTCATGTAAATCTATGCTAGAGCTTTTAAAACAGTGCCCCCTGAGGCATTTCTGAAATCAGGCACAGAACCACGTCCTTCATTCTACCTGCTGCTCCAGGAGGCAAGAAAGCCAGTTCAGTGACTTATCAATGGAACATACTCTTTTTTTCAACAAGTGCACCTTATCACCTTAGCTCCATGGTTCTTAGCCAGGGGCACACCATATACATTCATCACAGCAATTAGGAAGCTATTAGAATATATTCTTTGGAGTAATTATGAAGCCAGTATCATTTATGTATTTTACAAATACACAAATACATTGTTCACTTACAGTGTGTTATGTACAGTTTCAAACACTCTACAAATGTTGAATTTTTAAATCCTAACATACTAATATCTCTTTTTTGTACGTTTATTACTTTTTTTAGTATACACATCCAAATAAGGAAACTGAGGTATAGAAAAGAAAAATAATTTACTAAAGGTTATAGCTAGTATCTGGCATGATTTGGGCCCAGAGCACCCAATTTCAAAACCACACATTAACTACTCTATGTCTCTCAGTGGTCCTTAAAGCCATTAGGTTTTTGCCAAAGGGAGAGTTGGAGGAGGCACTCAAGGTAATGGGAACAGAATGAATAAAGACATGAAGAGGAGTGAAAGAACTTATTTGAAAACTGCAGTATACTGAGATTGATTTAGTGACTTATTTGATAACGGTATAAAATAAGGCTGGCAATTAAAAAATAGTTGTATAATAGTAATGATGTTAGCTGTTGGAATAAGCATACAAAGCAAATATTTTGGATGAAGGTAATACATTTCTGTGTATTGACAGCATCATTCCTGAATCTCTGGGCTCAAGCCCTTTGCTAAAGCAGAATTCTCCTTTTCAGGGTGTGTGTTGATGTTCACCAAGACCAATCTAGGTTCCGTGACTCAACAAATGGACTCACAGGATTCAGCATGTAATTATACCCATAGCTAAGCTTTGTTACAATGGAAGGATACAAAGCAAAATTATCAAAGGGAAAACATGCAAGGGACATAAGTTAGAGGACAACCAGGCACACATTTCCAGAGTCCCCTACCCGTGGAGTCACAAAGGACATACCTAATGCCTCCAGCATTGAGTTGTGACAACAGATGTGAAGTTGTTGTGTGTGTGTGTGTGTTTTTTTTTTTTTTTTTTTTTTTTTTTTACCAGGGAAGCTCATCAGATGCTCAGCATTCAAGGTTTAAACTGGGAACTGGTCACATAGGCACATTCTGCCTATCATGTATCCAAATTCTAGAATCCCAAAGGGAAAGCAGGTGTTCAGCATAAACCACATTGTTTACACAAACAATAACCCACTATTATCATTTAAATAAAGCTTTGTATCAGTGTAGGACACCGTTTATCGGCTGAGTCACCAGGTGCAAGCCAAGGGTAACCTTGCAAGTAGGAATTTCTGAGGATAGGCAGGCTCAGGCCTGTTATGTTAACTCTTTTTTTGCACAGAGGATCTCCATAAAAACGTTCTTTATAAGTAAAGGATATTGCCTTTTATTCTGAGTCTGAGATGTCAAGTGAAAGAGGCATCCATATTTTTTAAATAAATTCATTTGTTTGATGTATGCTTGTGAAATGATGGAGACACCAAATCACAATGCTCAAAGCTGGCCTTCAAGTAGACTGAGGCCTCAGGCTGAGGAGAAATATCTGCAAAACACCTTTACACTTAAAAGTATAATGCAAGATATTCTCGCAAGTCTTGCAGACGAGGGTGGCTCAAGTGGATTGGGCGAACCTTAGCTTATCCCTACCTCAAGAGTTTATGGAGCTGTGGTGGTAGAGGCCTTAATGAGACTTGGATGTTCGTTTTCATTCTTTGGGCAACACATAGATCTCCCTGCAGGGGCCTAGGGAATGGGACGGACAATTCAGCAATGGTTGTGATATTGAGGCTCATGGATTCAATTTAGAGAAAATAAAGATAGGTGATGTTTCTGAAAGCCTGACTTTTCTTTTTCTTTTTTAAAATTTTTGTAATGTTTATTTATTTTTGAGACAGAGAGAGAGGGCATGAGCTGGGGAGGGCAGAGAGGGAGACACAGCATCCGAAGCAGGCTCCAGGCTCTGAGCTGTCAGCACAGAGCCTGATGTGGGGCTCGAACCAATGAACTATGAGATCATGACCTGAGTTGAAGTCTGATGCTTAACCAACTGAACCACCCAAGCGCCCCTGAAAGCCTGAATTTTCTGATGGCAAATCTACATCTGGTAGATTGAAGAGAAATATCAGAGATATTACAGAAACAAAATTGGTTGGCTCTGAAATAGATTAAAACTGAAAGATGGAAAAATGATGTTAGTAATTTTTTACTGAACATAGATGAATATATGATATGTAAATTTATAATATAAATATAAATGTATAATAAATTGATATGATGGGATTTAGGATTATCTGTTTCTTGTGTTTAGTAATAATTGGTAATTAAATGCGGTTTCAGGCATCTAATAATCCAGACAGACTGGATTTAAAAGACAAATTTTATACCTGAAAAACGCAAACACCAAGAGACATACAAATAAACACTAATTCGCAGTATCTTCATATCATACAAACTTAAAAAATAACCTTCCCGGGGCGCCTGGGTGGCTTAGTCGGTTGAGCATCCGACTTTCGCTTAGGTCATGATCTCGCGGTTCGTGGGTTCGAGCCCCGCGTCGGGCTCTGTGCTGACTGCCAGCTCAGAGCCTGGAGCCTGTTTCAGAGTCTGTGACTCCCTCTCTCTCTGACCCTCCCCTGCTCACGCTGTCTCTCTCTCTCTCCTAGAAATAAATAAAACATTTTTAAAAAAGTAAAAAAAAAAATAACCTTCCCAATGTTATTATTGTTTTGCTTATAATTCATTTTGAGGTTGTTGGTAACGTTTGCCAAACTTTGTTGTAGAATTATGCTAGACCTTTAAAATATTTTGTATTTTTAAATGCATAAGAAATTCTTATAATCTCAATGGATTTAAATTTGCAGTCCCTGTCATGCTACATTTTTCATTTAGCAGTATTTAGAAATACTAGTTGTTTTATACTTAATACGGTATGAAGACTGCTGATTTTATTTTTAAAACTAATTTTGTTGTTTAAATATTTCCTAATATTTCCTATTTTTTGAATCTTAATAGTAATAGCAATACATTACAAAATTTAAAAAATTAGCATTTTCTCTTGAGTGAGATAAATCATTAAGTACTATAAATAAAGAAGATGTGGCATATACAGACAATGGAACATTACTCAGCCATCAAAAAGAATGAAATCTTGCCGTTTGCAATGGCACGGCTGGAACTGGAGTGTATTATGCTAAGTGAAGCAAGTAAGAGAAAGACAAATACCATGTAACATTCATATGTGGAATTTTTAAAAAAGTTTATCTATTTATTTTGAGAGACAGATCATGCACACAAGCAAGCTGGGGAGTGGCAAAGAGGGAGAGAGAATCCCAAGCAGGCTCTTTGCTGTCAGAACATAGCCCGATATGGGCTTGAACACATGACCCATGACATCATGACCTGAGCCCTAATCAAGAGTCTGGGGCTTAACTGACTGAGACACTCACGTGCCCTTCATAGGTGGAATTTAAGAAACAAAACAGATGAACATAGGGGAGGTGTGGGGGGGAAGAAGGCAGCAAACCATAAGGGACTCTTAATTATAGAGAACAAACTGAGGGTTGCAGGAGGGGAGGTGGGCGGGGGATGGGCTAAATGAGTGATGGCTATTAAGGAGGGCACTTGTGATGAGCACTGGGTGTTACACAGAAGTGATGAATCACTAAATTCTACTCCGGAAACCACTATTACACTCTATGTCAACTAACTAGAATTTAAATAAAAACTTGAGACAAACAGCAAAATAATAAACAACTTACATTAAAATATCAGTTATAAAAATCTGATTTGCTCACATTTTAATGTGTCTAGACCTTAGAAAATTAATCATAAAATGACTGACTTTTTCATGTAATATCTTCTTTCTAATTCCACTATATATGATAATTTAAATCCTATTTACACACATATTAAACAAATTTTTTCATTTCCTTAAAATACTGTAGAGATCTTTACAGACATTCTGTACAGACAGTCATCTCTTGTACTTTTCTCCTGGTATAAAATCTGCAATTATAATGAACTATTAATTAAGGAAGTCAGATTTCTGTATGTTTCATTACATAAATCTTTTCAGACATTCAAGAAAATGTCTTCTGTACTTAAATGCACTGAGTAATAAGCTTTAATAATTTTTAAAGTTATTACATGCTCATTTCACATTACAAAGCTCTTTGTACAAAATTACTTTTTTTACTTTGTCCCAAATATTCTGAATACTAGCAAAGGCTTAATCCCTATAATTTAATTTATCAAGGAGTAGCCTCTGCTCTCCCAGGTTTTATTGTTAGTATAGGGTTAAACTCCTACATTGCTCAATAAATATTTATAGATTTACTGGAAATGTGCCATTATCTTCTTTCATCAAATGGGTGACCTCAAGATAAAAAAGTGATACAGAAGAAAAAATAATAAAAGAGGCTAAACAATGATAAATAACAGATAGTGTGAAATGAGTTTTTAAAGTTTATTTTTATTTTAACTAGGGTTTTTTTGTTTTGTTTTGGTTTGGGTTTTTTTTGTTTTGTTTTTTTTTTGCAGCCTTATATCATGGCTGCAAAAAGATTAGATTTTTGTGTTTTCCTTTTGCCAGGGAATCTTATGCTGAAGAATTACTCCTCTGATCAGAAAAAGAAAACAAAGGTATAAAAATATTACACAGATGTTGCAAACATTAAACAAATTCTTAGGGCTGCCTGCCAGGATTTCTGCTGCAATATTCTTTTAAAAATGTGTTTGAATGATATCCTTTTAGAGAAGTTTTTGCACTGCCAACATCTCCTATTCAGGTTCCGGGAGAAATGAGATGTGGGTGGCAGTGACTAATTGAACTAACAGCTACTGTTTACCAAACAGGTTTGGACAGATTATATTTATGATAGCCAAATGAAATCAAAACCATTGAGTACAGTCAGAGTGAGACAATCTAAGAGGGCAACTGAGTTTTATCTGATAGCATCCTGAGTAATCTGACTTAATAAAGTTCATTAGCCTTTGGTGGCCACCTACATTGTCAAGTGCTGAGTGAGGCCTTTGGAGTTGCAAAGAAGACTCAGCATTTATCCTGATGAGCAAGAAGTAATGTACAGAATTGTTGAATCACTATATTGTACACAGAAACTAATATAACACTGTATGTTAAACTGTACTGGAATTCAAAAAAATAAAAGTGAAAACATTGAAAAAATAAAGTTAAAAAATTCCCCTATAGAGTCTTTCTTACAGAAGTAAAGGCATGTGCATTTACAGGTTACTTTAGAGAAAATGGTGATTCTGTTTTCTGTTGCACTGTCTTGTAAACAGTTCATAGGTCTCTGAAATATGCAATGTATTGAACAGATGGGGGAAGAGACAAATGATTGAACTGGTAAATTATAGTGAGCCTTCTATAGGAGTGAGAGCAATGCAGGATCTTCAGTTAATTTATCTTTTCTTCATTTCCTCAAGGTCAAGGTGGTCTTTTTGGTATAAAGAACAACAATGATATGGTTATGCCTCACATTTGCATGGCACTTTTTATTTGTCAAAGGATATTTTTCCTGTTTTCACAGTATCATTTTTAGGAAAATAGAACAGGTAGGCTATTTTTATACCCTTCAGAGAATTGTGCATGCATGCCCAAACAAAATTTAAGGAAAAAGAAAATAAGGAGCAAATTGAGTATGGGAATTCAGTGATCATTTAGAACATTTATGCTATAGTTAAAAATTGTGATTTTAATATTTTACTATGGCCACTAAAGTATACCCAAATCTCTAAAGTTTTATTATCCATTTGCAAGCATTAATCAGAAGACAGTAATAAATGATTAATTCAGTACAGAGATCAGTGTCATGAAGATTTTCAATCTTTCTTTTAAATCTCCCACAAATTAGTATTGTTTTCTTAAAATCTGCAAATTTAAAATAGATATTATAATTGCTTACTTAATTAGTATTTTCTGAACCTCATATAGGTATCTTTTCTATATAGGAAACTCAAAACATATAGAGATACTTCACATTTTGAATTCAGTAGATATAATGACATCCTGAATTCAGAAAATAGTTCAAGGTAATGTCTGAACTGCAGAATCTGATATTGAAAAACAAAATGAGAATTTCATGGAGTGATTTCTTATAATATTCAATAATTCTATGTTACATAAAACCAATGACTTGAATAAGTCCTAAACTTAATTAATGTAATTCAAAACTTTTAATTCTTGAAATAAGAGAACACAATGTGGTTATTTTGAGAATTAGCTGCTTTCTTCTGGGCAAATTAAAGTTCAAAGATCACATTTCTGCATATATTCTATTCTTCATGTGTTTGAAGAAAGAAACAGTTAATGAGATTTGCAAAACCTAGAAGAAAAGGAAATGATAAGATATCAAAATGTAATAGATAAGAGTAATTTGCAAAGTTGACAGTTACAATCACCTAAATGCATGCTTTAGAGGGAAAAGGATCAAAGAGAGTGGGAAATTTTTGGAGTAAGGTATATAGGGTTGCCAATAAGAAGTCTGCAAAGCTAGTCTTCTAGAGTAATTTAGCTGTCACCAAATTCATTTATGGAGGGATTAACAAATAGACTTCTATTTTTATTACATGGGCTATCATTGGGCTAGATGTCTTGATGAACTGTGATCTGGTTTTTGTTCATCATCTATGTCATCAGTCCTACAAAACTGCTTCATTTTGGGATAGAATCATTAAAGATGGTGTGCAAAGACAAGATGATAAAATGGACCACTGGTACTGTCTCCCATTCAGTCTTGTCTTAAATACCCCAGCATGAACACAATGGAGAAGAAATATTTAAAAAGAACACCATTAATGCATATAAAAAGGTTTTAATAACCATTTAATAACCATTCTGAGACTATAGTTACTTCAACTCTTACCAGTTGGAGAAAATCTATGGAACTTCAGGTCAATGCCTTTTTGGATCAACATAAAATTAAATGTGGTATCCTATACTTGAACAAACCATGCATTATATATTCATTGCAGTGTTATAGTCTAAACTGTTTGGTAGTCTTTCATACCTCTCTTGGGTGTGAATAGTCTCAAGGTCCTGACTCCTATTGTATTAATTTGTCTGATTAGGACTCTAGCTGGTTTTTCTGCAGTTTATTATGTATGGTTTATACTCAATTATTTTTTACCTTTAAACATGTGAACAAAAGCTTACCTCTGAAGCCAAAAGTCCAAAGTTAATTCCAGTTAATGTTAGAGCATTAGAGTTATACCATGTGTTAATTTTACTTTCACAACCCTAATGAAAAAAAAGTTATTTAGATTGACTTGGGAGATGAAAATGGTCTTATGTACAATTCTATTACAAAGCGGAAGAAACATAAATGCAGTAATTCACCAAAGTTTATAAAGTCAATGTCTAAGTGGAGACTAGACTTTTTAGTCCAGAGAACTTCCTCTGATAGCAGAACATCTCTGTTACTACTTTTTAAGTTGCTATGATGTTGTCATGTAATTGAAATCAGGAATTTATTAAATTTAGAGAGGGCTCTAATTTTCTGCAAATTATTGTAATTCAGCAAGGTATATACTACCAACGAAAATGATTATTTCCCAAATAGGAGAAGCTTTTTAAAAAAACATAATGCTCTATTTATCTGTGAATGAATTATGTAAATGAAAAATTCATCTTACAATTAGAATAACATCAGCATGTGAACTATATAAAGTATTAGAAGTTCTTGGGAATGAAAACGTGTTGGTCAGTATCCCATCCCCGTAAGTAGCAGATGAAACCTTATTCTTGCTTCTGCTACATTCACCTGAACATTTGTGTCACTGCTGGGGTCACTTCACTTCAGTTTTTGTCAATGCTCATACTTCTTACTTCCGGTATTGGAGCACCCTTACCAATCCTATGTACCAGAGATTGGCCAAAAGTGCCTCCCCTTTCTGCAGGGATTCAGGAAGGAGGATTGGGGAGAAAGATTGATGGTATCTCAAGATCTAAGAGCGTGTAGATAACATACTCCCAGAAAGATGAAATAATAACTGAAATAATCACTATTCATCTAATTATGAGTTCAGTTTCATAAAGTAGCTTAAGAACTTCATCACTGTAAATAACATTGTTTTTATATAAAACTTTGTTCAGAATTATAAAATGACTCAGAAAACAAAACAAAAAAGGCACTGTAAACACTTGGAAAGCCTTATCTTTACCTCCAGGTAAGTTGCATTCAGTGGCTCATCACAAAACCACTTTCTTAATGTAGAATTTGTGCAAGAACATGGCACCTGATCTGAATTTTCTTTATTTTTATTCTTTATCCAATCTGTGTAATTGTATTGGCCACAACACTGTAACTAGAAAAGAATTCTATGAATTTTACTATAAAAATGAATTTAGTCAAAGCTACATGTCTTATCTTGATTATATTCAGGACTAGGAACTGTAGGCTTGATTCTCATTAATAATAGTGATGTCATACATATAACTTTTTTCTTGTTTATCCGTTTATGATCGGAAGGTTTGGTTCTCTGCCATCAGAGCTAATGCAATCTAGAGAGGCAATACATGTACACATCACATGCGTCAGAGGAAAAACAAGATGACTAAAAGCATTTATAATTATATTTCAATTCTCCTAAAATGCCTTTCTGTTATTACATATACTAAAAATAATAGCCATTTTTATGTGGGGCACCTACTTATAGTAGTTAAGAGTATAAAATGTAGTGCTACATTGTCTGGAATTGAGTCTTGTTTCTGTAACTTAATTAGCTCTCTGACCCTAAGTAAGTTACTCAATTTCACTGTCCTTCATCTATAAAATGAGGACAATAGGTCTTACTTCATTGGGTTTGGAGGATTAAATAAGTTAATGTATGTAAAGCACTTATAAAAAGTAAATACAAAAATTATTTTCTTTATCAAGCTTTTACTAAGTTCCAGCTGCCGTCTATTCCTGTAAACCATCTGGGCAACCATATTCATTCCTGTACCTTGTCTAGAAATATTTGATGTGTAAAATAATAATCTTAATAATGTTAGCTAACAAGTGTTAGTTGCTTACTATTTTCTAGATCCAAGGCTTTCTATACATTCTATATATTATTTCATTGATTACTGCCAACCAGAAGTAAGGGTTATTCTGTCCATTTGATTAATTCAGAATCTGAAATTACTAAAGTTACTTGTCCAGGGTCAAAAAGCTAATATGTGGCAAACCTGACATTCAGGCTCAAGTGGTAAGTACCATGCTTCTCTGCTGCTAGCAAGGACTGTGCTCAGACTTCTGTCCTACAAGTACAGCAGGGAAGATTACCCCACCACCACTTTTACAGGTGAGACCATGTTAAAATTCACATCAGTTGACCAAGACTAGGAGATCTAAGTTACAAAAAGAGCATAAAACTCAAGATTTGTACATGAGAACAATGCTACTCCTCTCATTCCTCTGCCCCATCTCCTGCCCTTCCCTGTCTCCCCCTTACCCTTCGGTGATCATGTTTGATAAGGAATTTTTAGTTTTATACTAATTTTTTCTTACTGTTTTCTGTAAAGCATTCAGAATAGTCCACTTGGGTATATCTTCAGGCATATCTTTAGATCCATACTCAGTAATGATAAGGTCAATTTTGTCATGCACTACTTGATGAATCTGTTGAAAATTACGTCAAAGTCAAAATCTGAAATTCTATGGGTTTTGTCTTTCTCTGATTTTACTTAGCATAATACTCTCTAGCTCCATCCACATCACTGCAAATAGAAATATTTCATTGTTTTTATGGCTGAGAAATATTTCATTGTCTATATAATCACTAAATTCTATGCCTGAAACTAATATTACACTGTATTTTAACAAACTGAAATTTAAATAAAAACTTGGAAAGTAAAAAAAGTCAAAATCTGAAAGAAACTTTCCTTATGGTTCCTAAAAAAAAAGAGTATTATAGTCATTTTTCTGTTCTCTGCTTATTCCTGTGTTTTCTGTTTCTATAACCTTTTTTTTTTTTTTTTTTTTTTTTTTTTTTTTTTTTTTTTTTTTTTTTTTTTTTTTTTTTTTTTTTTTTTTTTTTTTTTTTTTAGCAATCTCAGTGAGTGCTGAAGCATTTGGTCTTCTGCATTGTGACCTACAGGAAAATAGATGAGACTTATTTTATGAAGAAAGAGAAAGTTATGTGCTATTCTCCTGAATGTTTAAGGATTCCACTTTTCTTCTTGTACTCTCAGGGAAAATTGTGAAAAATTTGAAATGGTCCAGAAAAGATTACTGAGTATCTTTTCAGTGGAAATTAGGCTTTCTTTAGCATAACTCAGGGTCGTCTTATTTCATGGGAGTCTGTATCTTTCTCAATTTTTAATGTATTTAACAACTTTGTAAGTTGTAGGAAACTATAGACAACTAATTCTTTGTCAGAGAAATACAGATGAATTTTTCCTTTTGGGGGGCAACTGATTATCTCCCCTACCAACCATGTTTTTTATATATTAAGATATAGTCTTTATAAGTTCTCTTTGGACTCTGCTATGAACTGGTTTTCATTTTTTACTGATTCCCGCATTAATCAAGATGTTAAATAAAATCATTGACCTGTGCCTACACGTCTTGTATTTTTATACAAGAATTATGATTTTAATTAAAAAAATTGTCCTTTAACAATGCCGTAATAGAAACAATCAGATTTGAAAGAATCGGGTGAAAGTGCTATTGCAAAATCTAGATATTACAGAGGTAAATTTTAATTGTAACCTACAGATTATGTGACTTTCATAACTAAGTTAAGAGGTGGAAAGAACAGATACTACTCTGTTTTATGAACAAGAAGACAGATAAAGATTTTATTTTCTCTGTTTACATGAATAAGGATGAGGAGCTGAGACTTTTAAATATGGTTCATTTGAATTCTAGTTTCGTGATTTCTCACTGTATTATGCTGTCTGAACAATGAAAGCTAATTAACTGGTGGGAATACTACAACAATTAAACCATGTGTACAAGTTAAACTCTTATGCAGTCACTTATATATCTATGCTTTAATGCATTTAGGAAGATTAGAATGATGTAGTGTTATTTAGATCTGTAAGTTAGTTAATTTATTCTCTAAGTTAATTTTTATTTTTTTAATGTGCTTTTTTTTAAAAAAAGTTTTTATTGTGTGTGTGTGAGAGAGAGAGAGAGAGAGAGAGAGAGAGAGAGAGAATCCCAAGCAGGCCCCATGCTGCCAATGTGGTGCCCTACCTGCGGCTGAACTCAAAAACAGTGAGATCATAGCCTCAGCTGAAACCAAGAATTGAATGCTTACCCAACTGAGCTACCCAGGCCCCTTAATTTTTATTTAGACCAGAAAATGTTTTTCATTTTATATTGTTGTGGGGAAGGGTCAGACTTATGTCCTTATTTACTCTCCAAAGAATTATTTGGGAGATCCAGAGTGCATCTAAATCACATCTTAGTACACAAGCATATCCTATCCAATCTCCATGACTTCTCTATAAATAAAATTCCCTCACACATATTTATTTTGACAAGGATCCTTTGCAGTCCTGGTGCACCTCCAACACTGTTGGGTGCCGTAAGTGGCATAAAAGATTTAGAGGCTCCTAGGAGCTTAATCTAGTATGAATAGAAGGAAAATTGAGGTAAACACAGTTGTTAGCTCTATATTCAGTTAATAAGTGATTGAGTTGAGACTCTGTCATTTGGCCATGATGCATTTTAGCAAATATTTCTTTTCTCAAAGTCTCAGTTTCCTGTTCTAGAAAGTAGGACGAACAATGCATCTCTAGGAGTTGTTGTGAGGATAAAAACCCTAATGCCTATAGAGTGCTTATCACAGTCTCTAGCACTCAGTAATTATTTTCAGGTGGTCATTTTTATTCTTAAACTAAGTAGAGATTAATATGTGAATAATACTTAAGAGAGCATGAACAACACTGATAAACTAAATTGAGGTATTAAGGATACTGAAGTGTTATATTCGAGTTCTATCTCCAGATCCGAAAGTTATAGGCTGATTGATTGGGATGCGCTGCTTTGCCACCATATCAGTTTTACAGAACTCACGTGCTGTGTGTGTGTGTGTGTGTGTGTGTGTGTGTGCATGAGAAGAAATTTTAGCTCTAAATGCCAGGCCATGAACAATAAGTCCTGGGTGGCTAATATCCAGGATAGAAGCCAAGCACACGATAGCAAATGAAGTCGGAGGGCAGTGGTGTTCTATAGGAATGAGGTTTGGTCATTGCCTAGGACTCTACATATAGAGAGATTTTTGAAGGCTAGGAAGTACAGGAATTGATTAGGGATTCCTTTGAAATTAATTAAGGAAAGAAAGGGAGACTTTTTAAAAAATGTTTAAAATTCTTTAAAGTTTCTTTTTATTCATTTTTGAGAGAGACAGAGTGTGTGGGGCGGAGGGAGAGAGGGAGAGGGAGAGAGTGAAAGAGAGGGGAGGGGAGAGAGAGAGAGAGAGAGAGAGAGAGAGAGAGAGAGAGAGAGAGAGAGAGTCTAAAGGCTCCAGGCTCAAAGCTGTCAGCACAGAGCCCAATCCGGGACTCAAAACCATGACCTAGGAGATCATGACCTGAGCTGAAGTTGGATGCTTAACTGACTAAGCCACCCAGGTGCCCCAGAAAGGGAGCTTTAAGTGGCTACTCAGTGACAGAAACTTTCAAAGTTGTCAGTTAGTGGTAACTCTCTAAGGGAGGTAGGTATTAACCATACTGTACAGATGAAGACATAGACTTAGGACTGTTAAGTAGCTTGTGGACCTCCAGTTATCGGCAGGCCTGTATGACTTCAAATCCATGCTCTTTCCCTATAGGAAAATCTCCCGTAATACAGAGACAGAGCATGACTGCACTGAAACAATGACATTTCTTTTCCTTTTTTTGATTTTTTAAGCTTATATATTTATTTATTTTTTTATTTAAAATTTTTTTTAATGTTTTATTTCTTCCTGAGAGAGAGAGAGAGAGAGAGAGAGAGAGAGAGAGGCAGTGTGAGCAGGGATAGGTCAGAGAGAGAGGGAGATACAGAATCCAAAGCAGGCTCCAGGCTCTGAGCTTGCTGTCAGCACAGAGCCTGACGCAGGGCTCAAAACCACAAACAGTGAGATCATGACCTGAGCCAAAGTCGGACGCTTAACCAACTGAGCCACCCAGGTGCCCCATAAGTTTATATATTTATTTTAAGCAGGAGAGAAAGTGGTGAGGGGCAGAGAGAGAGGGAAAGAGAGAGAATCCCAAACAGGCTCTGCACTGTCAGCGTAGATCCCAATGGGGGGCTCAAACTCAAGAACCATGACATCATGACCTGAGCGAAAGTTGGATGCCTACCCAACTGAGCCACACAGGCACTCTGAAACAATTAAAGTTCCTTAAAATGTCAGGTAACTATTGACCTTAATAGTTAAGTTTTGTTACCAAAACGTTTTTTCAGGCAATTTACTAAGTGATTTTTTAAAGTTTATTTGACAAATATAAATCTTGTTGTGATTAATTATATGAGTCATGACCATGTCTGTACCAAATATTTAAATTGTTTAGTTCATTTCATTTAAATAAAATAACTAAATTTCAAATTCATACAAGTCTAAAGATATTTCTTTACAAAAATAGAATATAGTCAGCCTATATAGAAAAATAGAATTGGTCAATCATGGGAGCCAGGGTTGTCTGGGACACCAATTTTGGATTCCCTACACTCAGTATCACCTTCTCTTCCTCCATGTTCTTTGTCATTTACAATACTGTCAACCACCTGCTGAGTTAAAGACAAATTTCTTTAGCCCACCATTTTGATCTGACCATATATAGAATTCTGTAATACATCCATTGAATGTTTTTCCTCACAAAGACATTTATCTTTTGCTCTTAATATAGACTCATAGGTCTTAATAATTTAAGGTATCCAATTTTCTTTAAATTTCAAATAATAGGATGATCATTCCATACCTCTTTTTTCTTTGTGAAGATGAATGCTGAAAGTACAACCTGAACACCAAAGGCCCACATTAACAGTACTGCATACTAAAACAAAAGAGAAATAGAGATAGTAACTGTGCTTCTAATATGTACCTTAGATATTACAATGATGGGAAAGTGCACATTATATGAAATATCCTCTTTTAAAATACAGACAAGTATTGCTGGTTTCTTGGCCTCATATACAGGAGTGAAGTTATTCAAACAAAAAGGCAAAGAAAAATAATCAGTGAACAATTGGATAAGAGTAAGACAGAAGTGACGGTATTCAGTGAGCACCCTAACAGACCACTTGGTCTAATGAAATTGTTGATGATCTTCCTTCATTTGGATCTAAAACTGTCCTAGAGGGGAATCCACTTAGCTGGACTTCTGCTTAACACACCATGCCACTAACACTAGAAAAGTCACTGAATTGTCACCTATTAGGCAAATCCATCATGTATAAAGTAACAACAACAAAAAAAAACCCCAGAAAATAACAAAAGCAACTGCTATAATTAAATTAACTGTGTATGTACATTTAAACTATTCCTTTGAAAACTGAAAATACTTCTATCCAAGGCCGAATGAAATTATTTGCACACTTATTTAACTATATTTTTTAAACTTATGGCCACTGCAATCTTCTTCATGACAGCAGCACATAGTAGTCCATATTATCTAGAATTCATAATGATTTTTAAAAATTAGCAGTCTGAATATTTTACTAAAACATAAGAGTGATTCACTGTTAGTTTCACATATTTTAAACATTAATACTTTAAAATAGTTAAAATTTGTTTATTTGATATAAATTACATTTCTTATTTTAGAGAGAAATGTTTCAAAGAAAAATAGGGTCTTTAGATCCATTTAGAAGTTTAGATTTCTAATACTTCTACATACATTGACTCAATCTTCACTAAAAGGATATTTGTAGAGACAGGAAAAATTGTAAAACAATATTTTATTGTAAAATATTGTAAGACAATATTTTAATGTAAAACAACAAAAAATTACTGGGTTTCTTTTTAATGGCAAGCTGGTTATAGTCCAGTGGACCTTCCCAATTTTCTGATCCTATGGGCATATGCAATATTACCTTTGACTAAACTATTATTCAGCTCTGTATGGAGAAAACTTACAGAATTCTGGTAGTAATATAAAAGTTCCTAGTCCATGGCAATGCGAATGATTCCTATTCATGGAAATGCAAATGAATACAGTCTATATAGAAGATAAATCTCCAAAATCTCATTCTCATTCAATTAGTTGTTACTTCTTACCAATTCCCCTACTGATTTTAATTAATAAGGTCTCTTACACATGTTCATTGACACATACGTGAGTCATGATTTTTACCTTTGAAAATTCCCTTTTAATAGTAGTTAGGTATATATAGTAAAAGAAAACTTCAGTGTATTCATTTGTTTTAGCACTTAGAGAGTGCAGTGAGAGACTTCCCAAGAACTTGTAAAATAGGGAAGTAAAATTGCCCCTAAGAGATAAATTGTGAAACTAATATTTATTTGATTGGAATAGAGGTAGGCAAAATCACTGTTAAGCCAAAGAATAGTAATTAGGTGTGTAAAATCTGCTCATAACTTGATTGAGTGAATTAACACAGTAAAAGGAAAAATGTATCCATCAGAAAAGTATAGGTATATTTGGAGAAAAATAGTAAATGTAGCATGATTGCAAATAGTAGCAGTGCCCTTCCCTGGGTCATCCAGACAAGAAAGTGGTGTCTTGGCTTCAGGACCTAGTATTTTGCACATTCCTTATGATGGGGTCTATCAGGCTTTCTCAGTCATAAGCCATTAATATCAGAATCCCATAAGGGTGATACTTATGTTTGACAAAACAAAAGAAGGGGGAGTCTAGAGGGAGGGAAACAAACAAATACAATATTCAGCTGCAGCCATTGTGTCTCTTACCAGGAAGAATGCAGAAATACTTAGCTTTTATGTAGCCCTCACAGTCTGGGTGGTCACTCTGGACACTGGTTATCAATCTACACTGGCTACCATGAAAGCTCTCATTTTCCCAGCTCACATGATCCCTCGGGGTCTACTCCTGCTGTTTGAATGGCCTAAGATGGCCAAGGCAGAGCTCCTCTTGTTTGGCAAGAGAGCTCCCGTGAATTGAAACTGATTTGATTTAAGGAAAATGGTAAAAGTTTCTATTTCATTTGAGCCTGTGAATTGTGATCCTTAGCTGCCACATGGATGGTAAATGGCTCATGTTCAGGTCTATATTCCTAATTATAATTTATCTTTCCATGTGACATGGCCAGGGAGACATAGTGTGCCAGCCAGGTGCCAGAGTCTGGCCCTCTCAGCAGTTCTATTTCCCTTTGTTAAATGATAAATTGTGATCTCAGTTATAAGTTAGCTTCCTACATGACAGTCCCACAGGGAGAAAATGGGCCAACTGCAGGGCATGGATTCTTTCATCTTGCTAAGCTACACTGCTCATAGACTTTAACAGTTTATTTGGATTTTAGTCTTCAGATTCTTAACTTTGGCTAATTGTAGTTCACCCCAGGAGATGGATTCCTACTGACTGTGTTTCAAAAAGTTATATCTAAGGATGCAGAGGTCCAGATCCATGGAAGAACATTCTATCTAGAAAAGTTTCTTGAGAGGGGGTGCTTCATTTACCTTATTCCCTGGGGAACACTATACTGAGATGTTATGCTGATGTAAATCATTATTGCTCATTTTGTGATCTGGACACTCCACATTGAAGATAGAGATTAATTCAGGCTGTTAAAATGAAATACATACCAGGATTAGGAGCCATCTGATTTCACTGTGAATTCCCAAATAACCCAAGAGACAAAGAAGAACAATAGCAGATCCAGTTCCAATCAAAATTTGAAAAATATATGCTATCAGATGATTATTTTCATCTGTGGAAATCACAAAATAAATGATTATTAGGTGGTATTTATATTCTACTTAACCATATATGCAGTAACCCAAGATTTCTCTAAGCAGTTGCTGCCAAACCCGTAGGATTCTCTCTCTCTCTCTCTCCCTTTTTAGCTTCATTCTGGCACCTCTTATTTAGTCTTGGCGACAACTTCTCTTCCACTAATGACATGATGAAAAAAAATTCTTCAATCTCAAAAAATCTCTCTACCTTTATCTTGTCTTCTATGAAAGAATAATTTTTTTCCCATAAGGTAACATTCTTTTATGTTTAATGTATATCCAAACACTTCTGAACTTATTTGAGTATCTAATATGTGTGGGTTCATTTTTTATATGAAACTGAGTTTATTGGTAATTGGACTGCATTGAAACCATATTTTATTCTCTCTCCACCTAGACTGAGCTCTCTGTGCTAGAGACTATATATATTTATACCGTCAACAGACTAACTGTTAAATGCTTACTGTTATGACATGGACTGTAGAACACTGAGTGTTTACCAAATACTTGTTAAAAAATAAAAAAAGAAGAAGAAAAAATAAATTAAATATGCCCTAGGTTTTCTGGGAGAACAGTGAAGGCAGTGATGTGCTAGAGCCAGTTCGTTCTGGCTCATAAACGCCAACTGTTACATTTTCACAAAATTTGTAAGCCATCTCTGTTCATGCTGGCACTGTGAAATCAGCCATCATGGCATTATGTATCTTAAACCACAGAAATCAGTAAATACCATAAATCAAAACTTTCTCTCCAGAACCAGTTGTTAAACATTTACCAGCACACCGCTGGGTACAAGAGCATCTAATCCAGGAGAGGGAGGAGGTTGGAGAGTGTAGGTAGGCAAGGTCTCTGGAGAAGGCAACACTGAGCATGGGCTTTAAGTGCTAACTGAATATATCTAGGTTGGAATGATAGAACAGCAGTCTGTGTAGGAAATTCAGCTTTGCTGGCACTTAGGATTTGAAGCAGGTGAAATTGGGCAGGTTTTCAGGGGCCAAATTATGCACACTTTGTGTGCTCTTATCCAGTCTTTCTCACTGGAATTAAACTCCATGAGAACAAAATATTTATCTTTCTTGTACAGTACTGCATTCTCAGCTTACAGATTCATGCCTAACATGTAGAAGATACTCTGTAAATACTTGTCATATGAATGAATATGAGCAGTGGGGAGCCAGGGAAAAGCTTTTAATGTTGCATGGATATTTTCACCTTAAATTATTTCAGTGGCATTTGGAAGGTGTTTGAGAAAGGAGATCAGAACACAAGGCTATTGGATGCTATTGCTATGGCAGAGGGAAGATGGAGACCTCAGGTAGTACAGTGTTCTTACAAATGAAGAGGTGAAGGCAGAATGATTTTTAAAAAGGGGTAAGTGAATTTCAAGTTGCAGATAAAAGGGAGGGGAGGACCCAACCAGTTTCTTGCCACAAACTTGTTATTTTCAGTTCCATGTCTTGAAACCTTAACTGAGATTTCACTAAATACACTTTCAAGTATGTAATTTTTAAGAGAATTATCTTTCAATTCCATAATGGAGGGAAACCAAAAAGAAAATGACTTTAGCTCCACAGTAACTGGTACCTTATCAAATTAGATACTGCATGGGAAGTGCTTAGCCCAGTGTCTGGCCTATAGTCAACACTAAATAAGTGGAAGTTATTACTGTCTCTCTTCTGGGGAAGGAAAGAAAGACAGAATGGTTGTTGGAAAGTCTCCACGCACCCATTTGCTCTGAGCAAACCACTAATGCACTCAGACATCATGAATACTTTTCTATAAGCAAAGTATACAGATGGAAGTGAATAAAGATACTAGGCACTTAGGTGTAGCTGACATTTAAATTATTCAATACTCTGTAGCACTTTATTACCTATTAAACTTTTTAATTTAGCTTTAATTTTCCTACAAACATATTTTATCTTACTTCAAATCCACTAAGAAAGATGTTGGCATGCTTTTTGTCATATTTTTAAAGGATTAACAGTGCTGTTTAGCAGAACTTACTGAGATAATGAATATAATCTACATCTGCACTGTCTAATAAGGCCGCCATATCCAATAGCCACATCTGGCTATTGAGCACTTGAAATGTGGCTTCCTTCCCTCCCACCAAGGATATGTATATAAAAATAACCCTTAGCCTGTTAAACTTCAGCCCATAGTGACCACAGCATAGCACAAAATGGCAAAATATTTTTTTAAAAATCAAGTTAACTGCATTCACTTATTTTATTCATATTTGCATAACATTATATTTTATTTGTAACCATATGATGGTGAGAGTAGATGATAATTGAGTTTTAAAAGAAATTATTTAACTTGGGCACTATCAAATATGTTGATCTCCATTATCTTTTCATCCAGAGTTTATTAGAACAATCCAGTTTTCCATTTCTCTCATATCTCTTGTCCAGCCAAAGTTCCTAGTTCTCTCTCACCAGATTTATCCTCCTTTATTATCTTGGTTTTAAGTCCTATTATTGAAAGGTGTTTATAAAACCAATTGGCAAAGAGCTTCAGAGGGGGAAAAAAATTGCCCAATACTCAAGGTATTTTAGAGAAATACTGCCACCTGCTGAAAAAATCATGTATGCGATTATTTAAAATGGAATGCCTGAGTTCAGAGAGCCAAAGAAAAATGGATACATACCCAAAGCTGTGAAAAAAATATTTCTATCTAATAAAAGCCATGCACCAAATCCCATGAGTAAAAGACCAAGAACCTAAAGAAAAGACAGTCAATAATTGTATTTTTAGTGAGTGCCAATAAAAATGCATTACATTTTCTTTACTAAATAATTATAAAAGAGTCTTACCAAGAAAGCTCCATTAATGATATTAAGAAAATATTTAAAAATTAACATTTTGTTCTTTCTTAACATTCTTTTTCTCTCCAGATGTTGGTGTTTCTGAAAAGATAACCACAACTTTTAGTATTATGTCACCACAGTAACAACTTTAATGTGCATTCATTTGCACATTTTTCTTCTTGTATCAGTTGTCAATGTAAGATTCCACCCTTCAGAATATAGGGAGAAGCTGAAGATATCTTGAAATGGGGCCTGTCTTTTCTATCTGAACCAGGTAGTTGAGAACAAGAACTTGTATAACAAATTGGCACTTGTATTACATGCCAAGAGTTCAACCATTAGTCACCTTACTACACTTCTTGCAGTCTTCAGAAAGTAAAATATTTTATTTTGTTTTTTATCTTAACACACCTTCTTTGCTGGGAAGCTTTCCTTCACTGCTTTTCCCTCTTCTTTTCCAGAATAATGTCAACTCCTGTGAGGGCTCTCATCTTGGAAGCCTTTGCCTAGCCTCAATTTGTTGCCACTCTATTTTCTCCTTTATTTGTCTTTTCTTCTCACATAGACTCTGATGTCTTTTAGTGGAGAGAGTAGGTCTTGTGTAGTATTATATTCCCAGAGTCTAGCACATAGTGCTACTCAATAGATATCTGTTGAATGAATAAATAAGTAGATGAATTAATTATTGAATTAGTGCGTAATTTAGTTTAGTGTACAATGGAAGGAAACAAGCCAACTTAAGGCTGTGTTAATTAAAAGTTATTTGGGGGTGCCTGAGTGGCTCAGTCGGTTGGGTGTCTGACTTCAGCTCAGTTCATGATCTCACGGTTCGTGGGTTCGAGCCTCGCGTCGGGCTCTGTGCTGACTGCCAGCTCAGAGTCTGCAGCCTGCTTCAGATTCTGTGTCTCCCTCTCTCTCTGACCCTCCCCACCTCACGCTGTCTCTCTCTCAGAAATAAATAAAAACATTAAATTTAAAAAAAAAAAACTAAATAAAAGTTATTTATTTAGAGGTGCCTGGTTGGCTAAGTCAGTAGAGCATGTGACTCAATCTCTGGGTGGCTCTGGTTGGGTGTCCGACTCTTGGTTCCAGCTCAGATTGTGATCTCACAGTTCTCGAGATTGAGCCTTACATTGGACTCTGTGCTGGCAGTGTGGAGCCTGCTTGGGATTCTCTCTCTCTCTCTCTCTCTCTCTCTTTCTCTCTCTCAATCTCTCTCTCTCTCTCTCCCTCCAAATAAATAAACTTAAAAAAAATCTAAAAAAATCTTTAATTAATTTCCTAAAACCTTTATGGGAAGTCAACTCTTAGACCATTGGATTTTGGTGCTTTATTAGATATGAAATGTTATAAATTTTCTTGGGCATGTTTCTGAGTTTTCTCTTTTCCTTCGTTGTTTTAATTCTGCCTAGTACCATAGTTTGAAGTGTTTTAGTACATGCAGTGTATAATTAAGATGATGAAAGCAGATTTAATAAGACTAATTTGAAGCTACTTGTCTCTGTTTGTGAAGATCTGTTTGTTGAATTGAAGGATGCCCTGAAAAGTGGAGAAATAAGAGATGTGTAGGTTACAGTCTCCTCCCTACTTTCATTGACGCCCCATTCCTCCCTGAAACTCCACAGTGCTCCTTCCCAGCTGAAGGAGTCTCTCCAGGTTTTGTCTTCTATCCTTTTCTTTGAAGTCTCCTAATTCCATTTAGTTTCTCCAGTTTCTGTCCTCCATTCTTATTCTTACATGCCTTCACTGTCTGGCCTGTTTGGATAGAAGAATCAGTTGGAAAGACTAACTGGTTTTTATTTCAGTTTCTCCCTAAGATGTTGTAGATATTTGATTTTGGCTTCAATTCTATTTACATCAGCCTATGACAAAGTTGTGATCCTCTCCTACAGCCTAAACAAGTTCTCAGGGCCAAAGTCCTTGTCGTCTGTGAATGAGAAAGAGAAAGTAGACTAATAAACAAGAACATTGCAGTAATTCTGGGTGTGAAGTATTGAAAGACAAAGATTTGACCACTGATTTGGTAATAATTAGCAAGTTAGAATTGGGGCTAAAATGCTTTTTCGAAAGATCCACATACAAAAATAAACTGAAGCTTATTTCTCTTTCAGTCCAAGGTGGGCAACTGGTTCTCTTCCAGGAAATCATCTTAGGGACTTGGGGCTGCTCCAGCCTATTCCACATCTGGCTCTCAAATGTGCTCATGTGGTCATGCTTTATAGCCAGCAGAAAGGAAAGAGGGTGGGGCGCCTGGGTGGCTCAGTCAGTTAAGAGTCTGTCTTTAGATCAGGTTATAATCTTAACGGTTCACGGGTTCGAGCCCCATGTTGGCTCTCTGCTGTCTGCGCAGAGCCTGCCTTGGATCCTCTGTTTCCCTCTCTTTCTCTCTCTGCCCCTCCCTGCTCATGCTGTCTCTCTCTTAAAAAAATAAATAATTAATTAAACTTAGGGAAAAAAAAAAAGAAAGTAAAGGAGGATGAGCAAAGTTGGGCAAGCATCTTTTAAGCAAGTTGTACACTTCTCTTCTGCTCATATTCCATTGGCACATACTTAGGTCTCAGCTATAGATGGACTCAACTATGTGCCCAAGATGAAGGAAAGAATTGAATTAGGGTGAAAAGAGCCAAAAAAAAAAATAAGAAGCAATTAGGAAAGGGCATTGTAAAAGATCACTACAGGGAGAAATGGAGTGTTTGGATACAGTTTCAGTATGCCTTACCATGAAAAAGAAAGAATCAGAGATAATCAGAATGATTCCTGTAGGATGGGAAATTAAAAGAATAATGATAATCACTGGCAATAGAAAAATTGGGGGAAAATTATAAATTTCATTTTTAATAAATGAGTTTGATTTAGAAGAAGATATGCTTGTGGCTAAGCACTGGAAATGGAGTGAAGGTAAATAGCATAGGAGCTGATGTCGTAGAAATGAATGGAAGAGAAGGGGATTGACTACAGATCAAAGTGAGCAGAGGTTTGATAGTAAAGAATGACATCATTAGGAATTTCAATTTTTTAATGCAGACTTTTACAAAATGAGAACATAATGAAAGTATGATCTGATCGAAGTCAATAGAGGAAGCATTTTCTAAAATAATGTTGTATGAGATAGAGGTCAAAAAGGATAAGAATTCAGTACTCTCAAAGTCAGCCAAGTTGGTAAGAAGGCTGTTCATGGTAACTTCAACAGCAGTGTTTTAGTCCATTTGGGCTGCTCTAACAGAATGCCACAGACTGGGTGGCTTATCCACAACAGAAATTTATGTCTCAGTTTTGGAGGCTGGAAGTCTGAGATCAGGGTGCCAGCAAGTGTGGGTGAAAGCCCACTTCCAGGTTTCAAACTTCTTCTGGTATCTTCCTGTGGGGAAAGGGGCTGAGGAGCTCTGTGGGATCTCTTTCATAAAAGCACTAACTCCATGCATGATGGATCAACCCTCATGATCTAATCACCCCTTAAACGTCCCATTTTCTAGGACCATCACATTGGGTGTAAGGATTGCAACATGTGACTTTGGGGGAATACAAACTTTCAGACCATAGCAAACAGTTCATGTTAAAGAGTTAGAACGCAACAAACAGGGTGTCTAAGGAACAAGTCAAGGAAGTCTGTAGCCATGTTTGCGCGGAATGAGAAGAGGGGAGGGATGGTCATGTGCTGATCTTTCCAGTCACAAGCTCCACATACTGGAAACAACATCAATGAAAATAAAGACGTGATAACACAAAGATACACAACTAGTTAGTGCAGTTCTTATTTAAATATTTGTAGTGTAGAAGAACTATGTATTATTATTTTGCTATAGACAACAAACTTGTTTTTAACTTAATCAAATAAGGTCCTGGTGTGGCATTTCTTTGGCTCATTTCCTGATTAGTTAATTAATGGTCCAATAGCAGATATATTTATTAGTAGTATGAAAGATATAGGGAAAGACAATTTACAATAATTCACCTATTCATAGGTGTCATTTCTCACTAGTTAAGTTATAGTCGAATTACTTTTTATTATCATTTTTAAGTTCCTTCTAAGTGCCAGGAGATAGAAGCAAAAAAATGAATAAACAACCTGTCAAGGAGTCAAATATTAAAACTTGTGGCCAACTGTGAATTATGTGTTTGGGGTGTGGGGACAGGGAATAAGCACAACCGGGAAGTTTCAGAGAGAAGATGAATTTGAGATGATCCTTGAAGGATGCGTAAGAAGGTCCCGGTCAGACAAAAATGGCGTAGACCCAGGAAGATTTCAAGATAGATGGAACACTGTGTTTACAAGCTTCATAACGAAGGGTTTGGGGCACGGGCAAGAAGGCCACGAGTTGAGCACTAAGGCTAGAGGAGTAGGCTCAGGAAAGATTGTGAAGGATCAGGTATGCTTTGCTAAGAAATTGCTTTTATTTTCCTTCAGGCAGTGGAGAACCATATTTCCATCATTAGCTTGGAAGCCAAATTAGAAAAGAATCCTAAGACTGGGAGATACTTTACGAAGCTGATGTACTAGTTCACAACAAAGGAATGTAGTCTAAAGTACAAGATAGTTGTGGGAATGGAGACTAGGGCCAGGATGAGAGAAACAGTAGGAGGAAGAATTGCCAGCAGTGGGATGTTAGAAAAAGCCCCAAATAACACTTGAAACCAGGTCTAAATAACTTAAATACCTGGGCTAGAAACATTACGCCATGTTTTACAATATGTCATTTATATTGGTTGCCTTGACCATCAAAGTTTATCCCCAAGATGACCAATGACCACAAGAGACACTGGGAGGTAAAATAACTTTTGTGAGTTCACCTAGTTAATATTTGGCAGAGCTGAGATTCAAAGCCATAGATATAAACCACTTTCTTGTTACTCTTTCCAGGCCCCAGTGCCATCATCTGCAAATGTAGATTATAAGAACACTCACCTGAAAGGGATGTTGGTAAAACAAGATATGATGTGTTAAACAAGATTATGTTTGTAAAGCACTTGGTTTAGTACTGGGCTAAATGTTACCTATTAATCTTGTTATGGTATAGTAATTTTTCTTTAAAAAATATGATGAGAGAAAGAGAGAGTATGAATGGGGGAGAGAGGCAGACAGAGAGAGAGATAGAGAATCTCAAGCAGGTTTCATGCTCAGCATGGAGCCCAATGGAGGGCTCCATCCTATAACTTCTGGGTCATGACATGAGCCAAGTTCAAGAGTTGAATGCTCAAACAACTAAGCCACCGAGGAGCCTCTAGTATAGTAGTCTTATATAAGGGAGGTGCACACGAGATTGGGAAATGGGATGGGGACTGTAAGAAAAGTGATGAACTCAAGTAGGTAGTCAGGTCAGCTGCAGAGAGAGAGAGCACGGAAAGGGTTAGAGAGGGAACTTGAGAGTCAGCAACAGTCTTTAAATGGAAAAAGAGAAGCAGAGGTCTAAGAATCCAACAATATAGATCACATATTAAAAATATTATTACTCAATAGTCATCCTCAAGAAAATAAAAACAAATACCTGCTATGCAGCTATTTGAATACTACAGTGATACTCTGTGATATTTAAATTTTATCACTGATGAACAAAAACTAAGACAACTGTTAAACAATGATTTTAAACTAATCTCACGACTCAACTCACATTTCCAAAGAAATCTTTTCTTGTTAGATATCAGAGGAACAAATAATTCTCTTTCATCCTTTCATTTCTTAATAAATATTATATGCTCTGTAAGTGAAATATATTGTGTTAGGTCAATTGGCTATAAACCAGTCAGGCCTGAAGATAATTTTCAAAACAAGAGCAAAATTTAATGAAAAGAAAGTTATGTATTAAAAAGAAAAAAATTATTCAGGTTAATATGTTATAGACAAACTAACCTGATCAATTTTGGGCTATACTTTCTAGGAAGACTGCAATTAAATAAATTTATGCTACATGCTGCATAGTTAAGCAATGTTTTCAAGTTAAATTGACTTATAATCTGTACTATTTGGGGTCCTTGGGTGGTTCAGTTGGTTAAGCCTCTGACTTTGGCTCAGGTCATGACCTCACAGTTTGTGCATTCCAGCTCCTTGTTGGGCTCTGTGCTGACAGCTCAGAGCCTGGAGCCTACTTTGGATTCTGTCTCCCTCTCTCTGCACTTTCTCCTGCTTACACTCTCTCTGTCTCTCTCTCTCTCTTTCTCTCTCTCTCAAAAAAAAATCTATAACTATATGAGATAATTGTTGTATTTTGTTTCTTAATTAGTGTGATAGTTAAGTTATGACTAATTGATAGGGTTGTCAGTTTTCTTCCAAGGTAAAAAATAACATAAGAATATAAGACTTATAGTAACATGTACCAGATGAATTTATCCTCAGAAGAACTCTAAATATTTTTCTTTTTTGCTAATCAGTTTGTTTGTCAAGGTAAGATTTAAGGAAAAAAAGCAATTTAGACATTATATTCAAATAAGTTGGCAAATAAATTAGCTATTTAAAATTAGTTCTAGAAATTGATTGATTACTAATGGATTTGATATTTTTAGGAAAAGTGTGAATCATTTCATTGTTACAAATAAAATCAGTCTAAATGAGAATTTCAACATGATATGATAGTCTTAGCATTTTCTTTTTTTTTAAATTTTTTCTTTTATGTCTTTATTTTGTTTTGAGAGACAGAGACAGAAAGCGAGTGGGGGAGGGGCAGAGAGAGAAGGAGACACAGAACCTGAAGCAGGCTCCAGGCTCTGAGCTGTCAGCACAGAGCCCAACGCAGGGCTCAAACCCACAGACTGTGAGATCATGACCTGTGCCCAAGTTGGACATTTAACCAACTGAGCCACCCAGGCCCCTAGCCTGAGCGTTTTCAATAAAAAATTTGAATAGTCTATAAATTTGCAACAAAACTAAACTAAAAAAAGAAAGAAAGAATGGCACTTGAGCATGGACTTTCATAATGAAAATATCCTAACTTTTAATTAGATTTGAAACCAGAAGTAGTTTATTTTTCAAAATCATGACTTTTTGGGTGAGGCACTGTGTTTTTTAATATCAAAAATCTACTTATTTCTCATTGTATACCATTCATTCTTATGTTGATGCAATGTTAACTGTTACCAGGAAATAGTCTATTTTCTTTCAAAGGCTCTGTGAAATGTTTGCATTACCTTATCATACGTCAGATATCTTTTACAATTATGCTTAGCCACTTCCTCTTGGAATTTAATACTTTGCAAACAAAAATAATTAAAATCAGAAATACCTGTTATTAACTAAAATAAATTTTACATTTTGTACACTGTGTATTTGCTCCACAAAAAAGAGACTTAGATTTATTTTAAAGTTAAAATTAAATAACACGATATATACTTAAGCTTCAAATTTTATATTAGAATAGTGGGTGTCACTGCCAATATTTTACAGTAAAATATATTCCAGAAAATAATTTTTAAATATTTTCCCTCCATACACTGAGAAGTTTTTGATAGGCATTGCGTGATAATTGACTAATTTATTTTTCTTTTTAAAAATAAACTGCTGTCGTGGAAAGCATAGACTTTATTGGCTTCTTTTCCATCTTCAGGCCCCACAAATCTCTATTCAAGATTAAGGTTTAGTGGAATGAACAGTTTATACATGGATAAATGAACATTCACTAGATGGAAGTAATAAATATAGATAGAAATAGTTTAAAGGTCCGACTGCCTCTACTTGGGTAATTGTAACAAAATGTTTCTTTATTAAATACTTTCTAAAAGTATTTGAATATTAAAATCTACCTGGAAAAAAGGTAAAGCTCCTCATCCGACTCCTGAGATGCAGCTCTCGTTCCAATTTCGCGTGGAGATAGTTTGTCCTACTGGGGCCCCGGTAAGAAAACACCGGTCCATCTTCCTTGGGATTGGCTGTTGTCGTGGTTACGCTTTGTTTGGAGCCTGGGCGCTGTCTTCCAACTGAGCCGAGGGATTTAGCCGCAGGTGGGTGAGCCGGGGCCCTCAAGGCAGGGGTAGGCGGCGCGGGAGGCGAGGCGGCGCTGCGGGGGCGAGGAGCGCAAACGGCGCCGGGCGCCTCTCCGCTAAGGCCGGGCTTCAGGACAAAGGGTGGGAGCCCGCGGGCTGAAGGGGTGTGTGGCTGCGCGAGTCTAGGCTCCCTTAGACTTTGGAGATTTGGGGACTCACTCAAAACTTGGAGAGCCACCCTTGCTTCGGATTCCGTGTCTCCCTCTCTCTCTGACCCTCCCCTGCTCGCTCGCTCGCTCGCTCTCTCTCTCTCTCTCTCTCTGTCTCTCAAAAATAAATAAAACGTTAAAAAAAATAAAAAAACAAACTCGGAGAGCCACCGTAAAGATCTAGGGAGATTTCGATAATTACCTTTTTCCCCATCCCTAAATGACACTCCCTTTCTTCCGTCCTTTCCTTCTCTTCCTTCCTTTCCTTCCCTCCTTTCCTCCTTCCTTCCTATCTTTCTCCTGCCTTCCTGCCTTCCTCTCTTCCTCCCTTCCTCCCTCCTTCCCTCCCTCCTCCCTCCCTCCCTTAATATTTGTAGTTGTGTTTTAAAGTAGATTTGTCTCCCTTATCTTTACAGTTGAAGAACTATAGTTGAAAGTTGAGTTCCATAAGATTTCCCACTTTTGACAGCTTTATTGAACTCCAAGTGATTATTATCCACTTGAAGTCGTTTACTGTAGCTCGTTTACAGTGGGATCCATCTAGGGCTGCAGTGTCCTATCCTGTCACCACCAGGTGGCTGCTGAGGGCTTGAAATGCCTTGAATTGAATTGAAATGGAGTGCAGGTGTAAAACACACATCACATTTTGAAGAATTACTATACAAAACAAAAATATAAACTTTTTACATTGATCTTAATAATCAATAATTTTTATATTAATATTTTGGATATATTGGGTTAAATAAAATTTGTTATTAAAACTAATTTCACCTGTTTCTCTTTGCTTTTTAAAAAGTTGAAACTAGAAAATTTAAGATTACGTATGTGCATGGATATGTAATTGAACAGGCTGATCTAAAGGTCCACTAGATGAGCAGAAAGGGACATATAATGGAAAGGTCTCTTACCTTTACCCTATTTTATTTCTTTTTTTCTATATAAAGCTTTGTGTACCTGTACATTCTGCTTTATAGCTACATTTTTAAAAAAAAATCTAACTTTCCATCTAACAAATATTTTGAATTGCGCTTTAAGTAAGTTTGATAACAAGATAGCATTTTACACTGGTTCTGTTTTTTGTTTTATTTTCCCTTGGAGGAGGGAGATTATGGGTAAAATCGAGTATATTAAAATGAGCTTTTAGAATTAAAAAGGACTATGTATTCATGATTTTAAAAATCACTCAACATGAAGGTGTGACTTGCAAATTAAAAATTCCTCAATTTCTTCTAGAAAGTTTCTGTGTTTAAAAAACAGTGTGTGTATGTGTGTATAGTTACACAAAAGAGATGTTAATCTGCATATCTTTCTGCCATGTGCCTTTTTTCAATTATTTCTTCTTTGCTACCTTTACACAGGAGCATAGGAAACCCATTTTTAAAAGGACTTGTATTCCATTCTATGAATCTCTTATAATCTATTTAACTGTTTTCTTAGTATTTAGGAGTTTTTAATTAAAATTGTTTATGGAGATAATTGTAGATTAACACCTAGTTTTAAGAACTACACAGAAATATTTCTTGTACACTCTGTCCAGGTCTCCTAATGGTAATCTTTTAAAAAATAAATTTTACATTTTTGAGACAGAGAGAGAGCAAGTGCACAAGCAAGGGAGAGGCAGGGAGAGGGGGAGAGAGAGAATCCCAAGCGGGCTCTGTGCTGTCAGCAGAGCCTGACACAGGGCTCGGACTCAGTAACTGTGAGATCATGACCTGAGCTGAAATCAAGAGTTGGACACTTAACTGATTGAGCCACACAGACATCCCCAGTGGTAACATTATATAACTATAGTCTGACATCAGAATGTTAATATTGATACAGTCTTCTAATTTTACTCAGTTTTCCTCAAGTTTACTTGTACTCATTTGGGTGTATTATATGTAATTTTCATCATATGAATATGCTCACTTATCTACTACTACAGTCAAGATACTGAGCAGCTCCAATGCTACAAGGATCTTTTCTGTTGTCCTTTATGACCATAGTCACCTTCCTCCAACTCCATCCCCCCCTTACTTCTGGAAATCACTAATCTTTCCTCTACTTATAAAATTTTGTCCTTTCAAAACGTTATATAAATGGAATCAGATAGTATGTTACATTTTGGTTTGGGCTTTTGCTCAACATGGTTCCCTAGACATTCATGGAGATCTATCAGTATGGTGACATGTAGTAATATCCACTCCTTTTATTTCTGAGTAGGATCACATGGTATAGAGGTACTAGAATTGGTTTAACGAATCACCTACTGTGGGATATTTTGCTTGTCTCCAGTTTGGGGCGATTACAAATAAAACTATCGTGAACATTCATGGATATGTGATTTCTCTGGGATAAATGCCCAATAGTATAGACAATAAGTGGAGACCAGGCCAATTAAATCATTTATATGTGAAAGAAAGATATGTAATACGTATAGCCAGAGGACAGGCAGGCACAGGTTTTTTTGTTCGTGTGTTTGATTTTTGGTTGGGAGTGAACTGATTGTGTTTATGTGGAGAAGAGAGGCGAGTGAAACATGTATGGCGAGATAGTAAACAGAAAGACTAGTGGATGGAGCACAGTTCAGTACGTGAGAAATTGTCATATTCAAAGCATAGGTACAAGGTTACACTTTTTGAATTTATTTTTTTAATTCACATCCAAGTTAGTTAGCATATAGTGCAACAGTGATTTCAGAGTAGTTCCCTTATGCCCCTTACCCATTTAGCCCATCCCCCCTCCCACAACCCCTCCTGTAACTCTGTTTTTTTCTTCATATTTAAGAGTCTCTTGTGTTTTGTCCCCCTTCCTGTTTTTATATTTTTTTGTATAATATACAAAATTAATGTTCATGTTTTGTATCTTAAAGTCCTCATATGAGTGAAGTCATATGATATTTGTTTTTCTCTGACTTATTTCATTTAGCATAATACCCTCTAGTTCCATCCACATAGTTGCAAATGGCAAGATTTCACTTGTTTTGATTGCCGAGTAACACTCCAGTGTGTGTGTGTGTGTGTGTGTGTGTGTGTGTTCTTTATCCATTCATCCATCGATGGACATTTGGGCTCTTTCCATACTTTGGCTATTGTCGATAGTGCTGCTGTAAACATTGGGGTGCATGTGCCCCTTTGAAACAGCATACCTGTAGTCCTTGGATAAATACCTAGTAGAGCAGTTGCTGGGTCGTAATGTAGTTCTATTTTTCATTTTTTGAGGAAACTCCCTACTGTTTTCCAGAGTGGCTGCAGCAGTTTGCATTCCCACCAGCAGTGCAAAAGAGCTCCTCTTTCTCCGCATCCTTGCCAACGTCTGTTGTTGCCTGAGTTGATAACGTTAGCCATTCTGACAGGTGTGAGGTAGTATCTCATTGTGGTTTTGATGGTACAAGGTTACACTTTATTAGGAAGAGGCTTCTCTTCAAGTAAGATGAATATGAAAAGATTTCAGGAAGAGAAATAGGAAAATGAGGATGTTTCATTTTCTTTGTTAACTAGGTCATAAACTATGAACAAAGGGTACTGTCATATTTAATCAATGTATTTCTATCCTTAGTACTGATGTTAATATACCTGGTAGGCTCCCCAAAAGTTGATTTTGAGATGAGTAAAAGAAGGAAAAGAGGAAGGAAAGAAGGAAAGAAGAAAGGAAGGAAGGAAGGAAGAAAAGTCAAGATGACAGCACTGTAAAGGCCAGGGACCTGAGGAAAGAATGAAAGTTTGAAATAGTCTGGAAAATAAAATACCAGGACAGAATTTTTCAAACTTGTTTTCTTAAGCCAAGACCCACAGTAAAACAAACACACAATTACACTGCAGCTCATGTACACATGCATACACAGATACCTACTTACACATGCATACATATTCCTACTTACAATTGAGGCAAAAGATTTTTAAAACAATTTTTATCTTTAACATACATCGTAGTACGCTTATAGTTTCTTTTATATCCTATCCTAGTTTTTCATGTCCTATTCCATCATTAAAATTTTATGATCAAGAGCCACTGAATTAATTTCTTGATTCATGGGTTATCATCTGGAATTTGAAGACTATTGAATTAAGGGATGTTCAGGAGGATTGCTGGGCAGATGAAGAGCTTGACTAAGTTTGGGGAACAGTTCATAGTGGGAAGAGCCCTGGCTTTGTGTCTCTCAATTAGGGTCCTGTTTCCATTGCTTATTAGCATGATGACTATGCATAGTTAAATAAATTCTTCACACCTTGGTTTTCGTATTAATACAATGACTATAATGACCCTACACCCATTAATTTACTCTGATAACTATCAAATCCACAAGTGTTTTCTAGTGCCTGCCTTGTCACAGATAGATAATACATGGAAGCTAATGGTGGTTGATGATGGTGATGATTATGTGAAGATATACTGTGATGTACTGCTTGGCCATATCCATTATAAGCATTACGATTTAAATAAAATAAATATCGATTTTATAAGCCGTATATTGTCATTATTATAACATATTGCTGTTAAACACAGATAGTTTTAGTAAAATTGATAACCATGAGTTAATGAGTAGAAGCTAACCACATATTGCTCCATATATAGACTTAGGTTGTTCTCTTTTGTGTACTCTAATCTCTGAATATTCAAGCTGTTTAGAGGTATTTTGCCCTTAATTATACCCATGAGGATGAATTTTACTGTGATGTTTCTTGGTTCAGGAAGCTAAGACAGTCCATTCCACATGACTTTTCCCTTAGAGAATTAAGAAGTTAATATTAGAGTTGATCATTTTGTAGTCAAACATTAAAAAATAATGAATAATAGGGAGAGAAAACAATGTTTTTAAATATATGGTACAACCGTAATAAGATATGATAAAAGTTTCCTAGATGAAAACATGTTTACGTATAACATTGGTATGACACATTAAACAACCTGTAGTTTTTACTCATCTAACCACTTCAATTCTCTTTATTTTTTTAAATTATTTATTTTGAGAGGGAGAGATAGAGACAAAGAGAGAGGAAGAGAGAAAGTCCCAAACAGGCTCCATGGTGTTGGCAAGGAGCCAAACGGGGGGCTCGCTTCCACAACCTTGGGATTATGAAGTGGAAATAAAGTGTCAGGCCACCCAGTCATCCCTCAAGTCTCTTTAAGTGGCTTTGTGTTTTATTATGAAGGATGATGGAAAACAACAATGATGAGGAAGCAAAGCTCATTGAAGAAATAGAAGCTGAATTGGATAAAATCAGCATTTCTTCATTGGAAAAAGAAGTTGATAGTGATTCAAAATCAGAACTACAGAGTGAAGACAGTGATACAGTAAGTGTTAAATGCTAGACTTTTAAGAGCCTTTTAACTGGAGTAAACTTTTCAGGAGAATTATTACTTTCTGCAGTGTGTTTTACATAGTTATCTCATTTTCTAACTTTAGGATCACTTTTAAACAATGTGTATTGTTAGATATTTAAATATAAAGAGTTGAGGATAGAAATCACATATAATTTCATATGTACATATGTATGTTTTTTGCAAAATTGTGATTATATTATACATATAATTATTTATATCCTGCTTTTTTAGCTTACTCATGAGCTTCCTAATGTTATTAGATACACATGAAAAGCAAAATTTATGTAAACTCTACAGAGCTATAGAAATAGTTATTTTTTGGGAAATCAAATATATTTTCTCTTCATTTGTATATTTTCCCCAGTGTTTATATGCTTAGAAAATTTATTCACAGATTTACTCTTTTACACCAAAATCATTAAACTAATGGGAATTTATTTTCAATTGTGATATAAAATGTAGATCTAACTAGACATTTTCCTACATGTATTTAGTTAATATTATTAATGATACTTGGTGAATAATCTACCTCTTCTCAATTAATCTTCCTTTTTTTTTTTTAAGTTTATTCTGAGAGAGAGAAAGAGAGAGAAAGAAGGGATATGAGCAAGGGAGGGACAGGGAGGGAGAGAGACAGAGAGGGAGAGAGACAGAGAGACAGAGAGAGACAGAGAGAATCCTAAGCAGGGTCTGTGCTGTCAACACAGAGCCCTGTGTGGGGCTCAAACTCACTAACCCTGACATCATGACCTGAGCTGAAATCAAGAGTCTAATGTTTAACTGCCTGAGCCATAAGGCACCTCTCAATTGATTTGTCTTATCTTTTGTATATGCTTAGCTGTTATGCATGTAATCCATCTGAGATTATTATTTTCCATTATTCTGTTAGTTTTGGCCTATTGTAGTTTTTAAAGTATCAAACAGGTAAAATTCCTTTTGTTTTTTCTTTCAAAATCTTCTCCACTAAACGTTTTCTAAAAACAAAAACAAAAACAACTCATTTGTTAAATTTCAGAAAGCAGTTATACTTCAATTTTTGATTAGGATTGAAATAACCTATATACTACTTTTGGAAAGTTAATATGATTACATTATAATAATAATAGTAATAATATTCAAATAAGACAAACAACCCTGAAATTTTTCATTTGAATATGAAATCCAACAGAATCATGGATGTACTTCATAACCACCTGAAAATCAAAAGCAAATTTTAACCAAATAACTTGTTTGAACTCATTCACGTATTTTATTCAAATTTTTGTATATCAAAACTTAAATTTTGATGCATAGTTTTAATAAATGGCTTGACCATTTCTTTCATGTTTAATTTGAGGATTTGGATGAATTACCTGAGTCAGTTCTTCACTGTATTGACGTCATAAAGAATAAGAGTAAAACTGTTGAAGAGCTCATTCTTCAGGACTTGGAAGATACGGATGTTTTAAGTAAGTACAGTTTTTAACTGCTTGGCAGATAAGCTTTCTCTAAGCGTGAATAATTTGTAATTTAGAAAATTATATTGCTTCAAGTTTTTATCTATTGTTATAGACATGTATGTGCATTTATCTCTAGTATATAATATATGAGACTCTTATTTACTCCGTTAATATTTTTCCCTTATTACTTTTCTTACATGTACAATAAATATTAGTCACCAACAGTTTGCTTTACTAGTCCTATTTCCCTTATTACTTTCCTTATATGTACAATAAATATTAGTCACCAACAGTTTGCTTTACGAGTCCTAATTAAAACCAGACATTCTATTACAGTTGATTCTTTTTTTTAAAATTTTTAAATGTTTACTTATTTTTGAGAGAGAGACACAGAACGCGAGCAGAGGAGGGGCTGAGAGAGAGGGAGACACAGAATCTGAAGCAGGCTCCAGGCTCCATGCTCTCAGCCCAGAGTCAGACATGGGGCTTGAACCCACGAACCTCGAGATCATGACCTGAGCCAAAGTCGGAAGCTTAACTGACTCTATTACAGTTGATTCTTGAACAACACTGGTTTGAACTGCATGGGTCATTTATGCACAGACCTTTTACAGCATTGTAAATTGTAAATGGATTTTCTTAATAACATTTTCATTTCTCTAGCTTACTTTGTTGTAAGAATACAGTACATTATACACATAATATATAAAATATATGTTGATAGACTGTTTATGTTATTGGTAATCTTTCTGATCTACAGTAGGCTATTAGTAGTTATGTTTTGGGGGATCAAAAGCTATATGCTGATTTTTAATATGTGGGGGAGTCATCACTTGTAATCCCCATGTTGTTCAAGGATCATCTGTACTTTGCGTTAAAGAAAAGGAAATTAGTTGCAGGAATATTTTAGAAATATCAGTTTATACATCTTTTGGGAGAAAAACATGATTTATATCAGAAGGCTAACAATTTTTATTTGCTTCAACTGAGCAAATTTACTTCTTGGAATTATTCTAAGAATAATAGAATGGTCAAAGATTTAATTAGAATTAATCAAAGTTTAGTTTATAATTTAAAATGGCAACAGCCTAAGTGTTTAATAGCATCTTAGTGTGTGCAACAACACCTATTAAAAAGATAGCTTAGATGATATTTAATAGCATAAACATGCTCGTGATGTAGCATTTAAAATTATTATAAGATTCAGTGTTATTTATGCAAATAAGTATGTTACAATAGGGACACTCCTAGGTATTCATTCAATAAATATTACTGTGTGAAATGATCTGTTTTAGCCACTAGGACTATAACACACAACAAAATAGGCAAAGGCCCTGCTTTCTTATTCTAATGTTCCAGTGTGGGGAGATAGACAATAAGCAAATAAATATGTAATATTTTAATAATGATAACTTCTATGAAGGAAAAAGTTTAAGATAGGGGAGAGAGATTGGAGGTTGCTATTTGGTGTAGGGTAAATCAGGGAAGGCCTCTCTGATAAGGTAGTACTTGAGCAATGACAGAAAGGTAAGCCTCATGGACATCTCAGCGAATGAGAAGGTGAGACATGTGGATGTCTGGAGAGCCAGTGTTCCAGAAAGAAGGATCCATAAAGGCCAAAGCACAGATCACATAAGGGTCAGATCTTATAGGGCTCTTATAAATCATGGTCCGGACTTAGGATTCTACTTTCTGTATGTCAAGATTTTAGAGTAAAGAGTGGTAGTATCTGAAACATTTTGAGTCAATCATTCTGGTGATTATGTAGGAAAGATGCCTTTAGGTAGTAAGAGTCTACTACAAGACTGTCGTAATAGTGTGGTTAGAAATGAGAGTGATTTGAGTGGAAATGATGAAAAATACTCATATTCTAGAAACCATTTTTAAGGTAAAAAGAATCAAAGCGATTTTTTTATTGGTGGATTTAAATGAAAAGAAGAGAGGAAATTGACTTCAAAATTTTTGTCCTGAGCACCTGTATGAATGGATATGTAAAGACTTACTATATGCGGATGCTTCAAATTTTGGCAGTGATTATCTGTAGCTGAGTTATGGGGAGTTTTAATGGTTTTTAAATTTATATTTACTGAAGTAAATGTGATGAAAATATATTGTAAGTATATTGGCAATTATGTAGCCTAATTAAGAAAAACATAGAAGGAAACACAATCATAGAAAATTAGTTACATAAAAGGTTACGTACAGTTACTACAATGGCTTAGAAAATTATGAGATCTTATGTATTGTTCTAATGAAATAAGTTTGATAGTCTCAATGAATAGAATAACTTTATAAGAAAATTCAAATTATCAAAGCTGTTTGAAAAGGGTGGAAAACATGATTAAATTGATAATTTGGCAAGAAGGTGGAAAAGGTTTCCTTCTCAAATATCATTAGAAATTAGTATGATTTTGGGGTCACCTGCATGGCCCAGTCAGTTAAGTGTCCGACTTTGGCTCAAGTCATGATGTCACTGCTCGTGAGTTTGAGCCCCACATTGGGCTCTGTCCTGACAGCTCAGAGCCTGGAGCCTGCTTCAGATTCTGTGTCTCCCTCTCTCTTTCTGCCCCTCCCAGGCCTGTGCTCTGTGTCTCTCTCTCTCAAAAATAAATAAACATTAAAGAAATTAAAGAAATTAGTATGATTTTAAAAAAAGAAATTAGTATGATTTTACAGTTGGTTTTTTACAACCCACAAGGATAAACAAATCTGAAGATTATATTTCATTTATAAAAAGCCCATATTTCAAATACAAGTCTACACAAGCATAACACACATACAAAAGAAGCCAGAGGCTAATTTCATTTTTGAATGTAGATGTTTTGATTAGGACCCTCATTTGTAAACAGAAGCTACTTTAGCTCCTTTAAGCAGAAGGGTTTTTGGGATATTTGTGTGCTTGCTTTTATGGATAGAGTAGATATTTTGGTTATTTATTGCTGCAAAACAAACTGAGTGGTTTAAAATAACAATACGTTCTTATCTTTCAGGGTTCTGTGGGTTGACTGAGCTAGGCAGTTCTTGCTTAGATTTCTGTGTGTACTCACAGGTGTTGATTAGGAATGTATTTATCTGAAGTCTTTAGTCTTCACACATAATATTTTTATGAAAATAAAGACTCAAATATATCAATTGGCAGAACCTAAATCACCCTCCAAAACCTGGTGTCAAGGGAATCTGTAGAACATTATTTTTGCTTTCAACCCTTCCCATAGGAAAGCATGCTGTTAAGACTGTGAGTGGGTGTTGAAGAAGAATATCCATGATACCTGACAAAATTGCTGTGAAGAGTTAGTTACCCAGCAGAACAATCATCTGTAAACAAGTTTACACGTAGGAGAGATTACCATGATAGAACACACTGAGTAAGGAAAAGAAAAACTACATCTGCACAAATGATAAAAAGACAATAAAATTCAACAAAAAAACTCATAAAACCAATAATAAAAGCCCACTTCATTCACTTTAGTAATTATAATCTTTTAAATTAATAACTTTATTAAAATATTTTTAATATCTTGTGCAAGCTTATATTGCTGGTTTGTGGCAGGTAGAATCGAACCTTTGTTAATTTCTTTTTTTTTTTTTTTACAAATAGTTTATTGTCAAATTAGTTTCCACATAACACCCAGTGCTCATCCCCAAAGTGCCCTCCTCCATGCCCATCCCCCCCTCCCCCCCACATCCATCAGTCCTCAGTTTTTTT